>NC_088101.1:71545843-71859058 GCF_036370855.1 Dromaius novaehollandiae
ACAGGTCGTTAGGCCTCCCGGAGGGTCAGCTCCCACATTAGCCACCTCGTGGCCTGGGTGGGCCGCGCGCTACCGTGCCTGCCTGCCGCGTGGCTGAGTGCAGTGCCGGGGAGGGTGTTCTGCCTGCAGATGAGCGTGTCTGGACTGTTTCGCAGGGTCTGGCTGCAATGGGGCAGCACGGGCTCCGAGGGGACTGGTTGCGGTCCTGCAGGCGGGACACCACTTCTCCCAGAAGTGAGTCTGTCAGGGGGAGCAGGGCTCAGCGCACCGCCATCTTGTGCGCGCCGCCCTGGCAGTCCCGCTGCTGGGTCTGCCTCCGCGGCCCGCTGAGGAGCTTGGGGGGGGGGGGTGTCCGGAGCAAGGCAGCTGGGCGGGCACTGGGGGGCAGAGGGGACAAGTCAAACCGTGCTGCTCGGCCTGTCAAGATGTGCTGGTGAGCTTGGGCCGCGTGGCAATGCATCTGCCTAGAGAGCACCTGCTGGAGCAGGCTGTAGAGACAGGGTATGTATGTCAGGACAGCATGTCTGTCTTCACCTCAGCCTTGCTTCAAGTAGCTTAATCTCCCATGACTCATCCATTTCTGCCTTTTCTCGTCAGAAAGAAGTTTCAAGAATTGTTGTTGAGATCTCTTTGCAGAAATCTACGTAGCATCTGCCAAAAAGGTAAGCTGCTTCAGGAGGATAGGAATTATTTTCACAAAGATTAATTCTTCTGCCTATACCTCACAACAAACCACTCCTTCCATTTTGCTAAAAAAGCCTCACAACCTGGAAGAAAAAGAAAAGCCCGTGGTATGCATGTGAAGAACAGGTCCGAATCATCTCAGCAGTACTGGCAAGAGCATTGCCTGTGGTCATTCGCTTTCCCCTGTGTTCTTGGGCCTGAAATCATTGTATTGGGAATCAGTACAGTAAGTTTTGTGTTTGCTTCAAAATGATCATATTGCATTTGCTTTGGAGACTTTTTTGGCACAGGGTTGGACAATGACTAAAAGAAATCAGCAACACTATTTTCCTTCCACTTAAGTAACTATAAAGCTTTTTATAGAGCACTACGCATTTTGCCTCAGCAAAGCAGTGTCCTTTGGCAGGAATGTTCTCTATTCAAAGTACAATAGATAAATCAGTAATTTGATGGAATGGGCAAACCTTTTCTTTCTCACTATAAATCTCTTTATGTGGAGGACTGTTTCATAAATGTTTCTGACTTAGAGGAGAACCCAGGATCCAAAATAAAAGATTACCATAACCCTTTACCACCTGACAAATTATTCTTCTGTATGTATAATGGCCCTTACATCCACATACTTAGCTGAACACAGATAGCAAAGGCACGGTTTCTGTAAGTTAACACTTAGTTTTCTAAGAATAGTATACTACTACTTTGTAGCTTCTGCATGATTTACATGAGCAGAGAAAACACACTGACAAGGACTAGAACCAGTGTAGAAAATGAGACTGCCCTCGGTATTTGTGAGAAGGCACAGTGTAAACATCTCAGAGACGGGAAAAAAACAACCTGAAAAGGAAACACTCAGGTAATTAGTCTTCTGCTTCATCATAATTTCTGTTTTCTCCTGTGTTATCTTAGTTATTCAAAACAAAAATAACTGTTGCTATAGAAAGAGAAATACAATAATATAATTGCTACTTTGCTTTCTACAACAGCTTTGTGTGAGCACATCACTTTTCAGCCTGTAGGCCTGGAAAGGAGAGGAAAACTGGACATAGCAGAATACTGAACCCAGCTAGAATTTAGCTTTTCAGCTGTAGAAATTGTTTTAAATTGTTATAGATTTTATTTCTACGTTGCATTCTGTTCACATATTTCAGGGTATTCTACAAAAAAGAAATTAAAAGTTTTATGTCTCTCTGAAATAGACAAGTATTGTTACCCATCTGAAAGGTTAGGAAACAGCGAAAGAAATGTAAGAAGTCTTCTGATAGCTGGTGTTTAGACAGAAACTAGTATGTTACATAGCAGGGTATTTAAGCAGCAACAAAATTTTCACACACATTTTTGTAATTCTGCTAGCTAAGTACTTACAGGAGAAACTCTGTCCCTCACCTGCACCAACACTGGAACTTGAACATGTTAGGAACTTCTGTGCATTGAGGTCTCATACAGAGACAGGCTGTTACCTGTATACGTGTGCAGATGGCTGTATTAAAAAAAACCAAAAAAACAAAAAACCACCATATTTTTGCTGGATGAACCTGGCTGCAGATAGAATCAACTTCTCATATGGGCAGGCTAAATGCAGCCTGGCAGACAGAGTGGGCTCTGGGCAAAGGCAAGATGAATGGTCAGGTCAGTTCCGGAGTACTGAGTATTCATGAGGGAGCTGGATCGCAGTGTTGGTGTAGGGGCCAGGGGTTGAGAGAAGAGGCTAGCAAAGCACAGCCAAGTGCTGATGCTTTTGTGAAGGTCCTGAGTGAATGTGGAGAGAGATGTGGAATGGGTAGTGGAAGCCCAGTGCGCCTAACCCTGCCCTCAGCAGCAACAGCAACAAAACCAAAATGGGCAGTCTGCTAATTTTGCAATTATGTTGGCTCTTATTCATAACAACCAGGTTCACACTGGTGCTTAAAGCCTGATCTTACTGATACCAGTGGCAGTTTTGCCACTAATTTCAGCCTAGGTCAAGTTTTTGCCGGTGGAACCTTAGGAAGACTCAGAAGCAGTCAAGTTCTGATCTGTGATTAAGATGAGGAACAGAAGTCCTAGCTTTTACCTATTCGAGTTTTCCTGGACCTCGTGGTGCTGGTTGTTGGCAAAATACTAATCTAGAGAGATTTTCAAACAGAGATAGACTGGCAATTCTATCAGATATTTCTTTTATCTTCAGTTCTGCCCTTTAGCCACTACGCTTCAGGGCAAAGATTGAGTTACAAAACTTTGTTTGTGGTTGTCTCTGTATTACACTTTCGTTGCACTTGAAAGTATTTTGCTGCTGTTTTTTAGGAACATTCTGGAAATGAATAAGCTCTTATAGTTTTACTGTAGTTAAAATCAGTAGTTAAGCATATTAGAAGCAATGATGAAATTCTACATTGCAGACTCCATCGCTTTCTTAGGTCTTGCTGCATATAATTTTATCTGCATGCATATTTGTTTGCATCTCATTAATTCTTCAACTGTAAATCTGCCATGCTACGAAGTATAGATTAATATATATATACAGTGTGCCCAGTGAATACAGACTTGCCTCTGTGTGCCAGCACATAATTTAATGTAAATCTCCCATCTGAATGCAGCAGTGTTTCTCTGGTCTAGCTGTGTTTATATTTTTAATTAAAACCATTACTCTTTGGTCCTTTCTGTTCATTAGCTTAAATATGTTGATTTGGGAGGGGGAAGAGCTGATAAGGAGTGGAACATAAAAATATTTAAAACCTAGTCTGTATTTTTGTACTAAAAAGCTCTGTACATGTAATCAATAATTTGTCTGGGGTAGCTAGGTGTACAGAGTATGTGTTGATGGGTTAACAGAAGAGGTCCCTTGAGAAAGCCAAGATTTCACTGATTATTCCATAATTAAAATTTACAAGTAGCTACATGGGGAAAAGACAGTAATGAAAAAGGTTTCTTTTGCCCTTTGTAGTCATTCTGTTTTTATAATACCTTTAAAATAAATTCCTGTTTTGAAATGATTTTGTGAGATCAATTCATAGATTTTGTTCATGTTCAAAATCTTTTTTTATTCATCCACTGCAGAAAGTCTGTGAATGTTATTCTACTTCTTGATATCAACCTAGTGCTGGAATGAAAGCAACCTATCTGATGCACCACATCTCACTCCTTCCCATAGGGATGGGGCACTGATAAAGCTGTTTTGTTCTGTAGACCATGCTTTAATGGGCAGCTTATCCTAGTTTAGAGCAGCTTTGGAGTTTTCAGTAGCGCTAAAATGAGGATGCACTAGGGTCTCTTTGGGCTCAATTATACTTCAAGAAGCTATAAAATACTGTTTTAGGAAGGAATTGCGTAGCTCCGTGTATTTTGAAATCTGAGGTCAAAACATGACTAGAGCAAATAGAAAGAATTCCACCACTTTCCCTGCCAATTCTGGGGTCTGGCTGAAGGAAAGACTTTACAAAAGCAACAGGAAAGCCAGTTTCACCATGTGTATGATGCGCTCTTACACGAATCATTAGTGGAAGTGAGTTCAGACCATTGAACTTTTGTTAAGAAGGTGGTTTGCAGGCCAAATCCAGCAGCATCTGAAGTTTCTTTTTTTTCGATATTTTCTTCCTTTTCCTGTTCAGCCTCAAATGGTCAATCAAGAGTATTAAATAACTTTTTCTAAGTTATAGGCATAGGTCAGATATTCTTGTGAAGACTGTAAGATATCTGAGCAACCTTTGAGAACACCAACCATTTCTAATTCACCTGTGAGAATGGGCAGGGGACATACAGTCTCTACATGCTGACTTTGCACCTCCTGGAGAGATCTGAGAGGATGGCGAATGTCAGCTGCTAGTCTCCAAAAGATGGTGGTTCTTATCTTTCCCCTTCCCCCCTTCCTCCCCCCCTTCCTCCTTTCTCTCTCCAAACATGAGGCTTAGTAGATTTTCTGAGGTAATTTGGCCTGTGTTGTCATCAACATGCAGATAATATTCAGTATCTATTAAATGATTGTTTAAAATATTGCATTAAATCATCTAGAACTTGGTTATAAAGGCTGTGGATAGGCAGTGTGGGGAGTGGTTATGTGAAGACTTTTTTACTAGATGCAGTTTCCAGCCCCTTTCCCAACCATAAAGGTAGTTAACTGGGGTGTAGGGTACTCTCCATCATCCTATGGGAGAAAAGCCCCAAATCCCCTGAAAGCATGAAGAAGGATGTAGGTTCGAGATTCCTATACAGTTGTTTAGGAACAAATAAAATTAAACATCAGTAAAATTTGTGTTTTTTATGTGATAATAACTGAGAAAAATGGTAATTTAAATTAGAATTAGAATTGTAATACCATAGTGTTGGCAATGGCGTTCTGATGTAGCTAAGAATTACTACACTGCTTTTCATCTATTTTCAGAAAATGTTTTTATTTCAGTCTATCTGAACAGTGTTGAGTTCCTCTAAAAACGTCCTAAATATTTAGAATATTGCTGGTCCTCTGCAAGCCTGTAAAAATAAGTATTAATAACTAGTGTTTAGGATTATTCATTTCTTGGTTGATAACAATCTCCACATGGAGGAGCTGTAGAGTTAAAAATGATCCAAGGAAAAACAGTATTAACTTTTGAAAGAACAGTAGGATCAGAGGAATCACAACTTCTATTGGTCAACTGAGCAAACTTCAAGTCTATCTTAAATTCTTAGGGATGTGTGTCCTTTTAGTTTTTGCTAACTGTAACAAGTCCCACTAGAACTTGGAAAACGTGGTTCAAGAAACTTTCTTCTTTAATTGCTTCTATTTGCTGTGTATCAGAACATACTGATGTCAGTATAAACACACGAAAAAAGTGCAAATAAGATTTGTACATTCCCTTTGTCCTTTCTCTGTGTCTTCAGAGAGACTTTTGTCAGAAGTGAAAATGATGAAAGCTACCAACCCACCCAGTAGCTGTGAAATGCAGACATTCATAGTCATTCTTTTGACTTGCTGAGCTTTCAGCAGGGCTTTTCAGAGCCCTCTCCAGATGTGAGCTTGAGCCTTACAACCCTAGTGCATGTAAGGGGTGTTTATGCTATGCTTCAAGGATAACCTAAAGATTATGGAGGATAAGATTTGTGGCTGATCCTGTCAGTGCATAGGGCAGTCTCTGGTTGCCAGTGTAGCTTGTGGAGGTGTGGCCCAACAACACTTTTCCTGTGTAGCTGAAACAGCTTCTGCAAATGCAATGATTTAAATCAACAAAGAAACTGTCACAGCTGTGACTGTATCTCATTGTTGACTTGGCTGATACAACTCTGTTGGTTTAGAGGCATGGAGTCAAGGTGGTATCAATGTAGCTTTGCCACCAATTTTTTTTGTGAAGAGCAAATTCTGGACATGGACTGATCTCTGTTGATTACTTTCTACCTGAAATACACTGAAATCAAAATTTCTCTTACATATTTGCAGGACTGGAGCCTCATGCATCATAAAGCCCCTTTTTTTCCATTTCTGGTTCCTGGTTTCCTTTTCTGGGAATCATTTGCTGGTTCCTGGTTTCCAGTGTCCTGCTATATATAAAAGGTGTACTCTAAATGAATGCTTATCCCATAGCAAGCTCTAGAGACATTCCACTGTACTTGGGACCAATCCTAAGAAACACAAAATTACCAGGCACTGATAAACTCATAAGAACTTTGGAGTATACTTTCTTACAGTAGATCCATCTACTATCCTCTCTCCACACACATATATGTACACCTCTTATTTCAACAAATATACAAATAAAAGCATTAATGTTTATGTGACTGTAATGGAAGGGGAAAAACTATTCAATAATATAGCATATTATATAGTAATATATATGAATACATTACTATATTTACTAGTACAGCTTGCTTTATTTATGGAACAGCTCTAAGCTTTACAGAAATTATCTTGAGAGTAGCCCAGAGCTATCGCTAATATCAAAGACACACTATTGAAAGTCCAGTTATTCTGGCCAGGATTGTATTAGAAAAAAACTAGAAAAGAAATCCAAGTTGCTTTGGCTTTTCAAAGTAAAAGCTAGAAAGGACAATTTCTCTAGCTTCCTTGAAAAAATACCACTGTTTGTGTCAGTTTGGGTCGGGGTGGTTTATAGAAGCCCAGAGACAACCTCAAAAAAAAAAAAAAAAAAGTGATGATGCAGCTAGGTCTTTCTAATATACCTCATTTTGGCCTACACATACTCTGTCTTTAATTCCATTCATGTTGATTGTGTATCACTCTGCAAGCACATCAAGTTGTGGAAGAATTTTACCAATGATGTAAGTATTTGAGATCTTCCAAACCACACGATAACTGTCAGTTGTTATTGGTCCACTTTAGTTATATAGGATCAGTTAATATTTTTGCTGTGTATACTTCAGAAAAAATAAAACAAATGCCTAAGTTGTCTCAAATTCTCATCAAGAAAAAACATCTTACCTTTACGAGCAGGTGGATTAGAACTAGAAGAGGGTCGAATCTCTCATTTCTTAACCTAGTCTTGCTTTAGTAACTCCACCAGAGTTGCAGGTTTTTTAGTGCAAAGGCTTTTTTCAAGTATTCTTCTGAATAAGTGTATGGAGAACTTTTTACTGCAATGCTTTAAAGAAATCAGATATTCATGACAACTGAAAGAATTTTTTTGGTTTGAGTGTTAAGCTCAGTGCTTATGGTAAATAGTGCTGCTAATAAGAAAGTCCCTTATATTCTAGTGGTACGTGTTTGATTATTTCATGTAATGTGTCAAATTCTTCCTTCTCATAAATATGCATGACTTGCCGTTACACATTCCAGTCAAGTAGCCAACAGTAATTTACAATGGCGTCTTTTTATTATTTTACTCATTTTATTATTCTGTAAGAGAGTAATCCTTTGTCTGATTGTGTCTTTCAAGCTGTTCTGGTCAGACAGACAGGCTCTTGCATTGCTCTAAGCTATAAAAATCTTAGCAGGCTAAATAGTTCAGAAGGCAATTAGTCAATAGCTACTTTCCCAGGGCTGCCAAAACAACCTGAGCATGCCCTGAATATAGTAAATCTGTGCTAACAAATCAACCAGCCAGCTCAGTCAAAACCACAGGATAATGAAATGATTGTACTTGGAGAATCTGTAGCCATAAATGATACCTTGCATTAAAGCCAAAAGTTAAGAAAATATGTAGAATTCAGGTGTTGATATTAAGTTCTTTTTGATATGGGAAAAAATATAAAACACAAATTTCTGTGTAGTATTTTACAAGACTTCTGAGATATTTTTTGCTTGATGAAATATATCCTTTGTATACTGTGAAAGCTGAATTCTAAAAAAGAGAGAAAAATTGTTTGTTTTTTTAGGAATTAACACTTCAAATTTCTGATTATCTCGTATTTAGAAAGAATAGCCTGTGAATGCTAGGATTTGTATCTATCTAATCCCACCTCTTCTTTGGTGACCTTGTAGTATTATCAGATGCAAGCATGGAGGGACCAAAATCTTAGGATCTGCTTATATTGGGGTATGTTTTTCACGAACTCTTGCAGTAACAACCATCTTTGTTATTTAACGTGGTATCATTATTTAACATCCTGTATAATTGAGGGTAATCACATTTAGTTGGTAATGGCAATTGTTCTTTACATCTTCCTTGTGTTTGAAATGTTTCAAAATCAAGGTAACTTTCTCAGTTTGCTTCAACGTACTTTCACGGTAAAAATAAGGGACAGAGGGCATCTCAACTTCTTTTATCCTCATTTCAGTTTGGAGGGCTCCTCCTACCAAGGCTAAACAAACCCTGTCAACTGCAGTTGACAATCAAAGTTTTTCTTCTTCTAGATACATATGGTCCACAAAATTCTCTTCATCACCACAGAGACACATTCCTAAATGGTTGTGCTCCGTCACTGGTTTGGATCTCCTTGGAGATCACATTTAATTTTATTTTTAATTGTATTTTTTATTTTTTTTTTTAATTTTTTTTTATTTTTCAAAACAAGCCAAGCCAAAGCAAGCTACGCAGCCAAGCTTAATCAATACTCTGCAGATCTGAAAAACAGGAACTTCTCCTTTTCTAACTGTATAGCTGAAGCAGTGTGATATTTTAAGTGTGTGTTCAATACGCAGCTAAGTAACGGATTAACAGCTGCTGACTGCCAGATATGAGCTGGGAGCCAGGAAAGGGCTAGACGTCTGCTCAACAGAGACTAAGCCTTGGCGGTAATGCATTTGAGGGTTTTTTTAACATGATGCAGCAAGTAACTGAATAGTGCTACAAGTAAGACCTGAATTCATAGATGAGTGAAAATAATAGTAAGAGTAGAGCTACAAATGATGGCCCATATGATTATGTTTATTTCACTATAAGATAACCACTGTATGAAGGAGTAGTGCTTACCTGACTTAGCAGTGTCATGTGGATTCAGTCCTTAATGGAAATCTCCAAGCATCTGCAAATGGGAACCTCAGCATGACTAGAGTTTGGTGTAAAATAAGCAACTTACCTTACAGTGTGGTAAGGTCTCTTTTTTGTGATGTTATAATTAATGTACAACTGTCATGGTTTTTGTTGTTCTATGATTAACATTTGATTGAATTAGTTAGTTTTTGTTTCTTCTGTATTTGGGTGTTATGATGTCAATTTTCACCTGGATGATGTTCTGCTGAGTTCAGCTGTTAATTTTTGGCCACTTTGTGAAAGAATTGGGTACTGTAAAAGACACAGTGAAGAGGGAATCAGATGCCTTTGGCATCCTTACGAATTTAATTCTAGGTCAGAAGTGACTGAAAATTATTGTTTAACTGATGAGTTTTCTTCAGCCTTCTTTCAAATAGTTATGTGTCCATATAAAATAGTTAGCAAACAGATGTGAGTGCAGTGAAGTCACCACCATGTTTTAAATTAACTACCCTCTCCAGGAGAGACATCAATAGGTTATGGAGTATTTTTGTGAGGCACTGGTCATAGATGGTGAAAGAAAGGCTGATGTTGATGCCACTACCTATGTAAAACCTATTTTGTTGCTACTTAAGAAGGGTTCAGCATGTAAGACTGTCAGCTTACAGTCTTTCGTAGTTACTAGATCCACAGAATTAAAAATGAAATAAAGTTAAGAGTTCTTTGCCTGAATCTTGTTTACCTAGGAAAGTAAGTGAGGTGCCAGAGATCAACCCCAACCCATTGCCATACTAAACAGGATATCACACTTGGAGGTACAGGTATGACTGTCATATTTGTTAACATCCGTAGTCTTTCAGCAGATATTTTCAGCAAAGTAGTATGCCCCTACAGCTTCTGCATAATTACATTTATTAATTACCACTACATGGACAGACTAATCTGTTTTAATTATAGTAAGGATTGCATATTAATAATGCCTGCACCTATACACTGAAAATGTGATTTTCATATATTGAGTGCATTCATCTACTTGAGGAGGAAACCTTGAATGCTAGTCACATGAAAAAAACCACTGGAAGTAACTGCAACTTCTTAACATCATCTGCTTAGGCAGGCTGGTAATTTTTAAAGGAACTCTAGGATATAGAGGGCTTAATGTCATTCTTCAGATCATGCAGCAAATTTTGAATATACACTATAAGTGAATATATATTTATAAAGTGAGGTTTATAATACACATGCCTGATTGTGTTCTTTTAACAAAGTTTGCAAACTTACTCTAGAGAACTGCTGTCAAATTTGTTGTGCCAGGTGATGCAGTTCATCTTCTATCCTGAGAACACTAGCTGATGCAGTGAGTCACTCTCCATCAGAATTGCTTGAATGCTGCAGAATAGTACTCACAGACATTAACTTGGTATGCAAGCAGTTGTTCACTTCCTCATGCTGGATTCATTTTAATTCACTCTACCTCAGCATTTGTGTGGAGAAAAACATCCTGGTGTCTACATGTGAGATCGACAAATAGCTGATATTCAAGTATGTAGCTGTATTTGTATGTAGTCAAGGGAGTTCACTGATCATTTACTATTTGTATTTAACTTTTTATTCAATGGGGGAAAAAACTATTTATGAGCAAGAGCATCATGATGTCACACAGATAACACAACAAATAACTTGCAATTTTCAAATAATGCACCAATATAACTAATAAATAGCTTAAAAATAATTATCTGTATTAAAATATATATTTAGGGATAATATATAAGCAGCAATAAGGACTAACTGTAGAAAACAGTGTTCTTCCAGGTCTATGAATCATATATTCATAGTTAGGAATAAGGATAAAAACTCCTCCTCTTTTTGCTTGAACAGAAGAAAGATACCAGCTGGATTTAATTACATCAGTTCTAATGAAAATTAAAAATGCTCATTAACTACCCCATGTTTCAATCAAAAAGGCATCTGGGAAGGAAGACATCTTGGATAAAATTTTCAATAGAAAATTCACTTTGGAATTTAAATGTGCATGTATATAATTTTTAATTACTTCTTCTATGTGTTAATTTTGCCAAATGTTTTTTGTGCCTGTCTATCTATTTCAGCAGCTCCCCATAAATTTGATCTTGCCAAATTAGCTGTCCAGATTTGCTGTATGTTGCGTGGATCAGATTGAGCTGTCTTTAGATTATTAGTCTGCGCTGTTCCATGGCAGAATTGGGCACTTCATTTTACAGTCAAATAGGATTCCTGGTCTGCAAAGAGTAAGACTAAGGCATATTTTAAAATGTGTACAAAAGAAAGGGGGTTGGGGGGAGACACTGACTTTGGGACTCATGTTACAAGCAAGTTTTTACAGCAGTTTTTTTTACAGTTATGTGCTAATTAAATGTAACCAATTAAGAAACGAAGATCCTAGTTTAATTTGGTGCACTTTCCTTTTATGATGAAAGTTGAGAAATCCAACTTACTGATCACCTGGTAATAATGATCACCCTGGTAGAGAGATTTATTGGGCACAGTAAAAATAGGCACGGCATGGCCAGGCAGAAAAAGGGCAGTCATAAAACACTAGTTCGTGTTTAAAAGCAAACAAACAAACAAAAAAAAGGAATTAAGGAATTCTAGGGACAGAACAGTAAGACTGCAGGACATCCAGGCCAGCCTCCATAGAATGAGACTATATTTTATGCACCTAAATAAATACATTTTGGTCTCCTGGGATTTAAAAAAAAATCTAAACAGGTTAGGCAAGAGGTCCAGCTGGCTCAAGACAGATGGTATTAAAAAATGTGATCACCCATATCAACAAGCAGTAGATTAGAGTTCTCTCCAGAAGCTTCTTTAGTCTAAAGACAGGAAGAGCTACCCTGTCCAATATGCCATGACCTCAGGGAGGGAGTATTAGATCTACAGAGAGGTAAATCATCTCTTTCTCAACCGTTTCTCTCCCATTCTTCCCTATTTTGTGTGAAGTAGGAAGTCTACACTGATATGTCCCATTGATAGTGGGTCAGCTGAACAGAGATTGACATTAAAATATATTTTGGAAGGAAAAGGCAATTTTGGAAGTGGTGAGTGGTTGAGAGCTTAAGTATTTTCAATACGTTGTGATTAATTTCACCAGTAAACAGTATTTTGTAAACATCAGTAAAAAGTCATTACAACACCATCTAATAAAATAATTATTACATTTGCTTTCCAGATAAAGAACATCTGGCAGACTGACATCTCCTAGTGAACATCTGAGAGAGAGAATGTGGCGGAGCTAGGATAGGAATGCATCATTCCTAACTGTAAACCTTGTGCTCAGTCCCCTTGCCCATGGTTTCTTGCATACTGCTTTGTAACCTTTCTCTCTCTACTTGTAGAAGTTGTTCAGCTGCACTAGGTTCAGGCAACTTCTTTGAAGAGACCCTAATAGTATTATTGATCTTATGAAAGAAAGTAGGCAATATCTTCAGAAGAAATAGAAAATATCTGGTCTGTATTTCATCTGCATTAGTTACATTTTCCAGGTTCTCTTGAAGCAGGAAAAAAGAAAATGGAGGAAGGAAAGGCAGGGGGAAGAGACCAGAAACAAAAAAGCTAGAAAGATGTTAAAAACTGAGGTCAGATCTGTCATGTTGGGTCACTGGAAGAAGTGGATTCACTGATGAGGGCGTGGGGATTGCAGACACCAAAGGTTAATATTTGTTTTCAGACTATAACAAATGACATACAGGTTCCAGACCAGTCATGATCCTAGATCTCCTAGATCTATTTTAAGAGTATATTTTAAGAGTTGGGGGTTTTTTTTGGTGATATGTCCAAACCAACCCCCTAATCAGCCATCCACAAATCAATTTATAGTGTGCTTACATAAGGCAATAAGGCATGGTAAAGACATACCTCAATTAGTGCCAGAACCTGAGGCAGTGTAACCACTTTGGCTTGATGCTGTCCCCAAAGTAATTAGCCTTGAAGAGATGCTTGTTAGTTTGGGCACATGGCCATGCTAATGCAGCTGCACTATTCTGAGGATCCAAGCTAAACTCTCCAGACAATGCTGTATATACTATGTGGGGTTAGTTTAGGATTCCTGAGCAGGATAATCCCTTCTTTACTTATCTCTTACATTATCCCCATTCTCTGATTCCTATCCAATCTGAGGCACTGCTAAACATTTTCTGATCCCTGGATTATCTTTATTTCATTAGCCCTTGCTAGTGCTAACCACAAATCTTTCATATTTAGTGGAGTGTGGCAAATAATACCTCATGCCAGTCAGAGGTGCGCAATACAAATTTGGTGGCTGGACTTGGTTCGAAAGCATCAGAGACAGCTGAACATACATAGATGGGTTAGCAGTTTGTTGTAGCACACTGATCAGACCCTTAGTTCAAGCATATGAAACTCCTTCCCCACTTGTATCTGCTGTGCACATATTGCAGAACTACCCTTTTCCTCCTTTTTCTGGCTTCTGTTTTTTTTTACAGAAAGTTCAGTCTCCTCATCTCCAAAGCAGTCCAGACAATGCCTTGCCTAGAGCTTTATGTCCTTTTCTCTCATTCCATTTATATCTAATGGGAAAGAGTGAAAGAGGAAGACCTGCCTATTTCTTGTACCAATGTCTACTTTCATCTCTTCTTACAGCCCACCTTTTATTCTTGGAAGTATTTCCCAAGCACATATAACAAATCTCACCTTTACTTCTCTCCAGTAAAACCACTTGAAACAACTTAGCTATAAAAGCACTAACTAATCTGTCCATTCTTTCAGGGCAGCCAGATCCCAGCTCTGAATGCACTACATTTTTATATTTATCTAAAGCTTGTACTTTGACTGTCATATTCTTTTTCAGGTTACCATGCATTAGACATGGTCCCATAATGTAGTCTTATAATGTAACCCACTTCTTTATATACATAGAAGCTGGCAGAGAGGCAGAAGCATAATCAGTTTTGTGCAGTCGATCCCAGCTCTTAGACCGTCACTCTTAGTCACTAATTCTGAAGGAGCTTGAATTTGTTTCTGTACTTTGTGGTTATGACCATCTCACTGTAATGAATGCTGTTCTTAGCAAAGGATGATCACCTGTTTTGATTTTAAAAAGTTCACCAATACATTTTTGTGAGAGGAGGTAAAAAAAAATGTCCCGAAGGTAATTTTAGAATGCTTCATGGAATGGATTTCATTTTATAAAGAATGAATAAACACTACTACCCAAATTCTACTAAACACAATAGTGTGCAAGTTGTTGAGGTCATTGCTAGATATAGCTTTTGGTGGCTGGGAAGGGTTTTTTTTTTTTTTAAAGAAGCTCAGGATTTTAGAATATTCTTATCATTGTGCTGAAAAAGAGAAGGACTTGGCAAAAGTAACATCTCATTTATGCAAACACACCTTGTCACCCCACTGTAGCTGGGTTTTTTTTGTTTTTTGTTTTTATTCTATGAATAAGAACTGGCATTTTTCCAAGGAGGTGTGGCAGAGGTACATGAACATGGCACTGAAGTATCGTATTGTGTTGTAATAATCTTGCTGGAGACCTGAAGGTGTGTCTCTGCCTATAAATACCACACTGCTTTTACAGCTAGCTCTGAGTCTTTTGAAGGAGCTGAGCTTCATCGTGAGTTGCATCTGGATAACTCCAAGTACTGTTCGAGGTATGTCTTTTAGTTACCTTACTTCTGCACTGTTCCACTTGAAACAGAACGTTACTGTCACATCATTATTCATTTTAATCATATAAGTTACCATGTTTGCAATAGAACTTTAAATACCACATGGTGTTTTCTATAAAGATCAATTTATAGTGTTTTTTATGCAGTGAAAATCTCTGTGTATGGAATAAGGCATGAAGCATGTAAAATAAGAACTATGCAAAAGTGGGACCTGCTCACATCTACTGAATACCTATATTTTCAATATTAGTAAATTTATGAAACTAAAGATATTTGCAGATAGGTGAATGCTGAATAGATACTATACTAGCATGCCATCACATGAATTTCTGCTTTCTTATACAGAAATTTGGCTAAAGAAATGGCCAGGATGGAAACATCTGAAAACACATTTAGGGATCTGATCAACAAAATGCCGGATTTGAACCCTCTGCTATTATGGCATGCTCTGCCAGAGCTTTGATCCTGAAAGCTGCTTCATACAGAGAAACCTCTAAAGAAATGTGCTCTGTACAGATGCAAGGATCAGCTTGATAATAATTTGCTAACTAGCTACGTTTCAAAACTGAAAAGTTTATATATTTGTTACTGGAGTTGGGTAGCTTTAGACATAGCCAAGTATATTGCAAGCATCTTCAAAAGCAAGAAGATGTTTATATTTGTTTAACAGTCAAAGCACTGAAGAATGTGTGAATAGTTACTCTTTTTCGTGTCCAAAAAGACTAAAATAATTTTGTCAATAGAAATCTGAATTATTGGCATTACCAGTGAATAAAGACAATTTGCAAGAGGCCTAAGAAGTAATTTTGCTCAGCTTGAAACAAATGGCTTCCTTACTGTTTGATGCACTTCTAAAGAAAAACCAAAGATTGGAGTTGAAACGGCTTACGTGCCATTCACAAAACCTTCAGGAGATGAGAGTTCATGGGAACAACAGTTGCTTTATCTTATATAACTTCAGGCGTTCACCTGAGATAGGCAAGTCCCAGGTTCAAATTCCTTCTCTGACTGCAACAGAGATTTTTTTTAATTGAGGTACCAACTGGGCAATAGCATGTCCTGGGAAAGAGTATCTTCTGTTGGAGCTATTCCATATTGCATGGATAATTAAGTAATTGGATCAAAAAGATATATTTCTCAAGAATAATATGAAATGGCTCTAGAACCCAGAGATTATTTACACATAGGCCAGAGGATGTTGTCAGTAATGTCATTCTAATATGCTGTCAAAGAGCAGTGCAATTCTGTGACCAAAATACTGCAAGTATTCAGTCCAGAATTAAGTGAAAATATTTTAATATATATATTTTTTTCATTTGGAAAACAGATAACAAGCAAAACAAAGGCCATGAAGATCAAAAGCTTTGGACTTGTTTGTGTTTTGATTCTGGTCTCTCAGATGCTACTAGCTAACTGCGAAAGTCAGAAGGAAAGAAAAAAAGAAAGACAAGGTGTAGAAAAGGGTGGAAAAACCCAAGCTGAATCTAACCAACAGAACGAAAAGGGGAAGTCAAAAGGAGGAAAGGCATCACCTAAAGGCAAGTTTAAAACCAAAGAAAATGCTGAGTGCACCTGGGCAGTGGCTGACATCAATGCTGCTACTGTGCACATAGAATGCAAGAATGGTGAAAGCAAGTTCTGGTGCGAATTCTCAGGAGACCCTTCCACCTGTCCACAGTATGCAGCAAACCAGAAATCCTACTGGAAACAAGTCTCCCGATCCCTAAAAAAACAGAAGCAGATCTGTCAAGACCCCAAAAGTGTCCTAAAATCTAAAGTTTGTAGGAAAGGCCCACAAAGTGCTCATCTCAAATTGACAAGCTCAAGCCTGCTAATATTAATGGGTCCTGTGAAAGTGAATGCAGCTCATCATGCAAAGGAAGGTGCACAGACTGCAGCCTCTGCTTCTGTGACTAAAAAGCAGCCAGAACAAAATTTCCAAGACTGTGTTGAAGATATAGATTATATCGATCAGAAAAAGGTGGCTGAGGAATACTGTCCAGAAAGCTTGCTCTCTTTCTGCAACTTTTTTATTGCAATGGTACAAGACAAAAAGTGCTGAGAAATGTTTGTAAAACTCTGAATCATGGAAATCTGGTTTCATCTAAGTTACTGCAAAACTATTCCAGATTTTATTCTCATGTTACATAGTGTATATAAGAAAAAAAGGCATACAGTTGTATATTTATGCATCTTTTCTGATTTTTGTATTTACAGAACAGACTACACTTGGCATAGTTGAAGATGTTATAGATTTATTTGCATATATATTGCTATGCAGGTGTTACCAATAGATGTTACATATTTGACATAAAGGTAAAGAAGTCCCTCTTTGAGCTGTGCTAGCCAAAGTGATGAATTCAGTGCTATGCACTTCTTGGTTGTGTACAATACTTTTGACCTAAAAACTACTAAGAAAAATAAACGTCAAAATATGTTCAAAATATTCTCTCTCTTTCTCTGTGTTTAAACTACCTTCCTCTGTAAATGCTAGGCCTTTATCAAAGATAGGTCATTCGCAGGATCCAGGCACAGTGTTGCTCATAAAGCAGTTTTAACAATACTTCTGCAGCTTTGCAGAATTCACTTTTCTCAGCCAGAATAAGTAACATTTTGATGGGCAAATATATTATGGTTAATTTTTCATCATCATGAGAATAAAGGGAAAAAAGATTTTCAGATTGCCATAATTTTGCAAAGCTTTTACTTCCCAATCTCATCAAAAGATCTCAGAAAAGTTTGCAAACTTTCTTTCTTTCTTCTCTCCTGTGATATAAGGTGCATTGTACTTGTTTTCTGGCAGGTAAACTGTGACACAGAGATTAAATGGCTTTTCCAGGTTCAAACAGCAAGATAGTAATGGACCAAAGAATAGGCCCAGAACTGGACACTTTATTCTATACACTAATACACTTGTGCTCCGTGCTGCTTGTACATTCTTTTGAAGTTCTGTTATCTTTGTCTATGGACAACAATAATAATTACTTTTCTGTGCTTTAGACTTCATCTGTATTTTTTGAAAAACAGCCAAACTCTGCAAGAATAGAGATTTTAGAAAATCAAAAGCTAAATAACAACAACTGATCTTTGCTAATCTTTGAAACTCCAGCTGGAAGCAATATAATATACAAATTAAGCTCTTCCACTGGCATTGGGCTGGGAAGAATGGTCTTCCACCACAGCAGTCCACTTGGAGAAACTTGAACTTTCACAAAGTAGAATTGCCTTGAGCATTTCTGGTAGATTGAAATAATATTTCTGCCTCTCCAGCTCATACAGCCTTTTCCTTACTATAGTTATCCCACTGCTATGCCCTGGCTTGGCCTCAGTCTTTTAGGGATTATCTGTAAGGTGGGTAGTTACCATTAACTCATCTCCTGCCACTTCCCTCTTTTCCTTCCTTGTCACACATTCTCACTTTCTATTGAAATGAGCATGTCTGGGAAGGATATTTTAATGCCGCTCTGGCTTGTTGCTAATGTCGTAGAAGCACATATCATTATCTATCAGTTTATATGTTCTTTGCAATGAAAAAATAGATTAGGAAAAGTACTTAAACTTAGACAGAAGTCCTCAATAGGAGAGGAGAGGAAAGTGCTACAAAACACAGCTTTTCGGCTTTTTGCTTGTTAGTAGGGATCATGCTGTGTCACATAGTATTGAAATGATTTTGGCAGTCAGGAAGAAAGCATGGCATCAGCTTTGATATTAGCCACAGCGTTTTAAAGAGGACATCATCCTGGATTTTCTTGTAAGTACTTGGTTTGGTATACAGTTAGATTTTTCTGCTACTTGTGACATTGCTATAGGCAAATTAATCTCTATGAGACTAATGTCTTGAATGTAGCATGCTATCATTAGTTAGGCAAACTCTGTAATTTTAAAAGGATTCAACTGCATTTTGCAAAGTCCAAATGGCAAAAAGGAAGCAGGTCCTTTTTATGAAGCTTCAACCTCTGCATGCCCTTTGGGAGAACTGGGTATTACCAGGATACACAGTATATGTTCTGTTAGACTCTGATGCCCACTGCAAAGCAAAATTCCAGTAAAGAGGCTTTAGTGCTCACTCCTGAGGAGGCTGGAAGACATAGTCGTTTTGGTGCCAAGCAAGGTGGAAAAGCATCTACCAGTTCCTTATTATCTGAATACCTAAGTAAGCATTGAAAGAGCAACAGTTCTAGTTTCTAGACACCTTGTCTTCTGGCCTACACCACTTAGTGTTAGGAGACTGTCGAAATAAGAAAGTAAAGAGATGCAGAGGATGCATTAGAAGCAAACATTTGGCTCAAGCAATCACATGCTGAAGCAGTTAACTATGAATACCTAATACAGTATACAGACATCTGTATAATAGTCCTAGCTCACAACTAGAGCACTGGCCAGGGCTGGCTTAAGAGCCTGCTATTACCCTCACAAATATTAAGTATTTCATCACCTTAAGTGTGATACACCCCTCACTGTGCTGCCAGGAGGTACTGCTCTCTCTGTGGCTGCTGGCCAGCCAAACAAACCAAGCCAGAGTGACATATCCCAAAGCAAATTCCAGCCTGCAATGCCAGACCTGTGAATTAGATCTCTGTGTGCAGGAACCATGGGTGGGAGCTGCACTCTATTCTGTGGGGATGTGTTCCATTTCTGCTGCTTTGTCTTGTTTTCTTTCAGGACCTACTTGTATCTGTGTGCCTGACATTCTCCAGCAGGAAAACATGCTCACTCTCAACAGTTCCAGAGGCTGTTTCACCTTCGATGTATGGAATTGTTCAAATATCCTACAAGGGTGGTGCAAAACACCAGGTCAGTGAGGAAAAGATCTATGTGCAGCCTTTTTCCTTGGAAAGTGGGCTAATGTGAGAGTGCACACGTCAAAACTGCGTCAGCCAAAGAATGGGATTTTTAACCTTCTATGGGTATGTAATTTTACCTGTTCTTCAGAAGGGGCACATTTCAGAATAGCAAGGTCTGAGGAAGTATGGCTGGATTCTAACTTCATGAACAATTTTTTCTCTTAACAGTGTAGACCACAAGTCTAAGCACTTCTGAGCTTCCATGACATTTACCAAGCCTTGTGTTTCAGTCACACATCTACAAAGCTATCACTTGACAAAAATTACATATGAGCTGCTTTCTTCTGGGCATTCCAGGGCTAGTTAGGTCAGTATAACCTTGGTGCTTCAGGAGCCAGGCTGGTTAGGACAAATAAAGCATTTCCTGGCATTCTACATCTCAAGATTTGTGGTCATTATAAAAAAGTTCACTCTTGAGTTCTATTCTATGCATTTTCCCCCTAAGTGCACCGGTCGTCATTGTGTGAAAACTTCAGGTTTGAATAACTTGGAGAAATGGTGGTAGCGAGTTTTCTAATAGCTTCTATATAGCAAGGCAGGAGGGATCACCCTGGATGAAAATGATGTCTGTGCAGCCCAAGTCCTCCTTTCTACCATAATCAAAGTGTAAGGAGCTCTGCTTTCTTAGAGGCTCTCTGAATTGTGAAAACATCAGCACCATTTTACACCTGGAGAAGTGATGTATAGAAAGAAAGAATGGATGACCTGGAGTTGTGGGAAGAAAATCAGTAGCTGAATCAGGAACAAGACAGAGGTCCTCAGAGTTCGTCGTCCCTTGCTAATGCCTCATGATTAGATCGTTCTGGACAAGCACAACTATACTTGTTCTATAAAATATCTAGTTAACTTCTCGGTATTTAAAAATTATTAGGAGTATCTTTGGTCGAAATGTAGTTTTATTTCCAGTACAATATAGTTTGTTTCTACAGTGTTTCTGCAATTTCTGTAGTTTGTTTTTGTAACCCTGTGTATTATAATTTGAATATTACTTAGAAATAAGAGTAGGGCTTTTGAAGAACTTGTTCCAGCTTCAGAGATAAAGAAGTTTCAGGGAGTTTCCGTACTCTTGCAGTATGGAATACTGATAGATGTGGTAACCTCTTTAGACTATGGATGATCTTTTCAGGTGATCCCAACCCCCACATATAGCCACACACTCACAAACTCTTCAGAAAATTTGGAGAAACAAAAAAAAAAGTTAAAAAAAAAGAGGAGAGAAAATTTTGAAAGTCAGAATTTTTCCAAAGAGCTATCCTAAAATATGACTATTTTATCCAAGGAGTTTTAGGTATATCTCCATGTTTACTAGAAAATGGGGAGAAAATACTAGTGCTCAGCAAAAAACTCTGGCAATGAAATACTGGCTAAGAATCTTTAAAATGCCAGCCCCTTCACTTTAAAGCTTTTATTATTTTCTGTAGTACATTTTCTACTCACTTTCACACACTATTTCATTTTAATGAGTTTCCGTTCCTTTTGCAATTCCCTTTATTCATTTACCACTTTGGCAACAGTACAGATTACACATCTAATCTTGTAATACCTTGCAGGACAGTTTGGAGGAGGATACAAAGGGAGTGACTCAACCTGCCCACTTCCCAGAGCGCCCAACCCTCCTCCTCCCCTCAGGGCGCCAATGAGTACCTACCGCCTGATATCGCCTCACCCGAGTTTGGCCAACCATCGCAGAGGCTGAGTGTTCAGTCATGACACATTTTACACTGCTGTGCTCAGTGTGTGTAGACATAGCTGAACCTAGATAACAAATTCCCCTCCCTTTTCCACCTTTGCCTTAGTTTTTCTGATGCTGCCCTGAGCATGGCAGCTTAGTACTTGTTAGTAGCTGCTGCACCTCACCTTCACTCAGTTTTCATTCCATTTTAACATATAACATTGTTTGTTGCTCTAGGCTGTTTCCAAGGGTGATTATCGCTTTGATTAGCACTCTGAATAGGCCCTGCCCTGAGACTTGATCAAATGGGAAAACCCAGCTTTGAGGCCAGGAAGTTCCACAGGTTCCAGCTTGCAGAGGCATCTTGCAATCTTATCACCATGGTGGCAGTACTGTCTCATTCCATGCTGGAGCATGCACAGCTCCTTCCCAGTAGCCTCATGAACGGTCTAACAAATCCCATGGTAGAGGGATATCACGATAGGTACACCAGTCTTCTAATGTCTCTGAATTGCTCTCTGCTGCTTCCCTTGAAAGAGCTTTAAATCCCATTTGCAGCCCTCATATCCCCTCAAAGAGCCAGGGAGAGCACAAGGCAAAGTATAAGAATTCTGGTAGGATCTGAGTTATCAAATGCTGAACACCTGGAGGTTTCAAAAGGAGATGGTGAAATAAGGGCTCCCAGCTTGCTCCTTCTGTTGTCATTACTGCAGTGAGAGACTATAGCGTCTTACATAAAGAGAAGGAACTGGCCATGTCACAAAGCTGTTTGTAAAGCTTCTGCTAGCAGAAAAGGATGCATTAGGGCCCAGTGTAGCTCTTTAATGGGGATTTCTCTGGAAACATGCTCCTATCCCTGTGGAGTACATGTTTTTTCAGCAACTAGAACAGTATCTTTCCTCCTGGCTTTCTTCCAAAGTTGCTTATTCATTTTACTTTAAATGGCTGTTTTAAGACAAAGAAGCAATAGGGTGGAAGTGGAAGGACTGTGAAGACTTACCATCAGGTTGTTGCCACCTGGCTGCATCAGTCACTCATCATACCACTTTCCATATAGAAATGATAGGCTTCATTGACCTGAAGCTCCCAGTGAACCACGGAAGTCTCACACTGATTTACAGGCAACAAACAGACACATCAAAGGGACTTTGTTGTACAGTGAGAGAGTGCAATGTGTTCAAAGCCATCTGTGAGTGTGCACATAATAAGTAGTCTGTGGTGCTTGTGTATGGCAGGGAAGAGGGAAGTTGCTCCGGTCAGCCAGAATGTTTAATGTTAAGATGGATCTTAAAATCCAGGAATTACAATATTATCTGTAACAGCAAGGTATTCTATACATCCATAGTATGTTCACTAAATATATGTAATGAGTGCACTTAGATAGTGGATATTGTTTAAATAGTAAGAGTTACCTTTACATCTAGGTGATGTGGTTTTCAGAGTCAATCTGGAGGTGGTGTGACGCCCTGGCAAATCTTAGACTGCTTTTGGGCTACTACGCAGCAGCAGAATCCCCACAGATATATATGCTATGGCAGCTCTATTCCTGTTCCTCATTCCAAAGGGCTCTCTAATGGATAGGGGCTGTTCTTCTCTGCAGTGCAGGCTTCAAGGGAATTTTGTCTTCTCTCTTGTGTCTGCAGATATGAACACGGTCTTCACTCTGTATATGTGGCAATCTCCAAGTTCTAGTGCCCTATAAAGAAAAAGTACTTCAGTTAAGATGTAGTGGAAGATCATGAAAACCAAAAACAGTTCAACTCCCATGTTTAAGAGGCTTTGAAGAGTAGCGTGTTGCTACCTTATGCAGAAAAAATAAGGAAGCCCTATCTTAACATACAATAAGTTTAGTATCAGAAGTAAAACAGAGCTGTCATGACCTCCTTAAACAGTGAGTGTGTTTCTGAGTAAAGTTCCAGTGGAGTTTCCCTTTCCAAAAGCTGAGAATGTTTAGCTGGATGCCACTGCTATCATATTTCTTTCTTGATGTGCTGAGCCTGTCCCATTTCTTCAGCTGGATATTCAAGTAGCAACTTGTTTTATAGATCTTTGTGGGAATGAAAGAACTGAAGAAGACCTATCATAAACCAGGATCATTCCAGAAGAACACCACACAGGTGCATGTCTCTTCAGAGAAGAACACATGAAGTAGGCAAGGTGAGTCGGGACAGCTGAAAAAAGAATTGTCTTAGAGCAGAGTGGTTTAGTGAGGTTTGCTCAGTCATTACAAGCTCCTGGCCTGGCAGGTGCTTGTCATCTTTTTGAACTGTTCCCAGGAAGAACTGTAGACTTTATTCTTTTTTCCTAATTTTTTGTGCATTGTATTGCAGCATTGAGTTCATCCTAATGCCTGAATTTAGGCTTTTTTTAGGAACTGATGATACAGGATCATGCCTATGCCTATATGGCTCATCCGAATTTGCCCTAGGCTTGCTCCTGTAGATAGTTTTGGCAATGGTATAGCTGACACTTCTAGTAGTTATTATACTGGCTTCAGCCTTTGGAAGCAGAGCAAGATTTACTTAGACATGAAAACTAACCCAAGCTCCTACAGAGTACCAGTCTTTATAACACCCTTCCTATCTCCTTTCTATCTCTAGCCTATGCCAAGCATAGAAGCTTGCGGTATTTGGCTTCTCCTTTGCATTTGGAATTTGTATTCCCTGAGAGACCCTATTTTTTAGCTTTGAGGTCCTCCTGCTTACAAGCAAACACTGCTTTCAATGACATAAGTTTATTCAATACTAATGGAGCTCCTCTGAGCTTATATAGGTACTGCTCAGAATTGAATTTGGCCAATGGTCTGTCACTGGAATTAATTTTATTCTTTGAAATTGCTACTGTGGTTTACTGTTGACAAGGAAGTCAGAAGAGGCTAAATATTTAATTGCTTTCAATGCAGTTAGTTGTACAACTGAAAACAGGACCAGAGGAGAAAGCAGCAAAGGCACAATGACCATTAATAGTTCTCTCTTTCCATTCTCCTAGTAAATGTAAAGAAGAGTCATATCTTCTTCACTTCTTCGTGAATACAAGACACAGCTATTGCATGAGTTCAGCAAATGTTCTAGATGATATAACTCCACTGATACCTTGAGGTAACACTTGATGGTTAAGAAAGTTCTCTGCTAGTGAAGAATATGCAGCTCTGGTCTCTTTGTGGTGACTACCAGAAATGCAGCCCACGTACAAAACAGTACTTCTAGGCAATATACCTTTTGCTTTGGCAGTGGTGTAGATAACTGCATTTAAGCCTCCCTTTCTCTCTTACCTTTCCCTGAAATATCTGATATGAGAACACTGTTAGCCTGCGCGGTATATAATATTAACTCCCTAGTGTTGGCTTATTAGAGTTGTGTGACACAAAGAGTTGCTCTCAGCTCTTCATCCAGAGAGTTCATGGAATTAAATCAGAATAGTATTTGTATAGTTCCTACCTTTGTTCTGCTCAGATAAATAGCACACTTACTTTTTCTGGCAATAGATGTGTCAGGAAGTTTTAGACAAAGATTTGTCTAAAATCTTTAGACAAAGATTCTGTCTTTATGAATTCAAATGGCAAGATGAGAGGAGAAAGAGAAAATGGTTGTTGCTGCAGGAACAACAGAGGCTTCTCTATAGCTCAAGTTGGATAGTGGGAACAATTTGGGGGATTTTTGAAAAAAAATGCAGACACAGTAGAAGTGACCAATCTCCCCTTTTCCATGTTTTCTGACGACGGAACTACAGCTTTTGAGAAAGCTGAAAGCTCTTCTGGGTGTGATATGAGCAATGGGCTAAGTCGAAATCCAGGAAAGCAGATGAAGCCATCATGTATCTGGAAGAGTTCTTGGCAGTTCTAAAGATAATTCCCTTTTGGGATTCCTGTGGAGCTGTAATAGGTTCTATCACATATTGCAGGAAGATTTGCCTTCATTAGAACACACTGAACAGAAATTAGCCACATTTTATACATCTGCAGAATGCTAGCCAGATGGTGCAATTAAATCTTTTTTCTGCATTATTACTGTTCGTCAAAGTCAACAGGAAGCAAAATAATCCAACAAAATATCAAGGACTTTCATTTGTACAGACAGAAAGGCACCTCTGTGCAGGGAAGCAACAAAAGGTCCAGCTCAATGAGTCCCACTTATGACGTTCGGAATGATTGGAAACCTTTTTGCTTCTGCATTCTGCAGCTCCTGGAGGAATTTGAAAGGCTGGTCTGAGTAGTTTTCTTTAAGTCTAAAGTATGGAAATATCCACCACTGAGTCTGAGTCAGACAGATGAGAACTCAAGCTCTGCGTAGACATGAAAATTCACAATTAGTAACATCCAGTGATCAAAGTAGAAATGAATGGACTGAGAAATACAAGCAGAGAAAATAACAGGTTAATTTATTTCCTGATGGCAATCTTTGACTCTTACAGGTGTAACACTCTAGATGTATATACATATATGTATGTATGCAGGAGTACACCTACTTATAGATAGATTCAGAGTGAAAAAATCACTCATTTTAAAGTTTTATAGTGTAGCACTTCCTGTTACAACGAAATACTAAAAGTCTTTTATTTAGTAGATATATTTTTCTTGTTTTCATGGTTGTGGGATTCAGAAGGTAGAATTTATGCTTTAGGAACAGAGGGCAGAGCTTATCAGTGGCATAGTTACATTCATATTACTGAGACTATTTCTATTTTACAAATAGTGGAATGGAGACAGCAGACTGAAGCAACTTACATAAGGCTATATATCAATGGAATGGTAGAATCTGTAGGCTAAATATGTTCCTAGTTTAAGTCCATTCAAGTTTGTGGACTTGCATTAAGCATAAGTTTGGCTCCAGAATTTACTGACTGAGTGTTCTTTTCTTTAGGTCACCACCGAATGGCACTTAGGAACATCATGAAGCCAAGTGACCGGGAGCTGAAGATTTCACAGTAACTTCTGACCAGCGTGTCTGAATGTAACAGTGCTCTCCTTGTAAGTCCTTAATGACTTCCACCAACACCTACACTTTCCAAGAGCTCAAAATGACAACAGTTGTATCAGTTTCTCAGTTCTTCCAGAAACTGGAAGTGTTTCTCTATGTGCATGGCTGAACATATGCAAGATGAACAACCATAAAGCGGGAATCCAACAAGAGCCTAGATTCTGGAAGAGCTCAGATCTAGTGCAGAGCCTGTGTGTAAACGTAATCCAACTGCCCTGTTGAAATTATCAATCTAGCAGACCATCTACTGTATTTACTAAACCAAATGAATAGTTTTAATTTATAAGCAAAGGAAATCAGCTTAAAACTCTGGACAACTTAAAAGCATAATACAAATTATATAACCAGACATATAAGCAGTAATGTATGGAAAAAGGCAACTTAATATTCTATGATTGTATAAACCATGCAAATCACATAAAATAGTTGAATGTCTATAAAGATCCAACCATATTTATTCTGGTTGCTGTTGACACTGGGACATCGAGTTATCATAGAATGTTATTTCCACTCCTGGCTGGTTGCTCCTGATTTTTTTGGCAATGGTAAGTTCTCAAGACTGCCACTCCCTTGCAGCCTCCCGGAGCTCACATCGGTAGTTCGTAGTGAGCAATAGTCTCGTTCAGTAGCTGCTTCCTAATTTATACACAGAAACAGACTTTACTGCTTGTATCAACATTTAAAATGTTTGTTTTCTTTAGGCATGTTCCCACTAGTTTAAATGTTCTCCTTACTGCAAACAGCAATCAGTTTAGTCCAATTGTAAGTTTTATTGGCTCATCATAGTCATCTCAGATTTCATTTACCAATTGCAGGCATGCAGGAGGCAACAACATATCTGCTGTTTGTTAGAAGCACTTTTGAGACTAGAGAACCTTATGATCCTTTTTTCTATCCATATTTGGGGTGATATCCCCAAAAGATAGGATCTTTTTTTAATTGGACCTGGTCTGAAACTAGCAGAAATTAACATGGCTTTGGCTCAGATCAATTGTTATTGTATGCTTCTGTGTGTTTCCAAATATGCCACTCAACCTTAGGAGTCAATCAATAATCAGTAAAACATGAACTCTGTACTCTGAAGGTTATATAATAAGAAAAGATATTCTCCAAGTCTGGGAGACTTTGGATTTGATCCATCAGCTGAGGAGTTGGAGGTGGCTGAATCAGATCTCTGATGGAAAATGTGTAGAGCTCCTTCGAGTGCGTGCAATTTCCTTTTGTGGTACTAAATCACCAAAACACACAAACTGCTGGTGCACAGGAAACAACAAATGATGGGCACAATCTGAATGGTGTGTTGCAGTGCAGACAGTGCAGGGGCCTCAGGTGCTCCGGGCAGGAAGTTTAAAAGAGATCTCCTTTGAAAATCATACTGGGAAGACAATTACCAGCGCTCCCCTTGTTCTAAGTTGATTCATTGCACACTGGATACGTGTCTATCTGACAACAAGCAGCACATACGAAGAATGCTTTTCTTGCACTTTCCAGAAACCAGCTTGCTTTATTGAGCTTTGAAGAGACCTCCCATTGAGTTGGTATCCTTTGTATGCAATGAAGTCTATTTGATGAAAGCATCATTGCTGGTGAGCTACCAGGTAGGCTTGAGCTTGAAAAAAGGAGTTGAAAAATATGCCATAAGGAAATGCCTGTGCCTCTTTTGTGCTCCTTATCTCAATATCTATGAGCAAGGGACACATCAGATGAAGCAGGGCAGCAATCCAGGTCACCACTGTGTGCAGGGTTTTTTTTTAAATGAAGATGCATTGACTTTAATTTTCTGCACAATTTAAAATTTTTTCATGCCTTTTGCATCCACACCTATGAACATGTGAGCCTGTATCTCCCTTGGCACCCCTATTGCTCCCATAGATGAGGCAGTAGTCCCTCTCACAATCCTTGTATCTGAATTATACTAGTGGCTGCCACTGCAGGGGAGACATTGTTAAATGTTGTCTGAATAGGACTGCTGGTAGCGCAAAGGTGTACAAATAACAAACTCAATCTTTGCTGAAAAATTTGGAAAAGGCAAAGAGTAGTAATAATATTATTAATAAGACATATTATTTCATTTAAGATCAATTAGTGCTACCTGCTGCTAGACATTGTGTTTAATGGCAATCTACATGGGGAGATGGAAAAAAGATGAAGTGAAATATTCAAATCACCGTAGTTAATAGCCTACTGTTATTCATTATTTATTCGTTATATACTATTCCATAATGAAGGAAGATGAATTGTCCTCAGGACAGATGAGGGAAGTATTTGATTGCAGGTAATGTATTGACCAAACCTTTGTAGTGCTTAGTTGCAAGCAGCAGATGTTGATGAAGAAAACTACTGGCATTTTGGATCAGCAGTGGCGAAGCCTGGGACAGGAATAGTATGCAAAATAAAGCAAGTGGCAGCAGAACAAAAGCAGTGGGCATGCTGAATGGTGGTACAGAAGGCATGCCATCAACCCTTTACTGCATAGTTGTTCTCAACCACAAAGGTTATATGGTGATGGTGTGTAGCTTGTATGCTAGTCACGGGGCAGAAACCTGCTATAATAGATACTGCAGTTACAAAGGAAAAGAAAAATGTGCTGCAGCACGATTTTCCTTTTGGGAAATAAACCAAGATAGCTATATTCATGGCCTTGCCTGAAGTTAATCTCTTTTTCCACCAGGAATGTTGTCCTGGATTTTTCTGAGGACTTCAGACCTTTACCTAGGATATCTAGTAGGCTGAACAGAGCAGGAGGAAAACAATACATGCATAGTGCGGTTGTCTAAGGTGCTACAGGTAACAGACTGGATGGCTACTCCTGTGCTATTTCCATGAAAGACTTGTCCAAAATCTATAAAATGACCCTATGACTTGCAAGCAGCATGTGGTCCTCAGACCCTGCTGAAGCTGAACCTATTTGCAGAAATTAAAAAGTTGAAGTTGAAGCTGACAGGTCAAAATCTAACATTACTCACACTCTACTTGCTTAGTATTATTGCCAGAAAATTGCCAGTTGTATTGGCCAGAAAAGAATCTTTACCGGAGGCTACCTTGTCAATTTTACAGGCAGAAACATCTGAAGAAAAAATGTTTTATATAGGGAACAGTTTGTTCAATTTTGGTTCCTAACAGGAGTCTGTAGTTCTGTTGCAAAATGTGTTGAGTCACTATATCCATGACAAGGAAAACTGTAATTATAATAATGTAAGATCTTCAAATGCTTACTATGGTAGTCTGTCATTATAATTAGTACTACATTCATAGTACCATAAATCTATGATATTTCATTCAAGCACTGAATTTGGATTTAAATCCCTGCATCTGCCAGTATGCTGAGTATCACAAGAATATGTCTGTTTGAAGGACATTGCTAGGTCCTAAATGGGAAAGCAGTGTGCAAAGCTGGCTGATCCTGCTCTCCTCACTAGAAGCTTCCCAACTCCAGTTATGACCACCGTGTGCATGCTGAAATCTTCCAGAGGCTCTACATACCTTTCCCCAAGCACTGACCTTTCTAAGATTTACATATCCTTAGGGATATTGCCATTCCCTAGTGTGTTCCACAGTAACCAAAAATCCTGACAATCACACCAACAAGAAAAATCTCACCACTATCAGTAATGCATCATATTTATTCATTACTCCTACTTCAGTTTTTTATATCTTGGAAGAATTGCGTTTTTGGTGACAGAGCTCCTATCCAGCCCCTGGGGGATTTCTTCTTGCAGTGCTTCCTCTTTTCCCTTCCCAGGCTCTGAGATGCTAGTGCAGGCAGTGTAATGCAAGAAACAGCTGATGTCCTCTTCTGGGTAGTCTTACGCTGCCAGACAGCCCTTTGAGTGGTGTCCAACATAAACTCTGGTACACCACAGACTGGGCTGCTGCAGCTTAGTCACTGCATTAACCCTCCACCCCTGCACCTGGGAGCTGTGCTCTTCCCTCTTTGGTCTCAGCATTTGGGCAGCACAAAGGCTGAGTTCCCTCTCAGTAATGATTACTGGAATATCTCTGTCAATAGCGAGAGGATGTGTAGCTGAATGCAGGTAATATTCATAATGGCATAGTTATGGCTGGCCAGGGACACTTTGTAACAAACTCTACTGCAAAGCTTTGGGTTTATGCACCACTAAGTGCCTATGAGCTCATGGGAAAGCCCAGGCATTTTTCTTTTTTTTTGACTTTTACGGTCATTAGTATTTAGCACAAGTCACCCACTGCTGAAAATATTACTAGGCCTGCTATATAAATAATTTCCTACCCATTTCTAATTCACTGCATTAAGCTTTATCATGCCAAGACATGACCAGTGTAACCTTGCCTGAGCTAATTGAATGTAATGTCAATGAACAGGCTGGCAATTTTAGAAATGCAAAATAGTATATTTCTGCTTTGGAATTGCATAATTTTTGACGTTGTAATTAAAAAGCAATTACTTTTGGAATGACGCAATTTGTCATGCTGTACATCCCTAGATCAAAATCAGTCATCTCCCAATAAATTATCTCTATTCCACCTATTTAAGATAATATTGTGAGACTGAAAACGTGAGCAATCCAAACCAAAAAGATATAGAACATTAAGTGATTTTACTCCCCTTCTTTGAAATGCTGAACCTCTCTTTTTGGCTTCAACGTTCATTCATATCCCACTGCCCATATGTTTGTGCCCTCCATCTGGTTTACTTATGGACACCTCTGTTTTCTAGAGGATTGAGTAGAAACTAGGCATAAACAGGAAGGGTGAGTAGAATTATGATCAGAGAAGGGGAACACGTGTGGCATCTGAGCAGGGCTGAGGGTTAGAAATGACTTCAGTGCATCCTCAGGTCTACAGCTATGTCCCCCTAACTTTCTATGCTTCAATATAGTGTCTACACTAAGAACCCCTTAAAGATCTCATACCTTGGTGAAGACCTTGCCAGCACTGTTGTCTCTCAGCAAACAGAGAGAGTGATATATTGATGCTGGTGAGGCCCTTTTGCTTTTCAGAAAACCCAGGAAGGAAAGCTTAAACCCAAGAAGCTGGCTTCATTGATTTGTATTGCAGGTGTGTTGCTATGCAGAAATTCTCCTCTTCCTCAAAAAGGTTAGAGTGACAGCACGTTTGGATTAGAAAGAAAAAATCAATTTGTTATAATTCGGTTAAGGTAGTTCAGTTGGGACGAACAATTAAAGTGAAAGGCTATTTTGTAATAAACTAACCATGGTAATAAGAATATATTCTGGTGTAAGTTTGAAAAGAAGTGTGTACCTTAATGTGTTAATTGATGCTGTGGTGCTGTGTTATGAAGAAGAATGCATAAAATAGATAAAATAAAAGACATATTTGAAAGGGTGTTTCCCTGAAACTTTCCCCTAGATGAATGTTTTGGCCACAGTGTCCACCCGCTTCTGGTAGGGCATGTTAGAATAACAGCTGATTTGGTTTTCAGCTGCAAAGAATCTACCTCTTGGTTTTGCTCCAGTAAACTTGTGACTTTCTCTGATCATTTTAGAATGACTCATCAGAGGCAAACATAATAAAAGCATGGAGTAAATTTCAGTCTAGCTGTGTCAGTCTAACCCCACGGGGATATAAAATATCTCTTTGCACTGCAAAGTGGATACTGAATGAAGTAAAAAGTCACAAACTCTGGAAAATGCATTATCCTGAGAATTTTTAAAAGCTGTCTCTTTAATTCTTAAAGAAAGCGAGTGAGAAGTGTCTGGGTTAAGAATTATTTTCATGAGGAGAAGATTCCCATTCCCACAAGACAAAAGATCTTTTAGCACAGGTTGTAACAATAAAAAGTTGCTAGAACATGAATATAGACAAAGTATAAATATATTTTCAATAATAAAGGTTGAATAATTACTGGAACAAGCTATCAAGGGAACAGCGTGTAATTCATCATCTCATGTTATCAGAGAACAAGAGGCTAGAGGCCTTTCTGGAAAGGATGCATTAGCTTAACACACAATTTGGGGAATAAAGAGAGGCACGATAGGACGAAACTGGAAAGCTGTAGTATTTATAAGATCATCTTCGACATTGTGATGATCCCTCATGGCCTTAAACTTTAAGAACAGGAATGTATCATTCCTCCCTTGCAGACAGGAAATCTAAACTCTGGAGATTAAACCTCTTGCCTAGTGCCAGAGAGAAAGACACTGATAATCCTAGAAACAGATCTCCAGTTTCCTAACTACATAGTGCATTCAAGACAATTGCAACTCAAAGGAAAATGTAGTTAATTAATGAATGAAGGATTCAAGCAGTCCCGGGACAGCCCTTCTGAACTTATGATACGTTATTTCTTTGCTTTTTCATGTATAGTATGTATGGTATGTCTGATATTACTCATGTCATGAAGTTACAAGTCCCAATAAAAAACTGCAGAAACTGTCACTGTTTCTGCTTTCTGTTTTTAATAGCTTTTTAAGTATAAGGAAGGAACTATTTTCCACAGTACTATTGTGTTTATTTCTGTAACTTAAGTCTGCCTAGAATACTTCTGAGCCTTTTTCCTCATGTTTTCCTGCTGTAAACCAAATACATAGCCACGCACTGATGTTGATGGAAGTCTGACTTCAGGGGAGGCAAAGTTGGCTCCTTCTGGTCAACTAACATTGCATGTAGCATATTATAGCATACAGTGTATCTGTGCACATGGCCTCATGGTCACTGAGTTCATCTATTGCAGTGTAACTCCAAATGACTGCTTAGTGAGTTGTACATACCCTCTGTGTCTGATCCACAGAGAACGTGATTTTGCTAATGTTCTCAGACAGGAGATCTAAATCTTTTGCTCCAACTCCTAAGGTTCATATCTCAGCTGTGGAAGTCCAGCATCTAATTGCAATGCAGTGCTATTGAGCCGATTAGTATTTCAAGAGAAGTAAGAATGGAAAAAAGTTTTCCCTTGGGAGTTTGTCCCAGTCCTGAGGAAACTATTAAAGTAACTTTCATACGTTGATAAATTCCTGGATTGTTGAATTTAATAAGAGAAAAAAACCTTTAAGCTACCCTATATATATATCTGTAGCATTTTTACTGTGTTAGGAAATATGACAGAAATTGTAAGATTTACCGTCATGCCATCAAGCAGTTTTGGCTATGCTGCTCTAACTTAGTTGACAAAAAAAATCTAAGTAGTATGGCATCAGCACAAAATGAAAACCCTAGTGCAAGCACAAGTGGTATCAATCTTGAAAATGGAGGCAGCCAGCAGAACGTGACCTGTGAGATGGAGGCAGCTGTGGAGCAGCTGATTCATAACAGCAACTTTTATTCTCTAGTATGACTCTAGATTTTCTAACTGACTGCATTTGATATGCTTGAAAAACTGCATTAATCCAGATCAGTTCCCTGTCCTCGTTCATCATGAGTGTCATGAAACATGGTGCTGCCATAACAGAAGAGTGATACTGCTTGACAAAAGAGCCATACGGCTGCGTGGGGACTGCTTAAGCCAGCAGTAAAACGAGAGCAAGTGCCCCTGGGAGCTGTGGCTTAGTCACATACTGAACCCAGGCCCACTCACTGACTTTGAAGACAAGTAAGTGTACACCTGTGGCTGTAGTTATACATGTACATAGCCAGTATGGTAGTTACGATCTTACTTCATAGCTACATCTTCTAAATATCTTTTTCTTCCTCTAGTGCAGGTCCTGTTGTACTATCTGTGGTTTTGCTTCTGTCATTCAGCTATCCTATTTTTTTTATCTTCTCATCTGACTGTGTTTTACATGCAAAATGCTTTAGATTAGCCAGTGCATTACTCCTTTCAAGCTATTTAACAGGAAGGATCAGCCTGTTAGTTCATTTAATCGCTATCTTAAGTCTGTAAACAATATTGTTAAGAAAGAGTTTCTGAAGTACAGCCCATTTTCATTATCTTCCTGGCAGGGTCTTCCTATGTGCAGACTTGCTGATCCTATTCCTTCTGCTGGACTCTTTTATGTAAGAAAATGTCTGAGGGTCACTGTTTCGAGTATCAGGGAGTCTTCCTAGGTACACGCATGAAGGGTAGCCCATATCCATCAAGCTCAAAGCTCTGCATCTGACTAAGAATCTCTGCAGCTCTGCAGCTATGTCCAGAATCCTATTCACAGCCAGTCCCTGCTGCCAGTGTTCAGGGGGACCCTGATCCACTGTGCTGTACACTGCCAATACACACATATATAAAATGAAAAACACTTCTCCAAAGACCTTTCCCCATAAATTATGTCACAGACACTGCATTAAGAATGGTGGACTCCATAAAACCAGGAAAACAGCTTAAAAATGTGAGCTTCAAACAAAAATAGATATAGAAGGCAAGGTTTATTACCCTTCAAATATTTAGCCTTCGTTTAAAGTTTTCACATTTTTCTCTAGATTCATAAGTGTTATTATTTTAAGTGAAAGCCTATAGTCACAATCAGCTTAATTTCACCCACGTCCCAGCACATAACCAGTGGAGAAAGCTAGTGACCCTGAAGAGTGACTGTAGCATGACTGAAGTAAGTTGTGTGGGGGGGCATTGTCCTGAGTCAGCCAAAAGGAAACGTTAGGCATAAGAGACGTCAGTGGAATTTAGGCTATTAACATCCCATCCTGTTGAGCCTCTTGACCCTAGGAGAGGCTCACTATGTGCATTAGGTGTTTGGTTAAGACAAACACTATGAGTCATGGTAAACACACAAGGCCAAGAGACGACTGTCACAGAAAACAAATCCTTCCATGCTTTGTTTGTTTATTTATCTTCAAAATAAGGTAAGAACACCAGGCTATGGTCAGGTTAAGTATGTTAAGGACTGATGGAGCAGGAATACTGTGGTAACAGGGTCACAGAAGTACCTTTCATAAAGCTGTGTGGTTCTGGGAGCACACAGTGCTACTACCACCTTATCATGCAATAACTCAGATACCTCTTGGGTTTCTGAGCAGCGTTCTTTGGCAATGTTTGCTATGGACCTGGGGCACAATCAATCCCATTTATCTTGAACAAGTTATAACAGAAATTAGCTGTTAGTTTGAAAGCATATTTTTGAAACTGAACATGTTTCAAACTATATTAAGAAACATTTCTTCCATGTAGTGGAAAAAACGCATTGTTTTAGGATTATTTGTGTGTTTTTTTCCTTCTATTTAGATTTACATGAATTGGGGACTTTAGTTTGGGAGATTTTTTGGTTTAGAAACTTTCAGCAGAACAATAGGATTTAGAATTATACTTGTCTGGTACGCAATGTCTGCATGACATTTCAAATGTGTGACCATGGATAATAAAAAAGCCTCCCCTTGCTTGCTGGAAATTAGCTCACTCCTGTTCCACTAGATGTGTAACCACAGCGGCACAGACTGCAGTGTGTATTAGGTGGCACAAATGTACACCTGTGCTACATCTGAACTAGTAAATAAAACAGGCCAATGTTAACTGTCCATCCTTAAGGGCAAGCAGCACAGCATTGCTTGTATCCATTCAACTGAACTCTCTTCCTTCCTTCAAACAGGCCAGTCTTCTCCATACTGCCTACCGAGGATAGTCTCTAGGTAATGCTGTCACCTAAACTATGCCAAGGTGTTGTCTTGTTGCAATGAGGAAAAGCCATTTTGCCACCATTTATACAGCGTGGCCTGTGTGCACAGTGCCCGTGTGCTGGTCCTTGCGTCTCTATCCTCGCTCTGTTTAATTTACTAGCATAAATGTAGCCCTTGTGTCCTGTTGTACTTTGTAGCCCACACCAAGTTCTGTGAGGCTGCAGTGACCTTGTGAGCGGTATCAGAGAAAGTAGCTGAGCCACATGGAGAGCTGGAGAGAGCCACAGTACAGATGGGCTGACTCTTCTCCCTTTGCACAAGTCCTAAGGAGGGGAGAGGAAGAAGCAAATGAGCCGTTAGTGTTCTGCACTGCCACCCCCATACACCCACTTGCACAGCCACAAAATTTGCAGTCTCTTTTTAGCAGAAGACTAATCAGAGAAAAACCAATCACATGTTCAATTATTTCACTAATGTTAATTTTGTTTTAATGCCAAGTCTCCCTGTGAAAGTGTTTCGTTTTACATTCTTTAAAAGAAAGACTTTTTCTAGGACAATGTTAATGCCAGCCACCCTGTTACAAAGTCATTGTTTGCTCAAGCACAGTGGCTAGTATTAATGGTGCATAGTGGCTTTCAAAAACACAAATTTGTTTTTTAAATTTTTGTTATGTAATCACTGATAAGAACAGTAATCTTTCTTAACCGGTATGGCTAAGAACAGCATATATATCTGAATGTTTGTGTTCAGGATAAGCATACATTGTTTCATTTTCAGCCACCTACAAAGAAAATACCATGCCTGCAGAAGATGGAGAGTGGGGTAGCAGAAGTACTGTCTGGTAGGATATGCACTGTGCCCTTTCTGTGCTTTCCTGAGTGAGTATATCTGGAGCTGCATGTTTTGAGTGAAATTATGAGCTGTTATTCCTGTGTATTTCTGGCTCCTGTGAGATATCTAGCTAATAGTCATAGAAATTAGATTTCTTCCTCTTTCTGAGAATTTAACAGGTTTGTGCTAGAAACAGTACAGTGTAATTTGATCAAACTGAGAGACAATCCCAAATTATTTTTTAATCATCCTTCCTTGCAGAACATCATGCCCCTCTCCGAACTTCACAAGTATCCTCTTCTGTTCCTCAGCCATGCCTGGAGGGGGATGAACTACTTTCATACAGCCAGGAGGTATGGGAGAACCTCCCACTCTACTCAGAAGACCAGCTCCAACTGAGAGAGGATTGCCTGCTGCGCCTATGCCTTCAGCCTCATCCTCTGACTCTCCCTGGTCCGACCCCCAGAGCCAGCTCATAGGCAAAACATGTTTCTGCCAGTAAATAATGCTGTAAGCCTCCTCACTTCCTTGCACGCCTCAGACAGTTCAAGGACTATCTGGGGAAGCTGAGAAAGTAATTGAGATTGCCATAGCTTGATCGCTCCCTAGCTTCTTTGCTGAGACAGTGAGGGGGCAGCTGTTCAAACTGCTACTTTACAATATAGAGGCTGAACTCCTGGGTGGGGGAGAAGGGGAGATATATGTCGAACTTTTAAACAAAAGACTGTAATTAGTGCCACACATAGCTCAGTAGGATCATATATCCTAGACAGTTTCATCTGTGTTTCTGGTCATAGTAAGAATGTTCCTGTGAATGCTTAAGTGCACTGAGGTCTACAGCTCAAGGACAAAACAAGTCTGCTTGGGAGAGGCCTTTGGGCAGTGTGCACAAATGCCTCAATACAGGCTAAGTAGCCAAACCATCTTCCATGGAGATGGCAGGGCCGTAGGCTCTCACTAATGCCTGGAAGTAGTTTCAAACAGAAAAAAAAAAAAAGTTAAAAATAGTTTGGGAAGGAAGAAGGACAAAACAAAAGATGAACTTGCTTGGTTTGCTGAATTAGTTCTTGTTCTTACAGTTCAAGTAAGGCTTTTCTGTGGTAATACTTGTAAAATTATTCCATTTAGTCCTGTCTGCTTTAATTCATGTGAAAATCTCCCTCTTTTTCAGTAAGTTGTTTATTTTCATATGCAGTCTGAAGTTAGTCAGAATGTGAAACTGAATTGTCAACATTCGCTCTCACCGATTTTATTATAGATCTCAATTTTACAGTCAACGTTTTGTATTATGGTAGAATAGGTACAAAAGTGAGTGTTAAGACAAATTCTTGACCTATAGTCAGAAATAACCTACTTAAAAGTTTTGGTATGTGTCTGAGTTGTTACACCTAAGTAGCTACATAACAGAGTGCAAATAAAAATACATTTCACTTAATGTAAACATTATGGGCAAGGCTTTGGGTGTGTCAAGGTATGCTCAGTGCAGGGCCACACATTACAGAGCAAAGAGATGCTCTAAATTACACTAGCTTGCATAGTTCCACAAAGACCCTTCAGATGCTGGGTAGTCACTAAAATATTTAGCACTATAGCATTCTGCCTCTTGGATCACGAAAATCTCTGTCTGCTTAATGAATTGGAAAATTGCTGGTTACCCTGGCACTGCAACACCTAGGAATATATCTAGAGAAAAGCCTTTTCTCCTGGTGTCAATGGCACTGCATATACGTACTATAGGTGAGGCCAGAAGCTGGCCTCTGATCTTTATTTTCTTATAAACACTGTTCTTGAGTATGCATATGAGAACTGCAAAATAGAAACCAAAGGAAATCTATGAAACCTGCTGTTTCACTGTATTACATCATGTCCATTCTTGTGAATTGTATACTGCAAGGCATCACCTTTCGCCTAAGAAACTGAAGTCAAGAGAAACTCCTTATTTTGGCAACCTTCTGATGTTTCTCTCTGTTCCAGTGGATGACCAAGCTGTGGCCTAAGGGGCCATTTGTGAATGTTGGAAGGCTTATACTTATTGCTATATTAAGAATAAAATGTGATCTGAACTGCAACTGTGTTCTCAGAACTGTACTGGGTAGGATTTTGATGGAAGTGTCTGAGGCAGTCTTGCTATTTTCCCTCCCCAGCTACACACTCAAAGCATTCTTACAGATGTTGGCAATGCTCTGAGCAGATTCTGGTCTTTGCCTTGGCTTGGCTCAGCTGTTTCCCCACTGGCCACTTTCTGTGATGCTCATTAAAAGGTAATAACAGCTCTGTCTTTTCCACTGTTTGCTTTGCCTCTCAGGGTTGCTAGAGTCCCTGGGAGAAAGGGTCAGAACCTCATTTGGATCTGCTTGACTCATGTGAGGAACAGAAGAGGAGAAACTTCAGGTCTTCCTCATTCACTCCCCCCTGACCTATATAAATCAAAGTAGCTCATGTGAATTTATAGTATGCACCACTGGACAATATTCCCCTCTAGGGGATATTCCACTTGGGAACTGCAAGAGTGCAGCACGCTCCAGTCATTTCTCTTCCAACCTTTTGAGGGCAGGAAGCAGAGACCTGACCCTGGCAAGCTCTGTCATCACTGGAAAGACATAAAAATGCATGCCCCAGGGAATCCCTGTTCACATTCCTTTCTCTGTGCACAACAGGAGCTGTGTGAAAGAGAACAAACTAGAACAAAACATCTGCCCTCAAATATTGATCCCTGGCCGTTCTGAAATAATGTGTGTGTTTGTTTGTGTGCAGGCATGCAGTAATCACACCTAAAATATCATCTGTTACTTGGCTGTCAGTAGCAACAGAAAAGATTTCTGGTTATTGACTCTGTACATGCCATGGTGCTATTTATCACTCTAAACTATGTAGGCACATCTTCTCTCTCAGTTTCACACACAATTAAAGAATGTCTTCAATAGTGTGGAGCACTGCTTCATGGAGTTTCCGTGTTGCTGCTGCAAAGTCTGCAGTCTGCATGGTCAGGATTATTTACACACTGAAGGAGCTGAACTGGCCTGTGATAAGACAGAAGAACAAACAAACAGTCATCATTTTGCATGTACAACATTAACACCACAGTTACTAAATGAAAAAATCAAAGTGCATGTTAAATCTGTGCTCATCAAGTGGCTGTCCTTTCTAGTGATAACTTTTTTTAGGTCATGCTGCAGAAAGATAACTTTGGTATTTACGTTAGGTAAATTTGGTATTTGCGTTAGGTCTGGAAGACACTGCTGACGCTGACAAAAGCAAGAGGTGATGATCAGCATCGATTGCCATGAGGAATGAAAAGCCAGATGCTCTGCTGATATGGACCCATGTAGTGCTGTTTGCACTGACTTCAGTGGAATGAAATAAACCTGTCAGGTCTATCCTGAAGAGTTTTACTAAACAAGTAAATTACTGATTTTCTTATTTCTCTGTACATAAAATAGTATAATTAACTGTCCATGTTGCTCTACATAGTTGTTTATCTGTGTATCAATTGAACTTTGATGGAAAGCCCAATTAGTTATTGTGCCTTAAGAACCAATTGAGATATAGCAGTAAGTGTTTGTGACCACATTCTTCATGATGTGTTACAGGTATCTCCCTAGCCTGAGCCATGGGGGAATCTAAATTACTACAAATTTTCCCTTCCTCCCCTGACCCCTTCCTATACAGTAGCTTACAAAGCCATAGGACAAACTTAGTCTGAAATAATTTGTTCTTCATTACAGGTGCATGTCCTGGGAGTACTGGTTAAAGGCTGCATTTACCTTAAGAGAAAGTGAGTACCTAAGCACTATGATTTGGCAGATTTATGCACCACACTAGTGTTATTTTTCCTCAATGTGCAGGGCACCCATTATTCAGATTCAGCAATACTTAAACAGTAATATATTACTCTGCCTTCAAGAAGATTAAAATCTTAGCACCAGATAAGGCTTTGTAAGGTAAATGTCTCCTTTACAGACCAACTTTCCCTTACTTAAAACTAATGTAATGAAACTCAGCAGTTTATTGAAATGTTTGTTTAGTCTGGAAATGTTCTTATCGGAGTATGTGTTCTTCACTCTGAAAAGCTGTTCTCTAGAGATAAGAAATGATTACTGAGCTTTATGAGTAAAACTGAACCTTTGCTCCTTTTTTAATGTCACTAAAGAACATTGTTCCCTCTGTGTGAAGGTCTCTGAACCCACACTAAGGAATAGAGGTCTCAGGCTTTTGTAACTCTTCAGCAGGCAGACTGAGATCTTAACTAAGCCAGAACTTGGGCTATTTTGTTTCCCAGGCTCCTGTTTATATCTCCTGGCAATAGGGAATTACAATAACTAATAACACTTGTCATTTCTCATGCTTGACTCGCTGACAAAGCAGATGGATAGATAGGAAGCTCAAGCAATAGTGAAGCAAGTTAGGACCATCCTTGCCATAATGTGTTACCTTCATGCAACAGAGAGGAAAGCTGCCTATTCAGTTCAGATTGCCATAGATGAAAACCTGGTCAGATAAAGCCTGTTGAGGGAGGATGGATTGCTGCTTCCCTGAAGGCAACTGAACATGTTCCATGGAGTTGACCTTTGAGAGTGCAGGGAAGAAATCAAGCCCCAGACCCTGCCAACAGGAGGTTTGCAGCACAAGTGTAAGGTCCTGAGACGAGCTGGAAGGAGGCACACAGCTTCATTGCAGTTGTGATGGAAGCAAGAGGGAAGTTTGCTCTAGTTGTCTGTAATCCAGAAAGCCACAATATAGCACCCCAGAAAACCATATCCCAATTGTAAGTGGGAGGGAGATGCAATGTTAGTTTTATGCCAGCAAGCTGGCACTAACCCAGAGCACTCAATTACCTATAATTGTCTTCACAGGTGATCTTGAAGTTTCGCTCTTCCAAGATGCCTTTTAACCTCTTTATGGAATGACCTGAGCAGGATTCACTGGAGAGAAAAGTCTTTTGTTACCTGTGTTCCATGTGTGTGCAAGAAAACTCAGTTAATTTCTACTCTATGTCACTTCATGCTTTATTTCAGGTAAGATTCTTAAAGAGCAGATACTAGTCTTATTTGCTAATGTGTTGCAAAGTCCATTTGGGTCTGTGGAGCTCTGGCTACTACTGGGCCTTTCCTGGTGGAAACTGTGCATGATGCTCAGTTGTATATCTTACAAAAAAATCTTTGTGCAGGGAGATACCTATGGAAAATAACTCCTTTCCATTCACAAGTTCAATGTGCTCTAGAACTGCTCTGGAGCTGCTGGTGTCATCTGTCCATAGGAGCACAATATAAGGCTCATTTAGATCTGTAGAAAGACAGTGGGATCAAGTCCTCTGTGTGATCAGAAAGAAAGGACCAAATCATGAAAATCAGCACCTAAGTCCTAGGTAGGATGTAAGACTGAAGGAAACAGGATATGAGAATCTCCTGTCTGCTTGATTCAGTCTGCTGGCTGCTGCCACTCTGTTTGGATAAGAGGCTGCTTCAACTACTTTTCCATTGGTGGGAGCCCTGGTGTGGGTATTTCTCTTCTACCCAGCTAATGCTTTTCATGAACCATGGAGGACCATCATACCCTTGAGATATTTATCTCTATGCTGAATTTGCCTGAAATAGCTCAATGGGCCTCATAGTTGTAGTGAGAGGACTGACAAATGGATGGAGACAGATGGGGACACTGCAAAAGTCTTGTTGCCTTGGGAAGCCAGGATAAAAATCAACTCCTGGACCAGAGTGTGGGACATACATCAGGATAGTGATACAACACTGGGGCAAGTCCAGGACTATTCCTAACATACGGGATTACAGGAAAACAGATCTAGCTTTTTTTTGTTCACAAGACTTACTGGATGTTATTAGTGACTCAACATGAGACAAAAATCAGAAGATAAAAAGAATAAATACTATTGGAGCTACCCTCCCTCATTCTTCTTGAAAGTAATTAGAAAATAAGGAAACTGTTGTGAAGAAGTACTTAGAACAGGAGAAAGATGTGTCAAGAAGGCTGACAGGACACCAGGTTGTTGGAGGTGCTGAGGAGGAGGAACAGGAAGCTTTTTCTGATGTTGGGAAATCATGGGAGAAAGCACCAAGAGCCATGGTGGGGGAACTAAGATATATACATATTTCCCAATGTCCTTTTATTTGTCCAACTTCTATGGAGTGGGCCGGAAGTCATACGTCCAGCATGCTAACTACATGACAGAGGGTACGCCTGTGATAGATATGTCAGCTTCTGTGGCAAAGACAGCCTCTTGGGTGTTAGGGCTTATGCTAGGGGAAGGGTTGCAACATTGGATGTCATTTGAGGTCAGTGTCTGGTATCTATAATTCCACAATAAGTATTTAAACTACATATCTATTATTAAAAATGACTTTGGCAAAAATGGTTCTTGGCCTGCTGGCCACCTGCTCAGCATATTTATGTTGTTCCCATGTAAGAAAGATATTCTCCAACTGTTCACCCTTGCAGACTTAGCCTGCTCTGTGGCTTAAGTGATGCACCCATAATAAGGCTCTGTAGAGCTCAGTGGAACTGGAAGAGTAATACGAAATTTAAAGATCATGGGGCTTATTGAATGCAAGCAAAATGTCACTCTGTCTTTGCTATAACTGTTCAGGAGTACTTACGAAAAAATATTAAAGAAAATAATGGTAAAAATGTTATTCTTTCCACTAAAGTAAGCAGTTCGGAAAGCGAATGTAGAACAGGTTTGATGAGTTAAGACAGCATCACTGTTAGACTGCCATTTTCCAGAATTGAACTGCACTGTCTGCATTCTAGACACAAAACACTGTTACTCATTTTGTGCTAGCATACTTTACCTTTGAGGTCCACCGATGTCATGCATAAGCCAAATCTGTACTGCAGAGACTTTATCTGGATTTAAGTTAGAGATCTCAATACTTCCGAAAATGCTGTAAGAATTGGACATGAAAAAGCAAAACATATTTAGGTATCTAAGTGAGATGTACAGAGTATCTTGCCCAGCTACTACTGCTAGTTTATTAGTGCTGCTATTATTCCCAATGAAAGAGCATCTTATCTTGCCACTGGATTTTCATAGAATATTTAATGATCATGTGGTAAAAGATTTTCTCCTGATTCTTATTTCACTTTCATGAGAACTTTTGAAACTGTCTGCAGACTGAAACAAGCTGACATTTTTTCATCTTTAGTGTCTTTTCTCTTGTTTGGTTTATGGGTTATTGGTTTGGTTTGTTGCAAAGGAAATGAACACGGCCGTGTTGCTGACCAGCACATTCTTCATTTTTCGATATTATCAAAGACTGCATTTCCTCTCAGGTAATCCAAGGAAGCAGTCTGGAGGGAAAAATCAAGTCAGCTTAGTGAATAGTTAGAAATGTGTCATTCATGTGGGTATAGCATACTATACAGATCTAGACTAATTGTAGTAACAGAGTTACTTTATGCAGTAATAACATATTGGAGATCACACCACATACCCTCAGAAGAATTTAAATTGAAGTTGCTGTATAGAAGGCTGCTGAGTGAATCAGCTCTGCAACAGCTAAGGGTTTAGATGCAGATATGAGTTTACCAAAAACCAGTCTGCACTGGGACTCACTGGCAGAGGCCCATTCACCGGCATGCAGGCCCCAAACAAGTAGTCACAGAGAAACAGGCGTGCTGGCGTGCTGGATAAATACCTGCTGCTTCTGAAAGCTCCAGCTTCTATTGATCCATTGAGCATCACTTGAACCACACCACATGCTGCTTCTGCAAACTGAACAGAACAAATGCACATTGTACTCTAACATCACATGCAGCGTCACATCAGATTCTTGTCTAGTGGAAATTACTGTAACTTCTTTGGTGTCATCAGAGCTGATTTATACAAATAGAGGGTCTGACCAATATTTTTACCTGAAAATGCTAGTGAAAATAAAAGCTTCTAAAGATTATGGCAAAACTATCATAAACTTGCATTAACTAGCTACAAATTGGCAGTCTGAGATAGCATGGGATTGGTATAGCAACTCTGCTGTCACTGTTGTCTTCAGTATTTATAGGAGGATGCAACTTTCCAGAGCTCTGCCAGCTACAGCTGTCTGGTGGGGCTGTTAGCTCCCTCAGTAACCTGGGATAGTCCTCAGGTTGCTTTAACTCACATTGTGAGAACAAGCCGGAACAGAGATGCCACAGGTTTAAGGTGTGAATCACCACATATCTGTTACCTTGTGAGTCATGCTCTGTGTTCTTTTGTGGCTTGGGATTCTTCTCTCCAGTGGTTTTAGTAAAACTCATCACCAAGTTTTGTTTGATTTGATTTTTAAATTACTGGATCATGTAATCATTGTTCTTTTATTCTTTAAAACTCATGCCCAAATATTTTAAGACTACTGAGGTTACAACCTAAAGTACCCACAGTACTCTAGATATGTAATCCAGTGGTAAGAGAAAGAATTTTTAAATAGCTTCACACAGATAACTGTGCTTATCAAATCCTACAAGTGCTTTTATGTATAAACAGTGTGGCTCAAACATGGCTCTTAAGAGCTATGAAGTTACAGGAGGGTTTAATTATGCATAACTTTCTAATGTAATAACCATGAGTTTTACTAGATCTTAAATATACGTGCACTAGAAAGTCTGTAGCTAAGCAAGCCTAAGTCTGCATGGTGGTTTATCCCACCCAGCTTCTGGAACTGATGGGATTAATGAGAACACTGAAACTGTTTTGAGCTTGGAAAATTTTATGTACACTAGTTTACTCATAAATTTTTTTTTTTGGTGAGCAAACTTTTTTTCTGTAAATGACAGCTGAAGAATACATGGATGCTTGTTTTCCATCTGGAGAGTCATCTATTAATACTCGTATCAGAAGTGAAATCTTCTGAGACATGTAAAATTAAACAGATACAGGAGAGTAGTTCTTCTGTCAGATACATGTTAAATGAGTGTTCTGTAAAGCACTGATTCAAGAAAGCCAGGCTAAATGCTTAACTCTGAGCATCAGCGTCTCATTCATGTGATCAGGGCTGATGTGTGTACAGATGGGTGCATAAATAAGAACCCTGCAGGATCAGCACGCTGAGAAGAGGTCCTCTTCAGGTTTATGTTGGCAAGGTGCAGGGAGAGTCTCAGCCTCTTGGCAGAGTTCTATGGCAACTTGTGAGCTGCCCTTGACATTAACATGCCAAAATGTAATTTTTTAGCAATATCAGTTCTATGATTAGACTAACGTGGTGATTATTGTTATTATAAGTATTATTTGTAAAGCTCCAGCTGTCTGCCAAGTGTGTTCTAGACACTAGAATATAGTCTCTGTCCACAAATAAGAATGATCAAACTATTTTCACATTAAATATTGTATATAAATATGGGGCCTTGGGAATATAAAATTCCAAACCCACTATTTTTAATACCTAAAGCTAAAGCTCATGTTAACTATTACTGTTCCAGGTTTTAATTCCAAATCTTCAAACTCAGAATTTTTTTTAAATATCATTCAAGGGGGAAATGACTTCTCTAGTGACTTGTCAAACACCGCACAATTCTTCATAGTTTCAAAAAACACTGTATTTAATGACTATGACAAAATAGATTTGGTTGTAAATCCATTTTTTACCTTTTTAAAAGCATAAATATTTTATCCGAAATATTTTCTAAGCATGAAATCAGTTTTGATATAAAAATGGACATTGGCTATACAGGTATCAAACTTTATTGAGATCCTGTCTGTAGATGGGTCTGTGGCAGAAGACTTCAGCATTTTTATTCACAGTTAACATGGCTTCAAGGGATGGAAGAATTTGCAATGTATAAATATGGCTGCATGATCAAGGCTATGATTCTTATCCAATCAATCTAACACAGAAAACAAACCTTAATGAGACACATTTTTTCTCTAGATTTCCATATTGTGGATGAAATGCTGGTCCCAGTCATGTCAGCCCGTGACTTTAACGGTGTCAAGAATGTAGTGTCCTTCAGCATTCTCAGAGTAGCTGAGATTTAGTCTAGATCTTACCATCTTGGATGCCATTTTCCAGAATACAGAGCTAGGGTTGCTCTCACATTCACTCCGTTTTGGACAAGATTCATAGTTGATTCCTGAAAAGAAATAAATTTATAGAATAACTAAGTTTAGAGGGAATATCGTTAACATGTTAATGTGACTTTGAGAGCTATTTAAAAATGGCAAAGGGATTTGCACCCTGTCAAAGCAAGAAGGCCACATGAGGAAAGAGTTATAAGAGGAAAGTTAATTTGCATGAGTTTGGAGGTCTTCCTTGTTTGCTCATACATGTTTCAGTCAGACAATTACAGAACCTGTATGCAAATAATCCCCAGTAAACTGAGTATGGGAAACGTGGTTTGAAATGTGAAAAACAGGTTGGACAAATGCTGACTGATCATGTTGATAATTAAACTTTGCCCAACATTTTCAATAACTCCAGCCCAGTTCAGAACTTGCTGAGCCTTAAGCACCAATCCAGAAGTCACATGGGTAGTGGTAATCCCAAGGCACCTACATGCTATTCCAGTCACTTTGAGTGGCCAAAACTTGGGACATTCCTGAATGGGATTCTTCAATTCCAATTTGTCCCATAGGACAAATCACTGAAAGGTACTGAGTAACCTAGATAAAGCAGGCTATATGTGACCATTAGTTGAAGGACCATTTTGGTGTTTGCTAGTAGTCAAAAAGTTCTGTTTTTTAAATCAAGCTGAGAAGTAAGTATTTTTCAGTCTTCCATAACATGGGACAGAAATGGTTGAGATTTTGAAATAAATTACAAGAAGACAATATTTTAAGAGGGACTGTGCTTAGGTCTAGATATACGTGAGGAAAAGAATAATCTGGAATATTGATGTTGATAGTTGTAATGTAAAAAATAGGTTTTATTACCTGGGACAGCGGGGTCTCCACACCATGAAACCCTATCAGCCATATAACCCAACAAGGTATCCTCCAACGTAAGGAAATTGTGATTGGACTTTGTATAACGATGAACGAGGTCATTTGTCTTGCTCCAAAACAGTGACTGTGAAATAAGGTAAAATGTGGAATAGGTGATACTGATACTAGAGCTGGTCAGGAAATTTTCCTTAAAAAAAAATCGTCATAATGAAGGAGTTATAGTTTTTACTGAAATGCTGCAAGTTTGCATTAGTGAGTCAGTTTCTATTCCTCCAGCCCCTTCCAGCTCCCATTTCCAAAAACTTTCTGGATGGTTATTTTTTGTGGAAGTGTTCAGCCTATAAAGCATTTCAAAAGAAAAGTTCTGATCAGCTCTCAGAGTATATATACTCCTAATTTACTGGCTGCTTTTGAACTATGCATGGAAGAGTAGCTTTTTAGAGGCAGTGCCCTTCTAACTGCATGCTTGCATATTCCTTTCAGCGAGCTGTATGCTTAGGGAGCAGGGACATCTCCATAACTTCATCAGGATGACCTCAGTATTGCCCTTTGAAACAAAGTCTTGTGCAAGGATGTTTCTCAGTGATAGATAATGAACAGATTTACTTATTTCCAAAGGTGATAACAGCAGGACAATTGCAAGGGGCAATATAACTGCCTTGTTGACTTAGAGACACTCATAGTTATTATGGAAAAGATCAATCATTCTAGGCAGAGCACAGACACGTTGTCCCACAACAATCCCACTTATATAGCCCAACACGTGTTATGACCATTACCTTGTTACAGGGTATAGGATGACTTGCTAACTCCATTAAAGGCTGATAATCTTCTGTTGTAATATTACAGGGATTCTTGTAAATGAATGCATGCTTTAATGATTCCCATATTTTTAGGCAATCTTTATCTCTGCCAAAAGATTAAAACATAGTTAGTATTTATGAGTATTTGTGACTGTGAAAGAATTGCCTTCTGTCATGTTCAAACACTATGTATCACATTTTAAGAGAGTTCTGACTATGCTCAGGCACTAAAATAATTCATCCATCAAAAAACCTGACTACCTTCAGCAAATTGAGAATAAACTGAGGAATGAGCAGTTCTAAAATATCTCTCTTTCTCTCTCCTGCATTTTACATCACTGATTATTGTGATATCTGCATGGACTTTATGTTTATGTCCCTTAAAAGAGCTTTGCTGACATGGCGTAACTAGAAGATCAAATTTCTTGATTATTCATACTAAATCAGGAGAAGCAGATGTGGCAGAATATAGCTCGTACATTTTACAAGTATGGCTGAAGGATACTGCCTGCTCAGATATAGTCATTCAAAAATACAACAATAAGTCTCCCCAGGGGGCATACAACCCTACAGAAATAATATCCCTAATTTTATCTAACACAGAAGCAGCAGTCTGGATATTTTGGACTTCATATTGTTTTTAGTTATGCACTAGTTTGCAGCTATTGACTTTGCTGGAGCTGCTGCTGATTTGCACAGGTATATCTGAGATCATAATCAGATACTTCATCTTCAGTCTCTGCCTAATCCTCCACTGTTTTACAGGTTCTGGGCCTTTTGCTTTCACTGGTGTGAGTCAGAGGAATCCCACTAAAATTACACTTGGGAGAGCTGGTGCATGCTCAGCTGAACCGTATCACCTCAATCTCCATTTGTTTAAGATGTTGCTTCATTAGCATAGTCATCAGCCTTGGAAATAAAAGACATCTCTTCTGACAGAGGGCTCCTTTTTACTAACAGAAAGAAATCTGTTGCACTCTGCTGGCAAGAGATCATATTGCTGTGCCTGCACTGAAATAGTGATGTGCTCCCTTTCTGAAACTCCACCATAAAAAGCCTGGGACTGCTCAGGCCATCTGCTTTCTTGTATTTGAAGTAATGAATGAAAACGCTACATTAAGATAATTTGTAGTTATTGTCTGTCTAGTATGTGTTTTCAAGGCTGTCTCCCATAGGTGGATTTCCCTTGCTCCACATACTCCCATAATTTCAGGCCCATTTTGAAAGCCTGCCACTCTCATTGCATCTCAGCGACAGTGTAACAGAGATGTTACTCCTTGCAATTCTGCATCTCTCTTTTCCCTATTTTTATGTAAATTTTAAAATGTTGATTGCATTGTCCTGCAGTCCACATGCCTGAATAGAGCTATTCTGACCATCTTTGACTCATCCTTTTTTTCTTCACTATTTGTAACCATCTTCCAATGTGTTCCCACTAAAAGCTCTTTGAAGAATTATTTTTCTCTTTTGTGAAGAAACTAATGCCCTTAGAGCATTATAAAAATAACACTGATCAGTTACTGTATGGCACACACACAGCTGCAGGCTTTGTTACCAGTTGGTACTCAGGTAACATGTAGGATGTGGAATTTGATTAGTCTTAAAAATAATCCTAAAAGTATTAAGAAAAACAACAACAATTCATTTAGGATTTCAAAGCATTCTACAATGCTCTTAATCTTCACCACAGCTGTGTGATCTAATTCCTATTACTTAAGTTGATTAAGATTTCTATTTAGTGTCCATTTGAGCATCTGAGGGGCAAATGGAAAATATAGAATTGAGTTCTTCATATCATATAGGCTTTGTCTGAGCTATGGTACCTGGAACTACTTCTCAGCTCCTGGCCATTTCCTGACGCTGTTGGGATGTGTCTGGATGTGAACTGTCTTCTTTCCATTCCTAAACCTAATGGAAAAGAAACATCTCACAAAGAGAAGGTCAGACTCTGGCTGTGTCCAGAAGGGAGCTACAGCAGCTGACAGCACTATGTAACAGAGAGAATGACTCTATTAGACACACTGGATGGGGCTTGGGCCAGTATCATACCAGGAAGGACCAGGCAACCCGCTCCGAGGTGTCCTGGTCTTTCTTCCCTTCTGCCTTTATTTATGCAGTTACAATTCTAACTTAGTACTGTATGTGATTATGGTTATTTGGTTCAAACTAATTAGTGTGCATTTTTTCTTATTTGGCTACTTCTGATTACAACAGTAGCTTTTATCTTACGACATACTCCTTTCCACACACTACAACAATTCTCATTTCACAACTGGCTACGACTCCTCTGCCCAAAGGTCTTAACACCTCTTATAGTACAGCTCTGCTTCTTTTTCACCCCAAAGTTTCAGTACTCTTATTGTCATGGTTAGTTGCAACTCCTCTCTTTGGTCTTCTTCTATTAACTTCTCCTAACTGATGCTAACTAAGCTCTCACAACTGCCAATAGGCCTCATTATCAACTTAACTATGCCGGAGCCCATGAAAGCTGCTTAATGCCTGCTTCTGCTGAGGAGGGGCAGAGGAACATGGGAGGTGGCACTTGGTCTTCCCACAGCAGGTTTGTGCTCCAGCTTTCCCAGCCCTCCTGACTCTCTGTGAAGGGTCTATGGCAGGTATGTCCTGGTCTCATTGCTGCAGCAGCAAAATTCATTATGCTGCTGAGCTCTAGCTCTGCTACCGATATCCTGCAGCCTGATTTTACTGATTTAAAACTTGTTTGGGTATTGCCACTGCACAGTGCTGTTTGAAATGCAGACAGACCCCGGGGGGAAGGGCAAGGCAGGTGGAGGTTATCTGGCAACCCTGGATTACATGCCAAATTTCATTTTGTACCACACCGATCTGTTACAGGGACAGCTCCAACCATGGTAGGGATCGCACCTCTTGTTTGTACGCACTAAATTTACCTCCAGGTGAGTAAATACTAGTAACAATGATGATTTTTTCACTGGGCTGTTGTCTTTTATCCAGGAATCCAAAAACACTTTCAGTTATAGTTACCATAAAAATAGTAAGACAAACTGCAAATGTTCCTAGAGAGCACAGTCATTGCTTTGCTGTTGCACTGTCCTGTCAGGAAGTGGTCACGTGTTTTACTAAGCAAGGACACTAGCAAGTATCTCTTGGACCTTTAGATACTCAGTAAGTAGGTTCCCCCAGAGGGCAAATCAGAGCAGAATTTAACTTGGGCATATTAAATTTTCTTCTGGAGGAGCTTGTCTCTGCTTGCAAACTGTGTAAGGATCCCATAGAGACCAGCTTCCTAACTTTGATACTTCATTTAGCGGCTGGGTGGTTGCAAATTCCTCTCACTGTGACATAGGATTGCAACATGACCACATTGAATCAGCCAAAAGAGATGGCTCGTACTGATTAAGGTGTGACATTACAGAATAGGCAGCTGTCCCCTTGGCATTGCACAGCTAAGCACATCATAAAAGAGAATTTATAGGGGTTGGCTGTAAGCACTAGTACATCTTAAAGGCATTTTTATGGTTCACAATTTCTAATTTGGCAAGTAATTTGTCCTCCTAGCAAGGCTCTCTTTTAGTTACTCTGGAAATCCCTTAAATATAACAGTGTTAAAAGCCACAGTTGACAGCTGGCTACCTGGTCATTTATCCCTTCATATTGTGAAGTTCTGTAAGCTTGGTCTCAGAAGACAAAATATTTTCCAAGAAATCTTAAGAAAACCTGGGTTTTATTCCCAGTACAAAGAGGTAAATAATAAACACAGTACAAAGCATTTCTGCTACCGTACCGTAGTCATGATTATGAGCAGCATGAAGCAAAAACCATTAATATGATTGATGATCCTGCTAAGACACCTTGCTGAGTCATGAATTCAAAGCATACAGTTTACTAGCATTTCAAAACACCAAGCTCAGCACTAGATGATGTCCATAGATGTCACTTATATCTGAGAGAACAGTGTTTATCCACAATCCTGGCAGAGATGAGAAAAATGTGTTTTTAATATCATAAAGCGGTAGGGCTTAGCTTTCGAATGGGGGAGAAGTTCTTCTACAGCTGATAATCTGTAGGATATTTTTATTCGTACCACACAGAAGAAAGCTAAGGCATCAAGATGGACTGTTATAGAAACTAATCCACTCCAGCATTATTTTAGAAAATAAAATGCAGACCTGCAAGGTAAAAAATACATACAGAAGTGAAACAATATTTCCTTTTCACTATCCTCACCTATTAACATTTGTGTTTTTAAAACAATAAAAATAATTCATTGACTTGCTGTTGGAAGGCTATTTCTCTGATATGAAATGAAGGTTTTTGCCTCACATCTCAAGAGCTTAGCAGTTGCACAGAATTGTATTTTAGTTGATATACAAAAAATAAGCAGTGAGAAATCTTTAGGATTTGTTAATCCCAACTCCAGGAGGACAGGAAATTTTCTAGGCTCACAGTTGAGGTTGACATTACAAAGTTACACTCGTCCCTTTTTCTAGCACAGAAAGAAAATGTTTGTCCAGTGTACAATATTTAACTCACATTCAGTGAAGGTAAGGGCAGAGACATGCTGTAACTCAGGGCTTCCTGAAGACAATAAATGAGTTTTGTTGGCATTTGGTATGCTAAAACTTCTAGCAAGAGTGCTTGCAGGTTGAAACAAGCATATCTTCCTTGCCAAAAAAATGCCCGAGAAAGAACCTGCTTTCTTACAGCTACTTTGAGGCACAGAGATAAGTAACTTGCATGGAGCCAGCTGGAAAAGTAGCTTTACCTTGCTCTATGGCAAAGCGGTTTTACTCATCTGACCTTCAGCCTTCTGCTCGGCCTGGCCTCCAGCCTGCCCCAGCTGTACAGCCTGGGCTGTTTGAGGTGAACGTCCACCCAAAGTTTCTGTCGCCCCTCTCTGAGCTTCTGATAAGTCTCAAACATGGTTTGCAGGAAGAGCTAGTAGTTTTTAGTAGACTCATCTAGACAAGCAAAAAGGTGAGCATGTTTTCAGAACTGACTTGCCAAAGTTTATCAGGATATCTTTTAGGACTACTCGCACCATTAGGAACTGACACAGAAGTAGCTGATAGCTACTTAACTTACATTTTCAGATACAGCATAAGAAAAGACCCTCATACAGTTAAAAGCTACTATATTTGGGATTGTTTAGGAAACTTCTAAGATACATTTTTATCAGAAAAATCCCAATCCATTGAATCTGAAATCTTTCATGTTAGTGAAATTCTCATTGGGAAGTTCTCATATACAGAATGGATTCATTTAATTTTATTTGTTTTGTTTATAGAAGAAAAAAAAGGGGGGGGGAGAGAGAAATTACCCGTTTACTGTCAGTTAACTTCATCTAATTCAGATACAAGAGTCCATGGTGAACATACTTACGTGCTGGCCCACTGTGGGACTCATGCAATCTTTCTCTGGTTTTTGTTTTTATGTTTTGGTTCGTATGTTAATTCTGCATCAAGTAGGTGTGATATCTCTATTTATGTTTGCACAATAGAATTCTTCCTTTAAGGCTAACTTTGCTTATGATAAAATATTTAAGGCCTTTTTATTCTACTACAGAATCTGAAATGTTTAAGACAAATTTATTGAGTCATAAAATAAATATATACGAATTTTATGTTTCATTTTTTCAAGCATCATTTTCAGTGAATAAAATTTGGGAGATGCTGGTAAATGTGAAATAATAACTAATGCTCTTAAAAGGAGCACTGTGAAACCTGCTGTAAAATTAGGGACTGAATCTCTAAACCTTTCTCAGCTGAAAGTGAGGATTGCAGGACCAGGCCTTATGCCCTTTGGAAAGGGAGCCTATGTATATACAGCAGTTAGTATAGCATTAAATAATGGCTGGGATACAAATCAATGTAACCATTAAAACTATGTTTCCTTATTAAATGCAAATGTTACATATACTGCAGAGCATATCCTAGGTTTGTCCTTACATTTGGGTAGAAGTTGCATTTTCCCATGAATTTGAGTATTTCAGTCCATTTACCTTTTTTAATGAATATCACATTAATCTATCAAATAGAAACCGAGGCCAGGAATTTTTCCATTAGCAGCTATTCTAGAGCCAAACTTAAATGTGTGTATTAGAAAAATGGACAGCTTCTGCATCTTTATCTCTTGCATATCAGTACGTTGGTCTGGCTAACCTTGAGAGAGTATCCTTTCACTTAAAGGCATGAGTTAGCATTGAGATATCTGGGAAATCACTATTAATGTAGGTTTTTTTCTTTAATTTGTAATTTTATTCATTTTTCTTTAACTGGACATGACAAGGCAATTTCATCCATAGTTGAAATTCATTTAATTGGTATAATATTAAGCATGGGTTTCATCCCTGGTGGTTTCAGTTCCTCTGTGAGCAGAGTGTTGTTTTCAGTTCAGCACAGACTTGGCATCGGTCAGATGCTAAGAACATCTTATGAAGGGCAGTGCTTCCGTGGTGTATGTTGCCTCTAGCCTTTTACTGAAAAAGAGAGACATGCTTAAAGTATCGGACTACTTTAAATTTACGAGTGAAAATCATTTTCTGGCTTTGTTCTGGAGAACTCAGTCAAATCTGATCATATGGTTCGAATTACTCCAGCAGGCAGGAGAAAATTCTCCGGCGAGACACGGTCTCCCCCATATTCAACAATGGCTTTTCCAAGGTCCTGAGGTTTTTTTCTAAAACACGACAATCTTTTCAAGCCAAACAGAGATTTTAATTGCAGCATCTGTGGTGAGGCTCTGAAGCTAGAGCTGTGAGCAACCCCCAGAGCTGAAGGACCTGTTACATAGTTGGCCTCTGCAGGGATTAAACCTCACAGGCCAGACTCTCAGCAGTTGGAATATGGAAAGCTGCTCTGTGGAGGCTCTGGCTCTCAGCTGACAAGTTGCAGTCCAGATGACTGTGACCTCTGGCTTTCTTGTTGCCTTGTGCATGCAATTACCCAAGTTTCCCTCCCATTTTTTATCACCTCTAACCAAAGTAGTAATACAGATAGCACCTACATGCTTAGAAATCTGGCTCTTTAAATAGTCAGTGATAAGTTTTATGATTATATCAGAGCTCCTCAAATACATAAGAACAATTCAGTCTGCTAGGGGGTCTAAGGCGTCATCTTCATCTGTAGAAGACTGAAGATCATGTGTTGTAGAAGGAGATTGCATATCAAAGGATTTGAATGTTTTAGCAATATTTCTGCATTTAACAGGCTCACCTATGCTATGTATCAGATTATCTGCCTCTTTCAGGTGAGTTGCTGCAGCTGTAGACAGCAGTCCTATTTGTACATTCGTATTCTACTTATTTTTTCGTTGGACCTTTTGAGTAGCTACATCTCTATGTTGTCAGAAATTATGCAATGAACCTTATTTTTATGCCTGTGTTGAAATACAGCCTGCTGTAACCCCGAATCTTTTTACTAACTTTTTCCCCCTACATATTTTTGTTTTTCCTTCTGCTGCCCCTTCCCTGCTTCAAGGCTTGCCATGTCTCACTCCCGCTTTGGAGAAGTTTTTTTGGCGTAGTTGCAGAGCCCAGCCCGAGCTGATGTAGCTAGAGTTCTTGTAGTCAATTTAAGAAGTGTGTGAGAGGAGTTAAATGAAAGGTGAACACTGCCATCAAGTGGGAAAAGGAGATCATCAGACGGGGCAGCTGAGAGCAACTTTAAATGTGTGCATTTTATGTGATGTGACAGTCTGACTTATCTTCGGATCACTGAATCAGAAAATGAGTAAGTGCATACGACAGATTAGACTCATTACTATTATTCTAGCATCTAAAATCTCCCATCACATATCTTTGTGCTAGAAATCAGACAAATAAAAGTGAAGAGAGGCCAGCCAATATGTAGTAATAGCTGAGGATCTGAGGAGATTACTGGCTGCTGGTTTTAACATGAGAGGAATGGAGAGGGGGGAAAAATTACTGAGGAAAAGAATTAACAAAAAAAATCATGAAACTGACCTGTCAGTCTCAAAGTCTTCAATAAGCACTAGCATTTCACTACCCACTTAGTTTAATTACATATAAAGTGTCCATCATCTTAATATTTAAGGTAACCTATCTATTTTGTTCAATATGAGAATGGCATAGTTGATTTTTTTGGCAGCTTGATTTTACAAGTATTGCTCTCTGTTAATTAAATAGTTCAGAGGCCAGTAAAGAAGGCATTGGTGTAGAGACAGAGACCCAAAATAGCCTCAGAGAAAGATGACTTCTGGAAAGGTTGCCTGTAGGCAGGATAACCAAATTCCCCCCAGCAGAGGTGAGGCATCTAGAGGGCTGAAGCAAGAGGTACGAGATGCGATTTCTCCTGTGCATGCCCCAGGGCGGTGTATGTTCTTGTGAGGGCACAAGAAATGACAGGGAACAAGTGATAAATCCTTGCCACTGTGGTCCATCACCAGTGGCAGGAAGGAGACGATTACAAGGGCAGCTGTGCCCATGGCCTTGGTTTATAGCCCCATAAGTATTTTATGTGAACTGGGAATTGACGCTCCAGGATGACACTCAACCTTCCTGGAAGTGCTGAGCCAAGAGGTGGCAGCTTTAAACCAGTGAAAAGTTCATCTATATCAGCAGATTATTTGCTGGCTAGGTTTAAGCTTTCCTAGGTGAAAAAGCAAACTGCTTAAGCAGAACACATTTTAAACTAAGTTCTGTAACCTGGATGCATTCTTTAGAAGGGCTGAAGTCCCATCTGGCCTGCATTTTGACAGAGGGTTGTAGTTGTTGTACAGTTTAATTTCCAAGTGAGAGCCATGTCCTCAACATAGATAGATGGAATATACTTAAGATGGCATCTTGATTAGAAAATTTATTTTTAGTATTACTTAATTCTGAATACTCATCTTGGGAAGATGCATTCACAAGAATGATCTCAATAAAAGTATGTGACAATAGGGAAATACTCAGTGGTTTAATGCAGCTGTAGATACTTTTTTTCTATAATAAGGATCTGAAGTACATCCGATTTTTTTTAAAGAACTAAAACTGCTGGGATGTGGTGTAAATGCAGTAAGTCAGGAGAGTTCCCTGATTCAAGGGTGGCATGTGTCAGCAGGACAAGGACAGGGCAGCAGACTGGAGATTTAGTAGAACTGCCAGTGAGCTCCTTGGTAATACCTTATTTTGGTGTCATCTTCTGTGAAGAGAGATTGCATCTTTAGCATCTGTTTTTACTCTTGGAGACAAGAGGGAGATCTCTATTTGACCTCTGAAGGAAGAAGAATCAATCCCTCATATCCCCATGGATAAGCAAAGTGATACTTCCCCACAGTGCTCTGGTGTTTTAAACAGTTCTTCAGTTTTCACCATACCTTAGCAATGTCAGCTGAACTATCCTATCAGCAAATGACCTCTGAGCATGGCACATTTCACTGACATGATCATATTTGCTCCAGGACTAAAGCAAGGTCAGGGAGCAGGAAGAAGTGGGAAGGTACAGGATTCTCCCTTTCAGCAAAAACAAATTGTTAGATTGGCTCCACCAAACTTATGTAATTTCAATCCTAGTGTGTTGCTAGAATTTAGAGCACCATCAGTAATCACTCTGTATAGCCAATGTGAAATCAATAAATAAAAAAGAAGGCAAAGGAAAGGTAGCTGAGTGACTGAAGGATAAATAACTGTACTTGACTAAATACCTGCATAAAATTACAATACAAAAGTACTTCATCAACGAATACTTCTGATTAATTTGTAGAAGGCTAGTATAGCTAGAATGGTCTTCTCTCTGGCATATGGAATGAAAACCAAAGGAGATTTTCACTGTTTATGAAAGGAGATTTTTATATTTATGATATGACAGGGTAATCCTGAGTCATGCAGTATGTGTAAGCTATCTCAGATACCAAAAATGCTTTGAAGTGCCATAGAATCTTGCACAAAGAACCATAAAATATCTTACCATTATTAAATAAACTTAAGTTCTTTGAGAACACCAGAAACATATAGTCATGTAACATTTATATATGTCTATAAGTAGATCTAGACAGTGGGCAGATAAGGAAACATAGGGCTGCCAAAATGAGAGCTAAATTCCCAACAGAATCAGATCCCAACAGCATTGCATTGCTCTGTTTCAAAAGTACATTCATGTTGGCCATGGAGATAGGACAATGCATCTTTTGTCATCTCTTCCCAGAATTCCCATAACACTCATAAACTTTATGTTATTATTATCAGTGGAGTTACTGTCTGGGAAGGTAAATCTGCACAGAACTAAATACGAGATTTGCCATCCAATTCTCTAGCTGGATGGTATTTCTCAGACAAGTATTGATGTTTGTACTCCAGAGGAGCAGAAATAAGTATTTTGGCTATTAATTATCTCAAGAACAAATGAATGTTAGTTACTCACTGCCATATCAGCTTGTCTCTTGCTAGAAAGGAAATTATTTCTTTCTAATCTAACTTTCTAACTGTCTCTAGAAAGAGGTGATACTAAAACTCAAATGGACCCCTATGTTATAGCACAGGATAGATATGGAAACCTGCCTGAAACAGCGCAAGGAGGCATTTAAAGAACCAACTGTAGAACCAGTAACCCTTGCTCTAAAGCCTGAAGTGCTGACAACCAGCCATTTTTTTCTACTAAATGATATTTTCCAGTTCCCCTTAAAGCTCACTAGAGCATGTTTCAATGGAACTGTACTTCTGAGTGAGATTCAAACAGTTGTTAACATTTAAAATCTTTGTATCTTAGTCATTAAGAAATTACAAGAAGGATCAAGGTCATTCATGCACAGGTTAGGGAAAAACAGTTGTAAAAGATGCAAAAGACCTTGCTATAAATATCCAAGGGCAAATGTAAGCAGCTGTGTGAATAGAAATGAAGAACAGAACTATGTATGTTTCATATAACAAAGGCTAACACAGAGGAAGTATTTAACTCAACACATTGGCATCTGAAATAGGGAGGGAAATATTAAGAACATACATTGAAACATTGTAACAATGTTATTATGATGATACAGTGTCCATCTTAATACTGAAAGACAAACCAAAAGTAACAGAAGTCAACACCATTGCCAGAGCAAATGAGCCAGAAAGTTTCTGCATCCCTGTTTGTTGTAGTTACATGACAGACCTCTTCAAAGTCTAAAAGCTTTTTCATAGAGCCATAGGTTGAGGTAGAAAGGAATCTCTGAAGACTGCGGAGTGCAACCCCCTGCTCAAAGCAGGGTCAACTAGAGGAAGTTGGTCAGGACCATGCCCAGTCAGGTTTTGAATATCTCCAGGAATGGAGACTCCGCAACTTCTCAGGGCAACCTGTTCCAGTATTTGATCACCTCATAGTAAAAAAGTTTTTTCTTACGATTAGATGGAATTTCCTATATTTCAATTTGTACCCGTTGCCTCTTATGCTTTCACGGGGCACCAATGAGAGGAGTCTGGCTTCGTCTCCTTTACACCCTCTCATCAAGTATTTATAAACATTGATAAGGTCCCCCTTGAGCCTTCTCTTTTTGAGGCTAAGCAATCCCAGCTCTCTGAGGATCACCTCCCGTGACCTGCTGGCAATGCTCTTCCTAATGCAGCCCAGGGGGCTGTTGGCCTTCTTTGCCATGAGGATGCATTGCTGACCCATGTTTAACTTGCTGTCCACCAGGCCCCCCAGATCCTTTTCTGTTCTCCAGCTGGTTGGACCCCAACTTGTAGTGGTGCATGGGGTTATTCCTCCCCAGGGGCAGGACTTTGCACTTCCCTTTGCTGAACTTCATGAGACTCCTGTCTGTCCACTTCTCCAGCCTGTTGAGGTCCCTCTGATGTATCAGCCCTCTGGCGTGTCAGCTACTGCTCCCAGTTTCGTATTGTCAGCAAACTTGCTGAGGGTGCACTCTGCCCCATCATCCAGGTCATGAAGGTGTTAAACAGTATTGGTTAACAACACAGTGCAAATAAAGCCGTTTGTACCCACTAGTTTGCTCTGGAAGTCACTAAAAGAAGTCAGTGTAACAATTCTGCTTTTTTAAAAAGTGTGGGTTTTTTTCCAAAGTAGAAAAGGAAAGCTAAATCCTTTGTAGTTCTATGTATACTAAGTCGAGATGCTTTAGAAGTCTGCAGCACAGTCTAATGCGGTGCAGTACTGGGCAGTAACACAATGTTCTTCAGACAACTGTGATTCAGTCAGAAGGTTCTCTTACACAGGGCTGATGTTTTTCTTAAAAAAATCAAATGTCAAGTAAGTTTGAGTATGTTGCCGTGATCATATAGAATAAAACTAAGTCAATTCCATTTAAATAATATGCCATTGGACTAACAATAGAACTAGTTTTTTTGTAACACTGAGTCAAATCATGGCTATTGTGATTTGGCATGAATGTGAAAGTGTTAATAAGCAGTGAACAAATGCAAAGAGATTTAATTAAAAATGCTTAGCATAGCATCAAGGCAGAATGCAAAAGTAAGCACACACCAAAAATCAGTTTTCTTTCTAGAGTAAATTAGACTGCAAATACAGTAGTATCACACAAAATCATGGTGCCATTCTTTTTTTTTTCTTTTCATCAAAGTGTATCACCATCTCCAAAGGAATGAAAAGGCAAAAATGCATTTATGCTCATGCAGTCAGAAGATAAAGCTCTCCTGATTGTGCAACAGTTTTTACTGAATTTGACAGAACTATAGACTATTAATTTTTGTATAATGGGAATTTGCCGTTGCCTTCAAAAGCAACATTATTTTCTCTAATTATATTTGAGGGGAAAAATCTATGTTGTAGGTATGTCCACAACATTGCATGAAAAATCTCTTTAAATTCTACTGAATTCTACTTTTTCTTGAAAATCTTTCCCACAGAGTTTTTGCACTGCTTATTCAGACACAGGAAGATTGCTGGGCCTACAGATTCACATATTTTACTAAACCGGCTCCTTGTCTACGTACTTGTTGCTATCTTATTGGCAGATGCTAGACAAAAAATAAGCTGGCTTAACTTCAGCCATTTTTAAATAGTAGGTCCTTGCAAGTGTGGCATATTTTGAGTGGATCAGCGAGCAATAAGTGTGCAGACCTGAGTGGGGTAGGAGTAGTCTTCATCTGGGAATGAAAAAATCTCTTGAACTGCAAATGCAAGGTGGATTTGTTTTAAACTAGCGAAGAAGCACTGTTCGTGTTTCAGGGCTCAGTGACTATGACCTCCGTATAGATAACGTTTCTTAAGATAAAGTCGTAGCACGATTCTTAGCCACAAGAGGAAGTCTGTATTACTGGGAAAGAGGAAATGAGGTCATTTGAAGTCAAATCCTTCAAGTGTTAGTGCCTTTTTCCAGACAAAAGTACAGCACATACCAATAGCTAGTGTTGATGAGTATGGGAATTTTGCAAGACGAGTGAAAGCAGAATGTGCGCCTTTTGTTAATATTCAAAACCAATATTAATACTCTTCTGTTAATATTCAAAACACTTCTGAGCTGTGATACATTATTGCTTTGTCTTTGTCTTCTGGCAGCAGTCCGTATTTTCTAAGGAAGCTGAAAAGAAATAATACTAATCTTTAATGTGATTATGTAGCTGTGCAGCTCTGCGTGCAGGGAAGGACAATACCCGTAAAGCCTGCTGCTATACCATCAGCATTTTTTTCCTAGAAATAGGGCTAATATTGCAAATGCATTATTAGAGGCTTTTGGCATTCACTGCCTGCTTCTCCTAAATTTTGGCACAGAGTTCTACACAGGAAGAGTAACTGAGGAAAGTGTATGTGTGCAAATGATTCTTAAGCAGCATGTAAACCTCTCTATCCAGGAGTACCTGATGGATGAGAGTAATCTAAACAGCAACAGAAATAATACTAAGGGCTGTATTGCACACAGCCAGTTAAAATTATTAGAAGCAAGTGCTGTATACAGCAGTAGTGAATTATTCTTTAGTAAGCAACTGCAATACAAGGACTGAAACTTTGGATGATTTCGGGGAACTAGCAAACTGACAGGATAAAATCAGATTACCTGTGAGGTGTTCAGAAAATGCAACTGCAGTCTGCAAGAGTCTTTCCAGTGGCCTTATTGGTCTTGGGTTGTGACCCACATTTCGAATTGGGAAAGATGGAGCATGAACAGAGCATGCTCATTGCATACTGTGTACAGAGCTGCATTAATATGTCCATTACCTTCTAGAGTTATTGCAGACATGATGGTGGTGTACATCAGCATGTCAATGGCATTGTCAGATGACTTACAGGATGCATTTGAATAAGCAGGGCTTAGTGTGGGGACTGTAGACTCCTGACCCCTGTTAAATCCATCCATGAGGTCTGGAAATGTCAGAAATTCCTATTAATATAGGTCACCAATCTACCTTTTGCTTCAAAACCAGTCAGCTGTTCTAATTTCAAAATATGGCAGTCCAAAATGTAGTAATGACCACACTTACTAACTACTGTAATGAATATATTGCTGATGTCAAAAAACTGAAAGTATTATCAAAGATGGAGCTTAGATTTCAGTGAGTTTTATATAAAAACTTTTTTAAGATGCATATCCATGAATGCAACCAAATCTGGTAGTTCCTTGCCCTGTCTTGTTACATTGCAAGATGTGCCCAATGAAGGAGGGGGAGGGGGCATTTCAGGGTTTTTGCAGGGAGTTTTTTTGATTGAGATTCTTATAGCCACTTTTATCAAAATGCAAATGTAGATCAGTCTGAACAGCAAAACTGTTTCAACACAAAAGCAAACTGAATGATTGCATTTTCTCTTCTAAATGAGCAGAGAAATGGAGAATGTTTTTCAAAGCTGCTTTTATGCATATATGTTCAAAACATTTAATCATAATACAAGACAGTAACATCACACTAGCTTGTTATTGTGCACATTTGAAAGAGAGAAAAATTTATATTTTGTATAGTTTATCAGAAGCCGTATTTGCAATAAGGAAAATATAGTGTTTGAGTAACTTAAAGAGGTGCAAATGCTGAGCAAGACTTCTGATTGGACAGCCAGTGATAAGCACATTTTAAATAACTGAATGAACTGATACAAAATACGTTTTTAGATTGCTAGTAGATATTGGTGGTGTGCCTTAAAAAACAGCCTCTTGTAACTGATCACTAGGAATGTAAAAATTTGCAGTTCAGGTCCTCTGGTGGAATTTTGAAGAATGTTATGTTTATTCCAGCTGTGGAAACTCTGCCTTAGTTTCTCCATTTGTAAAATGCAGATAATGATATGGGTTTTTTTCCTACAGTTAAAAAGTGAGCACATACAATGCACTTACAATATTTTATGTACATATATATATACATATATTATAAAAGGAGAAGGAAATTAATGCACACCATGCTTTAAACAATGCTTGCAGCAGGGCCACATTTAAAACATTACATATATCAAATTATACACTAACAAGAGTACAGTACTGCTGTTAAACATGAAAACACACATGGAAGAGAGACGCGCAAGTTAAGGAAATGATCGAAAAACTGGGTGTTTCAGCACAAAGAGTTACCGTAATATTTGGAAATGTTCCAGACGTTAATTGAAGTACAAGCAGTGAGCTGTGTTTTGACTGGGGGGAGGGTTGGGCCAAAAGACTGGCCGAGGTGCCTTCAAGCATATGTTAATCTCTGACTTGAAGTTGTAGGATGATGAGAGAGGTTAGGCTGAGGCTTAATGTCAAAATTTTTGGCATTTGCAGAAAATGCAGAGATGTGGAACCAAAAAGTGCTTTTGTATTGGTTGGACTATTGCTTTTGAAGCATTATAAAGTAGGAAGTGATGGGTTAGCCAGGAAAACATGAAAGTCAAGATGCACAAAGCACAAGTGTGAGTTAGACCTGAAGGATAACAAAAGGGTAGTCAAGAGAGAGAGAGAGAAAAAAATACAGTCTACGTATGCTTGTGGTGAAGGATAGCAGACCTGGATTATTCTGACTGTAGAAGGGCAAACAATATGTATGTGTGGTAAAAGCAGAAGGAAGGAAAGTGGTTAAAGCAACTAGAGGTCTAGTGGTCTAAACTAAGTCATATCCAAGATTTTAGAGCAATTTTTTTAAAAGCCTTTACAGACATGATGGTAAGTAAAAATAAGAGAAAATGTACGTGAATTTAGTAAAAGCAGAGCTTTTTAAACAAATGCATGCATTGGTGTAAGATTAAAAGGGCATAAGCAGGCTATAAATAAATTTATGAGGAAATTAGAAGAATTATGATCAAAGCAGTGAAGTTCTCCTAGTAGGAATGATGGCAACAAAAGGCATAAGTGAGTATAAGACACAGCGTGATCAGCTTATAGGCCTGTCTGAGTTTCTTCAGTTCCATTTTCCCACTCCTTTTGTTTAAGTACACCAAAGATCTCATGGAATGGAAGATATAAGGCCTACAGTAATGATGAAGGAACATAGGATGAAAGATAGAGGGATCTGTGATGTGTCCCAAAGGCACTGGCTTTGTCATCAGAAAATGACAGTGATAAAAGCGGTTGGTTACACTGCATCTCAGTAGGATAGGAAATGACGAATCTAAGATTAGATTCCTAAAAAAGGCAGCACCTATGTTTTACTTTTTCAGTTCAGGAACCTCCTGAACATTTCAGGTGTACACAAATGAACGTTTCTCCTTTTTCAATGATGTCTCTCTCAGATGCAGTTCACATTGTTTCTTCAATAGGTTAAAAAAGAAAGTCCTACTATAGAGAAGTCATTTAATCTAAAAGAAAGAAAGAGCTCACAGTCCTCCTGAAGCTATTAAATGTTGTTCAATTCAGAATAGCGCAAAATGTTATGCTTTGTAAAAATAACCATTTTAGAAAACTTATGACCATAGGTCTGTGACTTTTTAAAAAGTATTCTTGAAAGCATTTTTTAAACAAATTATTCCCAACCATATTTGTGGTTCAGATTCAGACTGTGTTGTGAATGAAAACAGACATCAAGTTGACTAGTTGGCTAGAAACATGTTTACACGAAAGTAATTTTTTACATCTCCAGCAGCCCAATTTGAATGAAACAAACAAGCATAAGTAATGAAGGCTTCCACAATTATTTCAGATTTAGATATTGAATGTATTCTTATTTAATAAATGAATGTACACTTTTAGAAATATGTACATTAATTTGCAAAAGCTTCAGGAGGTTTTTAATTTTACCCATAAAAGCAGTCCTTTTAACTAGAACAACTTAGATGTTTAATGTAAAATGTGCACTTAAATCTCTATGGGGTCAGGCCATGATATTTTGTGTGTCCATTTTCCTTCAAATGCTGCAAATCAGCTTTTTCATACCGAATTCTCTGCACTGGAAGCAGAGGCCAAAAGAAGTCAAAATCTGAGCAAACTGGGCATGTATTTAAGCTTTGTTTTCAGCTTAATGTTGTGAAAATGTGAAGTGGCAATTATCTTTTTAAGTCAAAGGCCAGGAACGTAGCATTATGGGGCAAGCTGCGAGGCAAGCCCCACCGGGCTCAGCTCAAGGCAAGGGAAATCTCCAGCAGAAGCTCGTTCAGGACACAAACCGGAGGGGGTGGTGTCACAGAAATGATGCAGCCCTTGCCCTCCCTACCCCTTTCCCTGGCCCTCCAGCAGGAAGCTTCTGGGTTTTCGGAACAGAAAGGTTTTTTGAGGATGAGCTGGGGAACGGAGCCGCTCCCCCCTTCATGGCAGAGAGCTGCTACCTGGGCCAGGAGAGCTGCACGTGGAGCTTCACCTTAGACAAGCCAGTTTGCCGAGCTGAATGACGCCCACGAGAGGATTACACATAGGATGCCCGTGTCAGGAGTTTAGCGTCTACATTTTTTTCCAGGCTCACAACCTCCTTTCATCCGTGCTTTTATGCCTGCGCTGATCTAACGGTTGGCTGCTACTGCAGCGGATGTCTTTGCTCCTTTCTGCCCTGGCCCCCTCCTCACGCCCCTGCTCCTGGGTGCACAGTCCCTTCCCTCCTCTGTGTAGCACAGAGCTGGTGGACGGGTGCCTGCTCAGGGACCTGTGCTGGATCCGGCCCAAAGTGTTGGTGTCCTCATTACCTGCAGGGAGACCCCGGCACTCCTTATTCAGTGCTCAGCCTTTCCCACGGGGCCGGACCACCTGCACATTCGCTCTCAGCCCTAACATGCTGTCGCAGACCTGGGCCTAAGGAGTCACCTGCCGCAGGGTGAGAGCCGTGGCATGCTCTGCGCATCGCGGCGCTAAACGCACCGATGGGCTGAGTGGAGAGGTTTTGCCTGGGAGGTCCCAGGCTGACACCGTAAGCCAGCTGCACTCCCCTGCGAGAGCAGTATGTGCTTGCTGGGAACTCACACAAGAAGTCTCACCCGTGTGTTAATAACATCTGTTTGGCATAATCCCAATATATTTCCCAACATTTTTCAAAGATATTTATCCATCCTGTAAGTCTGTGCTGAACCTTCTCCTCTTCCTCTTTCCCATGTAATGTTTTGGTTATGTGAATACAGCATTACATGCTGCAGTATTTTTCACAGCCTGGATTTACAGTGAATTGTCTTCACCTCTGCATATTCAAACCTGTTAGAATCCAGCTTATATTTTAGCTGTTTTTTATGAAGTTACAGTACGTATTTAGGGGTGATTTTGACCTAGCCCTACACTGTCTGCATTCATTCTGCAGGCAGTTTCCTTAGGAAAGCGCTCGGGCGCAGCCAGTTGCAGTCTGACTTTGTGCATTTTGCTACAGGACACTGGACTACAACTTTTTTCCCTGATTTCTCTATGCACTGCAAACCCGGAGGACGCGGTTCAGTGGAGATGGTAGCTGCCTCTTTTCTGTTCGCCTGTATTACACCACATAGCGCATGGCAGAGGCGGTTACTCACCCAAGCTCAGGGTGCCGTGCTGTGACATAGCTGTAGCACCTTCCCAGGATGACTTCTTGGAGGTTCCTAGTGGTCCCTCTGTCCTTCCATTTCAGCATTTTTGGGCTGATCTCCTGCTTTCCCCGAGTCAGAACAGAAGCCAGGATGATAGCAACGACGAGGGAGACGAGCAGGACCACGACGCCTGCTAGAAGGACGGTGCGCTGCCAGGTCCTGGCGGAGCTGTGCTGGAGAGGCATCCTTAGTGGAGCCCGTGAAGAGCAGCAGCAGCTGCTCTCCCAGTTCGGCAGAAAAGTGGCTTTCTAGTGTGTCACTGTGCACCTCCCCCTTCTCGGTGGCTCTGCCCCGGCCAGCTCAGTGGCGGGGAGGCCGGCCTGGCCCCGTGCCTGGCCGGGGGCCCTGCCCCGTGGGCTGCCGGTCGGGGAGGCTAGGCTGGCCCCACGCTCGTGAGCGGCCTTGTCCCGTGGGCTGCCTGTGGGGGAGAGCAGCCCGGCCCCACGCCCGGCCACGGGCCCTGCGCCACGGGCTGCAGCCCGCTGCGGGCAGGGGGCCGCAGCAGGACCAGGCAGCGGGGCAGGGATCGCCACTGCGCGTCTGCGCTCCCTGCACCAGCGGCGCCGGCCGAGGGGAGGCTGAAGGGACGCAGGGCTCCCGGGCAGCGGCCGCCCGCGGGGCTGCGGGTGCCCCGCGGCGCCCGCTCCAGCCCCCGCAGCCCGGCGTGGGCTACGCTGTTTGCAGAGCCGTCGTTTGGGGGCTCGACATGGGAAGGCCTCAGCCTGGCTATTGCTTTTCTTCTGCTTCTAATTTTATCATAGTCTCTCCAAGTTAAATTTTGTAAATTCATCACAGTAAACTCACAAAAGTGCATTTCACAAAATTATTCATAAAAAGAAAACTCCCAAAGAGTGTATTCAAATAAAGATCCCATTGCAGAGATGTTCTCCAGCTTATGTGTGCATAAAAACTGAATTAAAATGACTATACCTTGATTTAAAAAATTTTTTTTAATTACAATTGATAAAACAGTTTTTACTGAAGGCAATTATTAACTTTGTAGTAATCATAAAATGCAATTTAGGTCATCAATAAACCATGTGGTATTTTATTTCTCTTCTTTGCAGATAGGCTTGGATTAGTTGTCACATGAGTTTCTAAGACTAGCTGTGTAAATTGTGGGTGTCTAAGGCTGTATTAAATAATGTCATAAAGCATTAAGTGTTCTCAGCAATAGTGAAGTTAGTTCCTTATTGCTCTCTCCAAATGAAGCAATTCAACTTCCCTAGTCAAAAGCCAACACTAAAAGAGAGTCAAATCCCCAAATCTAACCAAAATATGCAAAAAATGTCAGAATAATACATACCGTTAACTATAAATGATTCATAATTACTTATTAAGGAACTGTTTTTAACAGGTTTAATGGAGCAGAAGCCTTTTGGGTTACCTCTCAGTTTGGATTAAGCAGCTCTGAAAGACCTGAGGAATGCTGCTCCCTCACCAAAGGCTTCAGTGTTAAGCAATATGTAAGTACATAATCATCTGAATTTTTCTGATACAGTTTTCAGAGAAATGATGGAAACATTTTGAGGGTTTCAGTCAGAACTGAAGCCTCAGTTTGGGAGTGGCACATCTCTTCATCTCATAGTACCACTCCTGGACATACTAGTTGGAACAAGAAGAAGATACTTAGTGTCAGTCATGTATCATCCCTAATTTGAGAAATGATTGTCTAGCTGATAATTACAGTGATATGTTAAGTAAATGTCATTAATGTTTATTTTGGTAACTTTATAACATCTACAAATTACTTGGTATATTAATAAGAAAAAGGAATAAAGTTCTCTATGCAATAATAGGAATGCAAAAGTTTCCAGGCCTGTCCACTGACTGCTTGTATTCCCATAATGGGCCCTATCACAGGTTCTTGAAAAAGTGCAAGTGTCTATATGAGACAATTCAGTAACAATTAGCTCATAAAGGATGATCTCCCCCCGCCATCCCCATAGTCCTTCAGTGAGCAAGTGAGTTTTCTCCTGACAGGCACAGATAATTGTTCTCTATTTGCTCTGTGTTCTAATCACAATGAAAACATGGGTACATGGTATTCACATCTGAACCCTTATGGTCTCTAAATAAATGATACACAAGGGAGGTTATTCACTTCATTTTATTTTCCTCTTAATGTTTCTTTTTTTCTGTTTTCAACTTGTTGCTGTTCAGATTCGTTAACTAAGTAAATGCCAGGTTGGAAAAAAACCTAGTTAGCCTAAACATCTTATACAGCAAATTGCAATATCTGCTTGCGCTGGGTATTGAAGAAAAACGTCTCAAACTATTCTTAAAGAATGACACTTAGAACAGAATGAATTGAACAGTTAAAAAACACTTTAAAAATTTAAAATACTCTTTGTCAGGTTAGGAAACCTGATGTAAGAAAACATTTTCTTTTCTTATCAGATATCACATTGATTCATTAAGAATAAACAAAAAATCCAAGTGTGGACTCAGTTTCTTCTTGAATGTGTCCTTGTTGTTGATTTTGTAGCACCTCGAACTATACAGCAATTTAAAAGACAAGTAAATGTCAAGTAACCTTTCAGCAGGCGCTTACATCCTAATCAGAATGAATAAGAATCACAAAGAGAGACGAGGGGGTGGCAAAAGGGCCAGTAAAATCAAATATTTCTGTGTTTAGGAATGTGATAGTTTCGTTCTCAGTATGAATGTGAGAATGAACTCACTTCTTGCAAATGTTCTGGCACGAGAAGATTTGATCAAGGGGGCTGAATAAGATGTTACTTTAACAAAGAAAGGATGAAATAGTTTTTCCTGAACACGAAAGCATGAAAAGTGCACAGAAGTCAAAGGGAAACGTAGAAAAACAAAGGGAGGTGCATAGCAGTATGTTTTACAATGCTCTTGCATCCCCTCAGGTTTGAGGGTGCCTAGCTTGAGTTCACTTTATTAAGCGGTTTCCTCAAGCAGATGGCTTTAAACTGACTTGATTCTATCACAGCAACAGTAATTCAGTGCTCTTAACAGAACTTCAAGGAAATGCAAATTTAACATTTCTCCTGAGATTGCAGTGAAGTGCTTGTGGATCTGTATCCTTCTCAAACTGTTTTGCTAATGGATATTTCTGCCTTTTACAAGAAAAAGTAGGTTTTTAAGAAGTGGCATAACTGATAAACTTCTAGCCAACATTTGTAGCCTTCCGAGTTACCTGAGTTTCAGTACATCTAAACTAATCAAGGTCTAATCAAGGTGTGTCCACTCTTCTATCTCTGTTTACACTAAATCCCTGGGGAGTTTCGATTAGGAAGTGAGTGTAAAAGACTGCAAGATAGAAATACTTTAGGCCAGTGAATGCCAGCATCTGCTTTTGATACTATTTATTGCAGCAGGAGACTTCTTTAAGAATGTAACTGTATTATTTGTAATTTATTAGCCTGCATAATTACTGCTAATGGTGTTGTAAGAAAAAAGCAGCTAACTCCCACTTCTACCTGGAAGTTCTTGGGATCATATTTTTGATCCAGCAAGGGATAACAAACCACCCCCCAACCATTCTCGAGTTCTGATTACTCAAAAGTTTATCTTTTTTTTTTAAATAGATATCATTTTTTTTCTATCATAGACCTGGTATCCAAAACCTGGCTGAGGGCACAAAGAATCCTTGCTCCTAAGAGGCTGTATGCAGCAGGTGCGACTGAACTGGTCAAAGAAAACCTGCAAACCTCGTTAAGAAAAAAAATGTGTTGTGCATCTTTTTGCTGCCTAGGGTTAAAACTTGCTCCTAGGAAACTCTGGAAACACTTCTTCCTCAGTGGGAAAAATCACAGAATGGTTGGGGTTGGAAGGCATCTCTGGAGATCATCTGGTCCAAAATATTTGTTGGAAATATTCTGTTATGATTGTATGCTTTGCCTATGTCCTAGTTGCTCCTCACTGGCTTCTATTTTTTTCTCTGGGTATGTGGTGTGACCAGCTCTCCAGTAAAAATGGAGACAGCATCACTGCCTTTAAGGAAATGAAGTTATACTAGGAGTGAATTTGTCCATAAAATAGAAACAGGCTTCTTCAAAGGCTACACAGCTTAGGAATCATGAAGGATCACATTAATGTAATACAGTAGACTACACTGATACCATGCTATTCACAGTGCCATTAATTACTCCCAGTCTTGTGGAAACCTCTAATAACTAGTTGTCAGTTCTTTACAGAACTTATGAATAAGAGAATTTGAACTGAAAAGAGCAGAAGCTCTTACAATAATTAAAGAAATTATTTCTTTCCTGGCTTTTGTTGGAATAGCAATGACTATAGTCTTCTCACAGCTTCCCAATTTCACAGAATAGAAGCTGTCATAACATTTAGAGAAGGCTTGAGAAGAGCACTGCAAAAGTAAAATGATAAATGGGCTGAGATAAGAGAAACAGCTAGTACAGAATGACAGCTGTGAAGAGCCGTATGCCATCCAACTGCATGCACTGGCTACTGTGAAAAATGCATTTGTAACTTAGTGTCTCAGCATGCTATTCAGTTTTCCTTTCTTTCAGCTCCTCTGTCTGCAACAACTTGAGCCTTACCAGAGAGCTGAGGCATAGGCTGAGTGCATTAGTGCTTCCAGGATACAAAACAGCGTCTTGACCTGTAACTCTCTGTATTTTTTGGGAGGTCGCCCCTACCTCAGCCATCCCAAGAAGGCTGATAGGGTGACTGCTTTACAAGCGCAGTTTAGAACAGGACTACAGGAGGACAAACAGACCAACAAACAAAGGTGCCTTAACTCCAAACTTGCACTGGCAGCCCTCTAAAAGGCATGAAAAGCTTCCCATTTGCATGCTCTGTAACAGCCGTATCCATTACTAGAAATACTGCTTACATTATTAACTTGTTTATCAAATCAGCTATTTGGACATAGACTGAATACTTGTGTCCCCTTATTGATCCCAAATTTTATTTCTCAGATGGTTGCCACTATCCAGGTGTCTTGTTCAGTTTGTTGTTACTTGACACAAATTTCTAGCCTGATTGTATTTTCTTCTGCTGTAAATTCTTTGCAATTACTTCTGATGACAAAGCGCTTTACATGTTAAAGGCTGAGTATCAGATACTAGGGAATTACTGGTGGGGGGTGAAGGGCTGACAGACAGAGGAATGAACAGGCAAAGTGATTGCACAGGCCTTGTTTCATTTGTAACCAAGCTAAAGAGAAATTATCTTCCTACTTACAAGGGTACCAAACAACTCTACAATAGCATCTTTGCAACTGATGCAAAGTGATATGTTGTGGTAAATAACAGCATATTGACAAAGCTAGCTCTGCAGGTCAATTTACTATCGCAAGACTCTTCTTGAAGTGCAATATAAAATCTAGCTGATTAGCTAGGTGATTTCATTTCATATCTTTCTCAGCTAATCCGATTGATACTGCAGTGTTTCATCACCTTATTTTTTATACTCGCAGCATTTTTTCAGTTCTTTGAAAGTATATCACATGCATTTTATCTATCTATCTGCCTCATTGCACACAGAAGCTGTTTCATAAACCTTTTCTGGTTTTCCTGTGCAGTTTGCATACAGAATGTAGGGCTCTGTTGACTTGCGGCAACAAAACTGCTACTTGTTAAATCATGTGGCAAGCACAGAAACCGGCTTTGCTTTCTCTAAGCAACTGAAGCTGAGGGTTTGGTGCTGTTGTATGTCTTAGATCCTAGATTTATTCTGTTAAATTGCTGTCTTCTCTGAATGGTGATTTAGTTTGTATCTGATATAGGTCTAATTAGGTCATTGAACCAATTAATGCTCTAAGCGCAAAACTAGTTGTGTTTATAGACACATGTATTTCCATGAAGATGGGGGAAATGAGAATCTTAGATCAGCCCATGCTAACAAGCAAGAAGCCTGTCTTTTCTCAGTAAAGCATTCTGCTCTCTCAGCTGGAATGTACTATTTTTTTCCTATGCGTTCTCATACATGAAAAGAGTGTAGGTGGACCAAATGTCACCACTTTGTCTCGTTATTTTGCCAGTGACCTTTTCATTACCCTACAGACACTCTTGACTGTAGGTAGTGTGGTTTCCTCTCATCTCAAGGCTTACACAGGAAGTTTAGGGAATAGTTAAGAAAAAAAGCAATATAGATAAAATCTAACAAATGTGGTAGTGTTTCTGCTTTTTGTGCAAATAAATGTGAAGAAGCACACATATCAGCTGGACAATTTTTGAGCTGCAGAGCCAGAAAGGGTCAGCAAAGCAGCACATGATAGAGCAATGTGCAAAATGAGAGGTCTCTTTTCAACACAAAACATTCCTGTATTTGCACAACTTCCCAGTCATTCTCCCTTCCCCCAACCTTTTGCCCCTTGCTTCTGAAGTACAATACTAGTGCACTGCTGAAGGGCAAGGTGGATGTCTTCAGACCTCCAGCACAAAGCTATTTCATTCCTGTGGCTGATCTAGTCTGTTACCATCTATCAGATCTGCAATTGGGAATAAGCTAGATGGGCATGGGCCAGTATGTAGACCTGTCTGGGTTGCTCACAAAGATTTCCCCTTGTCATCCCCAAATATTCTACCTACTCGCTGACTCTTGCCAGAGTTCTCTGCCTCTGCCTCACTTCTACTTTTTGTCTTTGCTCATGGATACAAAATCAATCTCCCAGGATTCATCAGTCAAATGTTCTGGTGCTGGGCATCAGCATTGATGGGCCTGTCCTTGAAGTGATCTGGTGCAGTGATAGGTGCTTCACGGTGTTTTACTAGGGATGAACTGATCTCATAGAAGTTTTCTCAAAGCCTATAAAGCCAGTGACCCATTTCTAGATGCTAATCAGTAGGATGGGGTATTTTATGATCAGAACTGACAATTAGTCAGAAGTGACTAGTGATTAGGGAGTGTTGAAAATGGACTTATGAAGCAACAAAGACACGTAACTATAGATGCATTCAGTTCTGTGTGATAGAAACATTTGTGACTGACTGACTGTGGCTTTTCCAAATACCTGGTGGATCCCAGGGGACACTGCCCTGAAGATCAAAGGATCCCAAGAGAGCTAGCTGATTCAAAGACAATCTCCAAAGTACAAGAATGATCTATCCTGATATGCAGGAAGTTGAAGGTGTGGCTGGAGGCCAGCTTGGCCAAATGGGGAATTCCTGACTGAGCTTAAATGTTGGAGGGAAGTGGAGGTGGGGTGGACTATCTGGGAAGAATATACAAGCATTGCCCAGACTTGCAAGGAAGGAAATAGGAAAGCCAAAGCTGAACTGAGGTTAAAACTGGTGAGGTGTGAAGGGCAACAAAAAGCTTCCACAGGTACACCACCAACAAAAGGAACACCAAGGAAAATATGGGCCCACTGCTCAGTGGGTGACCACCTAGTGATAAAGGACATCACTGAAAAAGCACAGATGACTCCTCGCTCTTCCTTGGCAAGGTCTGCTCTCAGGCTTCCTAGATCCTTGTGCCTAGTGTGCCTTGTCAAGAGTTCTGGGGAGAAAATTATTATCCATAGCACAGGAAGACTGAGTTACAGATCACTTAAGCATACTGAATATATATAAGTCCCTTGGCCTAGATGGGATGAATCCGAGGGTACTAAGGGCAAGCTGGCCCACGTCACTGCAAGGTTACTATAATCTCTGAGAGGTCCCTTCCAACCTGTATTATTCTATAATTCTAAGAAGCTATGATTGTGTGGTAACAATGTGCAGAATGCAGACAGATCTTCATGCTTTCCAATGAATATCTAATGGAAATAAAGAACTTAATCAGGAAGGTTTCCAAAGATATTGGGATTTGGGGAATAGAAGACAGATGAAAATCTAGCTACTCTTTCCTTGAAGACAGTGGCTGAAATTAATTATGTATAAGGGTAGAGCTCCAAGCAGCTTAAGACTGACTGCAACTGGCTAACATACTGTGGAATATTATTTGTACAGTCTAAAGTAGAATCTTAAATGTCCTTGTTACAGCATGTTAGCCATCAGGTTTTCAAATAAACACACCCAGTATGGCTGATTGCTAAAACTCTATGGACAGCTAAATATGTTAGAAAAATAAAGCTGTCTTGCCAGTTAGGCATTAGCATTATGAAATCAAAAAGGGACCAGTAACATGCATGGCAGGCCCTTCCAGACAGAAAAGAGTCAGCAACTTCCATTCTTGGAAAAATCATAGTATCATTGGATAATGAAGGTTGGAAGGGACCTCTGGAGGTTATCTGGTCCCACCACCTGCTCAAATCGCGGCACATTTGGAGGCTAGACTAGGTTGCTTGGGCCTTGTCCAGTGCAGATTTGAACCCCCCCCCCCCCAATGGATTTTATAGGTTTTTTTTTCAATCCAGAACCTCTCTGGGCAACCTGGTCCAGCGTTTGACCACCCTCATGGTGAAAATATTCCTTCTTTATGTCTAATGAGAATTTTCTTTGCTGCACCTTATGACCATTGCCTCTAGTTTTTTCACTGTGCATCTCTGAGAAAAGTATGGTTCCATCTTCTCTATAATGCCTTTTAGGTTGTGGAAGAAACTACCTTTTCTGGCCAGCTTCATGGATCTTATTTTGGAAGATTTGTTGCTATAACATACAGACGTATATCACAGAATCATGATGTTCAGGTTTTTACAAGACAAGGTGTCTGACATTCTTCCATCAGTCATTTCTGAGGTTTTAAAAAGTGCTTTGTTCACTAGCAGTGTGCTCTAGTATGGAAGAGAAAGTTCTTTATAACTGCTAAATTTTCCTGATTGGTAAATTAGCTTTCCAGACCTTTCTGATTGCTTGGATAGGTTTGAGAAATTATTGCTGTTTGCTTATATTCCCAAGAAGTTCTTCTGTAGTCCTAAGTAAAGATTCAGGGATATTTTGAAAGGCTTTTCTTAGCTGTACTGTTATTAATTTTTCTAAAAGCCTTTTTGATCAGAAAATTCCTAGCAAATACTGCACAAAAAATTAGCTCCCATCTTTTACATGTCACTATTTCACAGCAGACTACAAAGATAGCAAAACTGATGAGAGTTTTTTTGGGGTCCATAACAGGGCTTAGGATCATTAAATTAGTGACCTGCTTCTTCCCTCAGTCTTGTACTCTGATGGCTGAATTGACATTGGAACGACTAGATTTTTAAGCTGCTTGTTTCTACAAAGTGATTTATGGCCAGTCAGGTTAATTCAGTAGGATTGAGTATCCAGTGAGATATGCCGACAAGAATGTAGATGTACCCTGATCTTTCTCAGAAGTCATGAGATTTGTTCTGCAACTCAGATGTTTCAAACTTTGCTAGTGTCCAGACTACCTCACAAATTAATAATGTGATGATGGGATGTGCATTTAAAGCTCACATTCGGGGAAGGCGTGTTTGGGAATAGCAATATTTAGTAATTCCCTGCATAGACATGCCTGCCCTAATTACTTTCCAGCTGTCTGTCTGATTAGGACTTGCTTCTCCACTTGTTGCTGTGTAAGCTCACTTTTAGCCAGTGGGAGTCATGACAACACTGACTATACTATTCAGTGTGAGATAGGAAAAATGGACACTAACTGAGTTTTTCTTTGTTTCTTTCAAACAAAGATCTCAAAGAATTCAGAAATCCCTCCCCTTCTGAACCAAACTTCTTCCTCTCATTCCTGCCTGTTTGTTTCCTTGCTGTTTCTCCTGAGTGTCAGGCCATCTGCTAATTCCACTTCACATACTGCCTGGCACCCTCAAAGGTGCCTCAGAAGCTTTTCTGCTGCCAGAAGAATTTCCTGCTGTCATTGTTATTGCTCTTTGTGTTTTGCAGTTCACAATTGCTTTCTCAGCAAAAGTGGCAGGTTTGTAACAGAACGAAGTCATAGCTAGAGTTTCTGCATTGGTTGTATTACTGAGCAACACACTATGAGATCCCCTATATAAACGGTTGGAGGGGAAGGAGGTAGACTGGACACACATGCTTTAGAGTAGCTCTAGGACAGTTTGAGAGAACAAGTTGCTCCATTCTTCAGTATCCTCACCTTTTTTGATATGTCTTTCTATTTAGCCATGTCAGAAAATAAAATCCAAGACAGAATTTTGAAAAAAACACAATCAGGAGTACAGTGGTTAAAGCACTGATCTGCAGAGTGGGAGATCCAAGTTTAATGAATCATGCATTCATGGTTATGAAGAATATATTTTTTACTCAAGAAATGTTTAATTTATACAAAATAGAAGAGCTACAACAGAAGAGATTGCAAGAAAGTAAGAGAGAAAGCAAATCTATCAGCTAGTAGTTAGGGATCTTACAATGAGTTCTGATTGCCTGAGCAGGCATCTAGCCCGGGGCTATTTAATAGTCTGATGAGGTTGCTGTACTTATTCTGCAAAACATTTTTCAAGGTTTAGTTCTGCTTTAGTGCACAGTAAAAACAAATGCAGAAATCTCTCCAACTTTCATGAAATAGAGTGTTTGTTTTCTGTCCAGTACTAATCATTATGCTGCTCACATATTCTGAAGGGAAGTATCCAGCAGGCTCCCATCCCACTGATGCAACTAATGAAACAAGGTTAATACAGAAATGGGCTCTAAACTGGAGGCAAAGGAGTGTGTAAATCACAAATTTTCCCCTAAAAGAACTATAGAGGGTAGCTTAGCCACTTGGAAGGGATCTATGTGAAGGTTTAAAAGTTCAGTTTACCTTGAACACTATTGCTTGAAAAACAAGACAAAGATCTGGTTAACGGATAAAGATCTGGCTGACACCAATTTAAAATACACTTTTGTATGTATGCATTTAAATATTTGTCCAGGATCTGATGATGTGGCTTCCAGGTTTGTTGAATAATTTTTCTTTCTGTTCTTAACTTCTTTTTGTATGGTATATGCCATATACTTTGCTTGTCACCACTCTTCTTCCTTTTATATGATCCCAGCAGCTCTTTGTTTATTTAACCCTGTGCTAATGGGCAGCGGTGAGAGAGGAAGTTCAAAGTGTATTCAACCTGCTTTCTGGAAATAGCAACTCGGGATTTACTGGCACCTTTCATTAAAGCAGAGGAAAAAGTAAGAATGAAGGACAATATATGCTAGCATGTCCTACAGTTGGGATTTGAGATTGCACGGCTGAAAATGCCATGGAATACTTATTTCTGTTCATTTGTCTGTTTGATGGCTGCTCTTCAAAATGGCATAGTGCAACCTGTGGAGCTTTTTCACAGCTGGACCCTGACTTACTGTATAACATAAAATACCTGTTATTTTCTGAGCACTCCTCTCTTGACTTTACCTGTTGCAAATGGGATAAAAGTATCTTCCTACAGTTTGGTGGTCTAGTTTGGCCAAGCTCTTGACCTGTTTTCTGCAGTACCTGACTTTCCTAGTTAATTATTCATCTAAGCACTAGTTAGCACCTGGTATCAGACAACATCAAGTGTAATCAGTAAGAGATGTTCAGGCAAATGCAATTACTGGATAAATAAATATTGTTTCTTTGTTAATTATTGTAACTCATATGGTGTAGCTCAAGTTAATCCAGACATACAAGTCTGGAGGACCCCTCTGTCTGCACTTGGGGAACTTACTACACTTACATAGTTTACATAGTGCAGAGGTATTCCTAGTCAAATGGTCACAAATAAAGGACTAATTACTTTACTTCACTCTGTACTACTTAAATGAAATGTGTTATTATTGAATATAATTTTCTGCTTCATTTTCCTCCTATGAAACTTCTAATATCGTAATTTTTCACTCATCTGTTCTGGTAAAAATATGAAGTAACTCATCTGAACTGAGACCAGATTCATCTCTGCTGTGTGTGGCAGGGAAGAAAGCAGGAGGTAGGTAAAGAGGGGGCTGCCCAGAAAGGTGGACACTCCAGCACTGTGTGATGGGAGTCCGTGTGCTGTGCTCTCCTCAGAGGCTCCTCTTGCCCTAACCCCTCTGCCTGCCAGCCTGCATCTGAGCAGCACTGCTGCAGTGGGAGAAGTGAGTCTCCTGTAATTCACTTAGAAGGGAACACAGCTGCCTGCAAAATTTGGCAGATTGTATTCTTTCTCTCTTGAATAAAAGGCCAAGTAAATTTAGGCTGGAATTAGCAAAAACCTGAAAAACAAAAAAGCACTTGTAAACTGCTTGAGCCACCCTAAAATTTGCCTAAATTAAGACAGTGTGCCTCCCCATAATGAGCTATTTTAAACTAAACTACTTGCCTCTGCTTAAAGCACCCTTCTTCCAATTTATACTCTCTATTCTTGAAGCAGGATACATGAGAACTATTTCTAGAAAATCCAATTAAAAAGAAAGCTACCAAAAGCCACAGTCAGCTTTCTTTGAACAATGAGTGCTAGGTAACTTCTTGTGCTTTCACTGGAAGTTTTATTACATTGGAGACTGCTGACAGGAAACACAGTCATGTCAGCTGAGTATCACACCAAGGCCAATATGACAAAAATAAACCCCAGCAGGATAATAAGGGCAGAGAGGTGAACAAGTTGTCCTTGCTTTATTCTCAGATTCCCACTCTAGAGAACTCAAGAGTTCACATTTAAAAGTAAACAGATTGGGTGTGCGCATATGTATAAGTGCACATGCACATGCACGCTGAAAATATGAATTCTTCTGAGTTAGTTGGAGTCATGCAGCAGAAAAAAGCAGGTTAGCAGATGGGGAGATTACATTTATTTCTATATAGGAATGAAGAACATGGTATAATTGAGTTATTAAGTGGTTCACAAAATGGGCGAAGATAGGAAATACCAGCTTAGCAGCAGTAGCTTCCAGAGGTCTGTCTGCATAAGTGGAAAGCACCTAGTAATGCTCATGTACCTGATGCTCTTATTCACTGTGAGTAGTTGGGTATTGACAGATCTACATAGAATTATGGCATGGAACTAGATTCAAGATGAAATGATATTCATAATGTTTTCATATGAACATTTGCTCTTGTTTTTCCCCTGGAATTCAGTTCTGGAGATAACTGGTTTTGTACTACTAGTACAAGCACGAACAATTAAAAAATGCTGAATATACATTTGAACCACTCTGTTGAATATTACCAGGCTTGCATGAATTTATTGAGAAGGCTTGATATCTTTTATGCATCATGCTTTCTCAAAATTTGGCTAATCCAGCTGGTTAGCCACAGCTGTTACACGAGGCGTTGCTAATAAGAACATTTACTAAGTGCTCAAGACAGAGCAGACATATCTAGCTGATTCTCACTGCATACCTGTAAAATATATGTGTAAGTACTACTATTCATACACTTTTTAGGTGGAGAAGGAGAAAGAGAGAGAGAGAGAGAGAGAGGAGGGATTCCCTTGTTCCTAACTATTTGTTTACATGTCTCTCCCCCCCTCAGGGAATAACAAATGACTTTATTGCGTCTGCCTACCTTTGCTAACACTTCTTTTGCCTCTCTGCTTCATAGATGCCAGTCACACTATCCTTTCTCACTGATTAAAACAATTATATTAAACTCAGAGCAACTGGTCCATACTTAGCTTGAAATGTGCTCCCTTTAGGATCTGAGGAGGAGACTATGCATCTAAAACTTTGCCTGCTTTTTTCCCAGCTATACTAGTTGGGCAGCTAAAAACAATAACCCTTCCTCTACAGGTCTTCCCAAGCTTTTCTAAAAAGTTTGAGACACTTTACTCAAAGGATATTGGAAAAAAAAACCCTACTGTCCTTGCTACTTGGTCGAAGTAATGGGAAGGGAGGCAAGAATATTAGAAAGTAAATACTGCAAGAGGTATGTTGGGCTGAATATGAGTTTATGCAGTAAATATCCTCAAATTATTTGAACTGTATCTGTCCTACTTTTACATGTATTTTATAGGTTTTTCAAAACAGAATTATTTATCACTTCCTACAATATGTTTGGTATCATATGTAATTGCCAGTACTGACTGCACTGCTGAAGTAGATTGTATTCAGACGCTGAAAAGCTCTCACATGCTGGAAAGCGTAAGTCGGCCATCCGGGATGCTTGGCTCGTGGATGGAAGTTGCCTAAGAGGCATATGCCTTCTTAATGGTATTTAGCTATTCTTAGAATCACCCCCACACCATAATACACAGATCAGTGGGTAGAACAACACTAGACTGAAAGAAGGCCTGGATACGTATCTGTGAGTCTCATATGCCCTGTCTCCACAGCCTGTAGCGCCAAATGTATCATGATGTGATCTGCAGTGCACAAACAGAAGATGGATCAAAATTGCTTGGTTCGAATGACCTGAGATGTTTCTGTGTTACAAATAGTTACCTCTCCTCTTATTCTGGCAGTTGCTGCTAGGGACAAAGTCAAACAATGAAAAGGAGGAAGATGCTGAAGGAACTAATCAAAGGACTAACATCTCAGAATGGCTAAGGAACAACTCTGACACATACTACAGCCCAGATTTTCAAAGGTGTGTAACTTCTGATATCAGTATTTTTGCAGCTTCCTGAGATGGACACAAAAATCCAAATCCAACTGTGACACAGGCAAATGCAAGTAGGTACATATTTAAAGGGATTTGCAGTGGAACCGATTTAAAGATTATTACAGGAATGGATGCCACAAATAAGCAACACAACAGTTATCTGATATTCTTTCTTTCAAACATGCAACACGATATAGTTTTACCAGAGACTGAAAGAATGTGAATCTACTATGAAGTCCTAATTCAGAAGCATTGAGATGAACAGGAACATCCTACACCAGTTTCCTGACAATCAGCTAATACACAAAAAAAAATAAGAAGCTAACTTGAATGTAAAACCAAACTGTAATTTAAAGTTATTTTCTAGAAGAGCAAATATTTTTTCCAAAGATTTATGTGCCATCTTGATAGCTGAGTGTCTTTGTCACTTAGATGAAGAGGTATCTGGAACACTTAGATACCTGACAGAATCAACTCAAGAGACCTTTAAGATGGTAGTTACTCTATTCTGAACACGTTCTGAAACATGTCATATGAGTTTTCTGAATGCAGACAGCGGTCTGACTTGGCAGGTTCTTGTCTAAATTTGATATGATACAAAGCTACTCATCACATCATGGCAGAAAATCTGTGGAACTTCCAAGCCTGGTACTACTGACTATTGATTATCTAGTGGCCAGGAAAGAGCCAGTTGAGGAATAGCTGTGTGGATGGCAGAGCAATCATTGACTGTATGCAGCAGAATATTGTATGCAAGCCAGAATCTCACTGTACAATAGTTTCAGGTAAGTTTGGCTAAAATACTATACTACTATTGAAAATGAGTTTATTTTTCCACTGTTTCACCTATTGTATTGCTTTTTGTACTGAGCATCTAAGTTCTCGCTCATCTGAATTCATATTCCTCCCTTTTTCCCAAAACAGGATAATCAGACACTTAGTTTTCCAGGCCAAAATGCTAGGATTGTTAAGAACAAGAAATGTGTTTGGGAGATGTATGATGGGCATAATACAGCTTTTCTTGCTGCAATATATGAACAGGGAGAATGTATTATTCTCAGTGGACTTCTAGAGAATTCAACAGGAGGAAATTACAATGTATTCCTCCTACTCAGGAAAATAAAGAGTGAGGCTTGCTAGCAGCAATAGAATATTTCTTTAAACTATTAGTAGTTGATATATAGATAGAAATATGCAGGTTTGCCAGTCCAGAGCTAGGGGGAAACTGCAGTTATAAATTAATTAAAGTCTAATTTACAGTCAACTGAAGCAAATAGAAGATTTGGATTCAGTTGATTAACTTAGTACACTAAAGCAGATCTGAACAAAAAGCCTACAAAAGTAACAAACATGAGCTTGCTCCAGCTGCCTCTTCTGTCTGAAGATATAGGTCCTCTTTGTGCAGCTGGTGCAGATCTAAAGAAAAGGAAACAAACAGGATGTTCACAGCACAGAGCTAAGTTGAGATTCTTTTAAATATCAGAGGTTTGTAGCCAAGGATGAACTTTGCAGTCTAAGCGCTAAGCTAGAAGTTTCTTTACAAGAGCTCTTCAGTGGATTCCCAATTGTGCTCAGCTGTCATGATTTTATAAACAGGATAGCTGTGTGCAGAGCTGCGGCTACACCCCTTCCTATCCCACTGAACAAGGCTGTTCCCTTGTTTGTCCATACTACCCATGCCTCCTTGTCTCTCCATATCCATGTAGCATCTCTTGCCTTATACTAGAGACTGTATTTTTACAGTGCTTGATACAATAGGATCCAGATGCATTGCGAAGGTCTCCCTGGCATTGCAGTAATTCATGCAATAAATACCACCACTAACAGGTTGCATTTGAGTTCCTTTCTGCTTATGTTTGTATGCCATCTAGTGGGTATTTTTTTAACTTACATGCTTTCTTTAAATGTCAGGGTGCCAAAGTTTATACGCTAAAGTCTAAATTTTGACTCAGAAGGAACATAGCTCAAGTCTGGAGAAGAGTAAAGGGGCACTATATGTACCCCCAAATCCCCAAGAATATTATAGCAGCCGCAAAGCCATCCCTCTGCAGCCCTTTCCTCTGGTATGCCTATGTAACAGGAGTTGTGATGACAGAAGTGTCACCTGCACAGCCCTGTGGGCTGAGGACATTGCTCTCCAAAGGCTGAGAAGCCAGCCATCAGTCTCACAACAGCAACGGCCACTGTGAGAGGGGATGCAGTGAAGCCTGGATACCAAGTCTCAATATTCACTACGGAAGTATGCAAAATGTAGCATATGAACACTAATGAACATCACATAATGCATAAGGTGTCTTTTCTGAACAGATAAATGTTCTTAATAGTGATACCACGACTGACCAAATTGTGCCAGTGTCAGTTAGTGGACCATCAGAGAGCTGGGATCCATCCACAGAGAAAATAGATCTAGAAAATAATCATCAAATAATTTATATACATCTGCTTAAGGCTCTTTTTTCAAGGTAGGCTAAATTCAATGGAGAAGTTATTTGTGGCAGAGGTGTGATTCGAGGAAGGGTGTAAGTATTCATTTGCATTAAGTATTTTAGTGACTTAAATTTCAGGGAAAAGCAATGATGTTTAGCATGCAGATTGAGAAGCTCTCTGTCTTGATTAGGGATAGCAGAGATACGAAGAGTATTAAGCCAGTTACACTGCCATGCATACAAGAGGGAACAGAATTCTCTGGAAGGGAAGAAGCAAGGAAAATTTTCCTGAGGAGGATGATAATAGCTAAGTCACTTAGTAATTACCCAGTAATTACCCAGTAAGAGACTGGTGCTTGGAATACTCTAGTGATTATGATCATGTAAGTACTGACATGGTCGGAAGGGACAAAGTGGCTGCTCCCCTACTTATATACTGCAAGCACTGTGTGGTAGTACTGGAGAACTGGTACGCTCATCCCTTAGGTGAAAGGAACAAGATATTAATGATTTCCAAAAGGCTTCTCATCCAGATTTCCTATCAGTGATCTCTAAAATGCAACTGGTTTCATCACATGACTATAGATTGGTGCTGGGATGAAAGAGTAAGTGTTGTCACATGCCAAGATGAGAAAAAGTTATCAGTGACCAGAGGGAACAGGGTGTATTCACTTTCGCTGTCACGGTGTCTTAAAAACTACAGCTAGGCTACAGAGAGACATACACCTCCTTTTCTGTACTGAGAGAAGCACTACTGCTAGAAAATCTCGGCTCGGAGGCAGGTAGAATGCATCCAGACCTGCATGCAGCAGTAGCATTGCTCTGCTGCCATAAGCAGGGACAGCAAATCAGGCTTTTGATAGCAGAGCTGCCTAGGCAGTAATACATGGGTTTTTAGGCACTTGAATTAGGGCAGAAGGGACATTCAGAGATAGGATGTGGTCAAAGGTATGGATTATAAATAAAAGCAAATCTAGAGAACAACTTCTATACATTCATGTATCCTGCAACTTTTCAAACTGTGAGGAAGTTTTCATATTCAGATATTGAAAGATCTTATGTGTATCTATATAACATGTAGATTAGGAAACTTAAGCACAAGTGAACACAGTCATCTTTTCTCTATGTTCACTGAAATACATCACAAAGGAGTTTAACCTTTTTTATGTAATAAAGAAAAATATTCATAGGAAGGGACACTATTAAATCCTAGTCCTGGAGTGATGCCCACTAATTAAGAAAGGTGTATCTTGGATACAATCTACATTCTTTGTAGATGGCCTACTGGCAAGTATCTTAAATATATATTAATTAAATATATATTAATAAATACATTAAAATACAGAAATTGCATTTTCAAACAAAATGGAGAACAAGAAAAAACTTCCTCAAGATTTAGAACAGAAAGTTCCAGTAGCTGGAGACATGTCATTATAGATCTGTTGTCATTTGACCTACCATTTCATTATTCATGGAAGAATATGAATGAAATCATTTTTGAGTTTGTAATAGATTTTGCATCAGAACAGTGATAGTTACAAGCTTCATTCATACCAGCAGTAATATACTGTGTGATTGTGTGATCAGTGAGAACTGATTAACACCTAATTTTGAACAGCAGGTACTCATAGATAACTATGCCCAGTTTGTAAATAGAAATTGTTTACTCAACACACAGTAAATAATAGATTCAAAAATACTGTGTATTGCTTGTTGATGACACACGATAGATGATACAAGTGGAATCTGTTGAATTGTTGACTTGTGCATTATTCACATGGTTCTAGTGACACTGAGGATGGATCGAACTTTTTTTTACTTACGATGAAAAAGCACACTTAGAATGATCGGGATGATCCACACAGAGTAAGAATATTACAGACCTGTGAAGAGATTATTTTATTTAGCATCTTTCAGTTAGAAAACTGAGGAAAACAAAAGAAGAAATGAAACAGACTCAACAGTATTATCACGTCTAAAGCCTCCATTTAATGATATTTATCTTAGAATCTACTGTGAATAATTAGAGCAATTGTAAGTAATTCTGCAGACATTCAACAGCATTTTTAACTGTTGTTTAGATTTTTGATCCAAATAAAGATTTACAGTGAAGTGGAATGAATGATGCCATCTCCTGTGTCTGACACTAGGTAAGTACAATGTGGCACTTAATTATACAATTAGATGTAGTGTTTTGCTCAACTCATGGCTAAAATGTAAGCCTGAAAAATGGGAGACCACCCCTCCAAGATAGCAGTTTCTTAGTGAAGACACAGCATTAATAGCACTCAAATACTGGAAAGTAAGAAATCATTTAAAATAGATGAGGTACTCCTGCAAATACACCGTATTTATGAAGGGTTTTCACTTACTTATAATTGTCAGTGCACGTGACATTGTGACCAAGGTTTTTCAATCTGTTTTCTAAAATCTCTACAGTATGAATTCCACAGGAATCTCTACAAAAAAGGATTTTAATGTTATTGCAAGCCTTTTATTATCTCATTGTTTCCTTTCACTGAACTTGAAGGAATTAGTAAATTGCCATTACTTTGCCCCTTCTATATTCATTAACACCTATAGAAAACTGTATGTTGCTTTTTATAATACTTCATTTGCTTACAGTTGTGTTAAATTTTATATTCAGTTTGCAGAGATTGGAATATTGGCTCCAGCCTATATAGCATTTGCAGATTCTACTAACCAAGATTACCATTTTTAAGATTTCATTACAGAAACAGGAAAAGAACTAAATAATTCTGTGAAATAATAAATAAAACTTCCATTTGTAACATTCTTGGGCAGTTATTTAGACAGTGCTAAAGTTGATGCTAACTGTCTTTATGGAATAAGCTGATTATAATGAATTGAAATTATTTTTCTTGATGGGCGCTTGTCCTACTTTCTTGAATACAGAACAATGCAAATACACATGGAGACAGAAAAGAACAGAAACAATGCTAAATGCAGCTTTTGTGTCTAGCACTATTTTTTTTTTATTTGTAGCCTAATTAGCAAAGAAAGCTTGCCATAGTACGGACCCTATTCAGACCTCTAAGACTTGCACCAATACCAAGTTTTAAAGCCAGTGTTACTCACCTATTGGTCAGTAAGTACTAATGGCTCTAAAGAAATAACATGGATGTCAACAAAACCATTGTATAAAGCAATAAAAAAAAATACAGATTTTCCCATGCCTCCAGACAAGCACAAACTGAAAGATAAATTAACATTCAAAGCTTGTCTTAATTTTTCTTTGTAATAACAGTAACCTTTGCAAAGGTGAGCTATACATATATTTTTTTTCTCAAAAGAGTACGATTCTTTGACTTAAAAAGAAAGGCTGAGAAACAGTAATCTGAAACATGCTCGTACTTGCTTTTCTTCTCATGGACTCCATAGTGCTAAGGTAAAAAAGGTCTGGGTTGGCCATGCCAAACATCAGTCAAAGAGGAGCAGCAGAGGGTAAAAAGGAGATAGGAAAGAGAAGAGATGAGGTATGAAAGAGAAATGGCACAAAATGAATTGATGCGACTAGAAAATGTGAGTAGCAAGAACAGAAGCCTTATGCTCCTAAGAATCCAGATGGCACCAAGGATTTAGCCACCAATGGTGGATATGGTGACATCTGGGTCTCTTTCTCTGGTCCCTTTCTGTCACGGAAGTTTTAAGACCAATGAAGAGCCACAGTTTGCTACATTCAAATGCAGAGACTCCGCAGATGATTGGGGTAAAACTTACTTCCTCTACTCCTCTACCTCCTGATTCATCTACCATATATTTGTACAGATTGCCACAAAAGTTATAATAAATAGACTATTTAATTCTTCATTTATTCAGTCTAAATCATGCCTAATGTCTGGCCTAACAATGTTGGGGTAACTTCAGAGTCCATTTTCCACTATGTTTCTGGCTAAAACTTGGTCTTTGGTTATTTATCAGTGACCTATTCTGTTTGGACTAATCTGTTTGTTTTTTTTCTTTGCTGTATGTGAATATTGCATGTTATGGCTTTTCAAGTAATTTTCAACAATTAAATTAACGGCAGGATTAGACATGTTAAAGCCTACTCTTTGCTGTTGGGTTGATTTTAAGTACTGAGAGAAGAGGAGCCCTCTTGTGGCATTTCACTGATTCTGCTAATTTCCAGAATTGTCAAGACAGGTAACATTGAAAAGAATGCATTAGACAAGGCAAAAGAAATATTTCTTATGTCAGGATTTATTCTGAAATTCACATTGGTCCTTTTCTTAGTGAAACTGTACATGCTTTATCCTCACTTAAGGTCTGAATTCCACACACATATATCTCCAGCTAAGTGGATTCCAGACCTAATATGTAATGTATTTTTATTTTGTCTAATTCTGGTATTTATATATTCTTTGGGAATGGCAGAATTGTGCCTTCTGCGTTATGAAAGCATCTAAAATATTTTCAGTTTTACTACTATGTAAAAATAATCAAAGAGAAAACTAAGGTGAAATTTTAAAGACAAGTTCAAAAAGGACAAATGATTTTTTTGGAAGATAAAACTTACCTATCAGGTCCTTCAAGATCATCTACAACCCAGATGACAACTTCTGAGATTTTGTCTTTCTGGAGATTAGGTATTTCAAAGTCTGCAAAAAAACTGATTCAAGAAACAAATAGTTACAACTATAAAGAACGTGAAAAAAATATTTTCAGTAATGAGGACTCCGATACTGCAGTAGGACAAGGGCTTGTTTAATTTCACTATGTATCTTCTGATCACCAGATTTAACACAGAGTAGGAAAAAAATCTGATTCACAGATGTAACCTGTATCCGTGTACAGAGACGGGCCCTTCGGGGGAAGGAGGTAAGTAGGCAGTAGGTATTTTGGAACAGAGGTAGCTCTGATGAACTTTTCTCTTCCCTCCCATCTGGTGATAAAATGACCTTTTCAGTGATTATTTTCAGTCATCAGCAAGCAAACAGGAGCAGGATCTGTTTGATTTTTTTTTTTAAGTATTTTTTTGATCTGCTTGGATAAGAGTTGCTGAGGTAAGGAAAGATGTGAATACTCTCATCAAAGGTAGGTAGTCACTACAGCCACATATTCCATAATAATTCTTAAGGGTAGGGAGTCACTTTTAAATAAATCTTAAACATAAATTTAGATGAACTGCTGCATAGCAATACACTTGTAAATCAGGGAAAATACATTAGTCCTTAAATTAAGGAGAGAATAAGGAGAAAAAGGAGCTAATCCTTGCTCTTATCTTTCTTATTGAGCTTTTTTGCTCTCTCAGACCAGAACAAATTTCAAGATACCTCTTGGACATGGAGAAATAACAGGACTAAAAGCTTTGCCAATGGAACATACGTTGCTCCTAGACCTAACAGAGGCTATAACTCCTGTAATAATGTCCTCTCCTAGGGGAGATCCCTGAATAGAAATTTGGTAACGGTCATCTTCTTGAGGACAGAAAAAAGTATTTTGCCATAGTATGAGAGCTGACTTGAAGAAGGCTTTCAAAGACCATTTATTTTACTTTGCACAGCAGTTTGTAAAATGCCTACAGGAGTCAGAGCACTGTTTTCATCCATTTCATGTTAATTCCTACAGATGAAGATACTCCCCACAGCTCTTGATAGACCTTGATGCAACAGGCACTTTCAGTTACAGACTTCCACTGCTTTGTTCTGCAAAAGACCCAAACAACCAGTTCACCTTTTTCTCAGGCATCAGACTTTGAACACATTATTAATTTAGTTTTCTTACCCTTTGACTGGATAAGCTCCTCCTTCTGCAGAACCATTCAATAGGACATGTATCACCCCAGAACTGTGCTGTGCATACTGCAATACATAACAAATTTTTTTTCAGAACTCATCTTACAGATTGTACACATGATTTGGTATCATACTGCATGCAATGATGGCCAAGGAGAGAATTCTACCAAGGAGGATGTCAGAATCAGGAAAATAATATCAAACTCACACCCTAGCTGGTCATTGCAATAGAGAGGACAAGAACTAAATGGCCAGTTTTTTAATTCAGTGTATCATCTTAGACCTATAAATAGCCTCTTCAGGACAGAAATAAAGCAATTTAGCACTTTGTGTTGGGCTTGCTCTGTGAATAGAGGGTTTCTACCATGGCTGTCAAATGTTTTAAGTACTCAGACCACTTAGAACCTGTCTTCCTTAGAAAATTATAGTGCTTAGTGTGCTTAATATAAGCATAATACATGTCATCAAACATAGATTTCTAACACATTAGCTAGATAAGATGAAAGTTAGGTTCCCCTTGCGAAAGCGGAATCTTGTCTACGAAAGCATGTCTGTACCAGAGGAAATAATCTAGTGTAGTTATAGCCTTAAATTTCTTTTGATCCAGCAATGCTCTTTTGAACCACCAAGGACATACTCATTAAGGCACAAAATGTGCATTAATGCACTATTTACAGTCATTGAGGCCATCCGCCAGAAAGACTCCACTGCATTGTTTTCACATTCTTCCGTGGTAGGGCAGGAATCATAGTCCAGTCCTGAAGGAAGACATGTGATATGTACTATTAAAGATATGGTAAGAGTAGTAAAAAGTGACCTTAGAAAGCAATTATTTATATTCCTGCATTACTCACTGAACATACCTAATGGTCTGACATAATATAGAAATGTCACAGTTGTATCTTTTCTATCATTTACCAACCGTTGCAGTTTACATAGACAGTGACATTCTGTGGACTGAATAATTTGGCTGAAATGGCTCTAACTACATCTGGGACAAAGAGAGCTCCAGGTTCAGAGGACTGAGAAGGAGGCTTATCTTCTGTGTAGTGTTATTTAGGTTTTGCCACATGCCTCCTGACTGCAATGTTAAATATTCACACAGAAAAGCAGCAAATGAGACAGTGAAGCTACCTCTGATTTTTCATGGGGTAAGAGCAGAATTAGCTCCTCTGGAACACAGCAGTCAGCATCTGTTAACGGTTTCACAGACAGATGTTTAATATATCAGTCATTGTCTTACCAGTGCTGTTTGCCTGACCACACCAGTTCAGCAAATCTCCAAAGAAGCCAAACAGAGTATCAGCCAAGGACATGTAGCGACGAGTTTTATCAGCAAATCTACTGACTAGCAGCTGATTATTTTCCCAGAAGAGAGACTAAATAAATAAAGGAAAACAAAATAGTGAAGAAATGAACCATCATTTGGGTGTGAACAATGAGATTATGGGATGCTGAAAACATTTTAAAATACGTTTTTTTATTTCCTTAAAAATCAAACCATATAAATAATCAGAGATGTTATGTATCGCTTTATAGGAACAAAGTTAGTTCTTACAGAGGGGTAAATTCTGACCAGTAGAGGTTTGAGGGGCATTTACACCATGCTGGGCATGGACACAGACCTGTGTGAAATATAATTAGGCCGAGCTTTGCCTTGCTCAGCAGACAGATTTAGAAAAAAGGAGAAATAAAAAGGAAGACGTATTTATAAGCCAGATATATCTAACGAAATTCTATCACACTGCTATGTTAGCTCATTGTGTGAAAAAAGAATCATGTTATCTAGCTGTTATTCCTATGTTTACAAAACCCTTTCATGAATGAAGCAATGTTGACAGGAGTATTTGTTGGTTTAGCTTGTATCATTTAGACATAAGGAATAACTGCACTAGCAGAAAAACACCTTTGAAGTACAAACTATCCGACAAGGCTGAAGAATACACTCTGATGTATACCGGATACTACGGCAGAAAGTATTTTTTGCAGTTTCACAGCTCTTCAACTGCCAGAGACTGGCATCAAACACTGACTGTTTTCTAGCATAGAACAACACCCTATCTCATTTCTGCGTATGCTTGTAACAGAGTATAAGACGATGCCCTGAGACTTGGCATGTGAGGAGTGGAAGGAAAAGAGGGAAGCAGACACAATCTTTGCAGGCAGAGCGCTTCAGGAAAAGCAACAATGGACGTTTAGGAAAAAATGGGGCCTTTGTAATGTGGAAAGGGAGTCAGAGAGATAAGGAAGGCACAGAAATTCCCAGCACAGAGGAAGTGTGTATCTGCAGGGTTTTTACTACAAAGGGAGAGAGGAAGTGGCAATGCACACAGAACCACTACCAAGGTGGGGCTGCTAGGACAGAAGAAAGAAGAAAGAAAGGACACGCAGAGCCTCTGGGGAAAGAACAGCTATGGGGAACAGGGACTCCTGCGTGGAGGAAGGGAGTCCAAAGGGAGTGCAGAGGGACACACGAGCCCTGGAGTAAGCAGTAAGCTTGGCCAGCTGGTGGGCTTCTGGAAGGCAAGGTCTGCAAAGCCGGTGCCAGGAACACTGTGAATCACTCACTGCTTTCCCTCTCAGTTTACTTATTTTTCTTCAAATCTGGAGGACTCAAGCCTTCTGATGTCTAGAAATTTCTCTTACAGTTGCAGAATTGGTGGGATGGACTGCTGAGAAGTTACTGCATCAAATAAATGCAGACAAACAAACTGAAAAATGCCCTCAAGCTTGAGCTTAGTTTGTAAACTACAGACGGGCTAAAAATAATGAATCATCAGTGAGCCACAGAATGACATTTTGTCAATTTTGAACTACTGTATCTTGGAAAAGCTAGGGAATGTCACAGGACCGTTAATGTAACATGAATAATCAGTACCTTATTAGGTGGAATTGTGTGCAGTGACAGGTTAATAAATAATTCATAGTCTGTAGGTAGAATGTTGCAAGGATCCTTCTTAATAAAAGCATTTTTAAAAGCTTCCCATAACGCTGAACAATTCTTCTCACTGTAATCATTGAAAGAAACAAAAAGACAGAATGTTTTCTCAAAGCAGAGCAAGAAAGTGATTTGTTCCCAACGTCCTCCAATCCCAAAATTAAAAGCCCCACAAGGTTAAGGCAGAAAATTGAAGCCAGGCTGGTAGAAACTTCACAACCCATGAAGAGCATATAGGACTTTACTTTTCCTTACTCCTTACAGCAGTGCCTATCCAAAGAGAGTAAGAAGAACTAGAAATGAAAATATTAGGATTTACACTGTGGAATTAGAAATATATAGTAATCCAGCAAAAATCTTAGAAGGTACAGTATTTGTAGCAAGATATGCTATCCAGCATTCTAGAAACACTAAAAAAAATAGCTTTCCTAAAAATTTGTGAGATCTAAAAAGTCATTCCAATTAAAGTGTGGCTAAACGGTCAAAGCTATTGGAATGCAAAATTACTATTAAAACATCAGATTCAAGAGCAGGAGGAGTTATTAAATTTTTTTATGGTAGAATAATGGTACTGACGAAGAAATGTCTCCAGCATAAACAGGCCCTAGCCCTAGAATGGCCCTAGAACAAGTACAGTGGCTGTGTGGGATGTGTACTGTTACTGTGCAGTAGCTGTTAGGACTCAACATTTAAACTTAAACTGCTCATGAAGGGGGGCTTGAAAAAAGATGCAAGGTTGTGCACTAGGGGGGATTAAATAGTTCCCTTCTGCTGGCTCTGCCTTGGGGACAATAACCTCCTGCAGAAAGCCAGGACAGGCCATTTAGGGACAGAAGTGTCTTAAATCTCTGGATTTGCAGGAGCTCATCTGTCAAAGCTCTGAGTCTGCCTGGAGTAATTAAAAAGCGAATTGCTACTTTTGCCGCTTTCCCACAGTACCTTCCCCGCATACGCTGTGACAATGTCTATGCTGGGACTCTGCAGAATAGAATAATGTATTTTATGTGTATAAAGCATTCCTAATGTGAACAGCTGTAATTGCAAAGCTGCACCTTGAGCAGTAAGTTCCTGTAAGTAAACCAAACTTTGCCATTTGCATGTTTTGCTCATATAATGTCATTCATATACAGCAGGCTTTCTGCAGGTGCTTCTCATGAGACTCTTTAAAGAGCTCCTTTGAGGTGCTGAATGACCCAGATTCTTTAAAGGACCCCTTACCATGAGTTAAACAACACTCATGCATGAAACAGACCACAGAATTTCTCACAGTAATCTCTGATCAGGCTTCCAGTATGTACTTCAACAACAACGTAGCTCAAAAAACAAAAAGCATCTTGATTTCAAAATCCTCAGTGAGGCAATATGACCCTTGATCAATGGTTCCAATGTTCAAATATCCTCACTTGGTAAGAGGATTGGCACCTGATTTCTAATTTCGAGTTGTAAAACTTTAGCTTCTGATCACTGGATATATTTATGTCTCTTTCTGCTAATGAAATGTCTACTGTAAGCACTCTTTCATGTTAGTACTTGTAAGTTATGATCAAGTGAACTCTCAACATCTTTCTTGACAGTTGAATCCAGCAGTAATTGTCTGGTTAATTCACTTACTGTGTTTTTTCATTCATGTCTTTTCATCTCATGCTTGAACAGCCTGCAAATCAAAAGGATTATTCTGCTCTGTAACTCTAAATATCTTAGCTGGCAAAAATACTTTCGAAACTACAGGGTGGGGAAGGACTGTAGTTCAGGACAATTCCTTCTAGTCTTAACAGATATCAGTAAGTCACATCAGGTTTATTTCACAGTACTCAGTTAAAAGAAATTACATTTTGAAAACTTACATTATATCCTACCAACAAAAAAATATGGGGGAAAAGCACTATAGCAATGTTTATGTTTGTGTAATATAGCATACTTGTATTATAAAATTTCAGATATGGTTTTCATTTAAATCTCTCACTTCTACATGACTATAATATTTTATAAAATATTTTTGACCGCAATTTTTGATGTTTTGTCTTAATGTGAAGGATTTCTTTCCTCGTTTCTATCAGATCGTTTCTAATGTTCTAGATGTTCTAATGTTTCTATAACTATTTTTATATTATATACTTTTTTAATAAATATTTGTAGCTATGCCAAAAGGTAAAGATGTGCTATTCTAGCTTCTTTTCTATTAACAAAATATATTTTTAATTATTCTATTTGCAAATAAATTCACAAGCAAAACCTATCCAGGTTGCTATGTCTCTGTAATATTTAGCTTGGGGGGCAATTAAGAAATAGACAATGAACAGAAAGGTTTACATGAAATTAGAGTATGTTTTGCACCTGTGCAATATGAAGTTTCCATTTTGTTTAGGTTACAGTATTTGCTGATAGACATAAGAGAAAAACACATAAAATGAAATGAGTTGTGCATCTGTTCTTTTTATAATGCTGTTTTGGCCCCTAATTCAGGAAAGCAGTGCTAATGTCCAGCTTTGCTTCATGCTATTCCGAGATTCTGATGAATGTCTTCAGACTTTTCGATTTTAAAATTATGCTGTGAAGTCACAGAAATTAGACCACAAGGCTTTTGTAAACATGCCATATAAAAACACTTTCAATAATATTGTGTTTACATTTTAAGAAGTCCAAATCAGTAAATGATAAAGTTGACATTTCCACAATAGCCATCCTTTATGTTGCACATTTTAGATTATTTTTGGATTATTAGTTATGTTCTGCTTCAAATATAAATAAAATTACATCCATTAACTGTAATGGTAACTCTACCTATCTGAAGCACACTGCAAGATCAGACTTCATAAACCCAAATGATTTAAGTTTTCATAGTTGATATTGTAGGTCTGTGGTTAGTTTTCCTATGGTTTATATGTAGGTCTTACATAGGTCTATAGCTAAAGTTTTCTGATGCCTTCCACTATGAAGTGTTTAAATTTGCCAAGTGCGAACTGTTTAGGTAAAATTTCAGTACCGTGTATTTGACTGAGGATGATTTTTCATGGGCCAACTTCAAGCAAAATGGTTCAGCTATGTTAAGAAAGTTACTAGGAAGAAACACGTTTCTTTTTTTCTCTCTGTAAAAAGTCATAAACCTGCTTTCATGAGAAGTCCTTGTATCTTCCTGTTCTGCAGCAGGAACTGAAAATGGGAGGTTGAGGCAAGGTGGCGACACTTGCTGTTATAATGCAAAAGAATCTGACTTTGTTTAAGGCTGCAGTCCTGTGCTGCAGGAACCAAGCTAGGCCCCCTCTGCAAATACTGCTTCAAGCTCTCAGGAAAAATTCTGGTGTCAGGATAAAGGGCTGAATTCAAGAATGTCTTCTCAGTATTCCCCTTTTTACCAAAGCCCAAACAATGCAAGAAAAATGGAAAACCTGGTCATCTTACCAAAGTGCGTGACTTGCCGCCCAGTATTGTCTAATTAATGTAGACAATGAAAGCTTACAGCTACTACTTCAGCAGCGCCTGCTTTCTCAGGGAGATGAGCTAAACAGACTCTTTCAGGAGCACAGAATAGCTAAAAAGTGTGGCCCTCTTAAGTGACCTGACGAAGTCAAATTGGTCTTCCCAGGAGCGCTGAACTTACTGTAATTGTGTAGTAGATTTGGTACATTAGAAATACCATTCCCACAATTTTTGCGCACTCTTTTCCATGTAGAACCCTGTAATACTAGGGGAAAAATGTGAAATAAAAAAGTTGAAGCATTAAAAGTCTTGCCTTATTTATGCTACTGTTATCATAATTTAGATTTATTGTTCCCAGACAAGCACGTTGGTTTCAGTAGGACAATTCTCATGGCCAGGAGTGAAATATCAGGCTTTTACATAACATAAAAACTAATTCAGATACAAGCAAGAACTTACCCAACAGAAGGATTCACAATTATAGTGTACTCATAACACCTTCCAATGACAATGCTTTCCAGGTTTTGTGTTGTACCTTCACCTTTCCATTTCTTTCCTTGCCCTTCAGAAAAGCTTTTCATAAACAGAAGAGAGACAAGTAAGAGAGACAAAAAAAGGCTGTTCATTATGAATTCTTGACAACCCAAATTCTAAAAAAAAAAGAATAAAAAGGAGAGTTAAATGATAAAATTTAAATGGAAAACAGAAGGTTTAACATGTAATATTTTCATACAGGTAGCAGCTCTGTACAAAAATGACAAAGTTACACAGAAATGTAAACTTTGCTGGGGAATGTAATCTGTTTCCTGGATTGCAGCACAAGGATACATCACTTCCTTAAATCTAAATGCTCTCAGCTTCAGAAAAACACAATTTAAAGATCAGGAGGTTGCCACCTGGTGATAACTAGGCAGAATTACAACATACTTTTGTAAAAGAAAAAACGCTTACCACTTCAGTACTATTTACAATGCGTTAGGTTTGCTGAACACTCATTGCAATGTTATATGCTAAAACATTGCAAATGCTTGCAAGCAACATGCTTTAAAGAAGTTTCATTTAATTTTTAAAAAAAGGGCTACACTTTTCACATATATTTCTCTAATGGCTGAAAAAATTGCTGAAATATGTATCAAGACGAAAATGAAATATACGAGCAAAGTATTTATTCATAAAAAGCCAGATTTTCAAGTTATCTTGTATCACAGATATGGGTAATATTAGTCAACCCTTCTATTTTTTCCCCTGGATACTGACAGCAAAATTTTGGTGTAATGATACATGTTTTAAACTCTTCTTAGTGAACAAAACTGTCTTGCAAACAGGAATAAATCATAATGAGAACCAAAAGGATTAAGATATACTTCCTGTGTATTGAAGAAATCTCTTCAACTTCCACTTACATTTATTCTCTCTTCAACTTCTCCTCACTAAGTACTTTTTTACATCATCAAATGGGATAAATTAATCCAGTCTTCATTGTAAATTTTCTGTTGTATACACCGCTGGAAATACAGCTAAACTACTTTTTTTCTCCTTTTCTAAACTTCTCTTTTCAGCCTGAACATAATTTGTCTATGGACTCACATTTCTAAGAAATGTGCTGGTTCTTTTTCTTGTATTAGATAGTCCCCATGCTGCAGTGAATACATACATCTTTATCAACTATGTCTTTATTTATATAGTGTTATGCTGATATGGATGCACTAGTACTCAGCTGATTTTGCTGTAGGCAGAATCTTGCTAATTGTTGAGTAAATTGCTGATGATGGATTTCTTCTAGAAATGTGATATAAGGATAACAAATTGATTTGTTATCTGCAGCATATTTTAGGAGAGCCAGAGTTAACCTGAAATAGATGTGCAATGTTGTGTTTGATATACTCGAGACACATCAAATGCTGTACTTCATTTTGGTTACTTTTGTGATGCTTTTTCTCCATATTTCTTTTGTGACATCTCTGAAACATGGCCATGCTGATAGGGGACCAGCACGTTAGCCAAATGGTTTCAAGTTTACTGCTTCAGGTTCGGGCTTAGAGACCTACAAGCATCCACGGAACTCAGTGAATGTTTTTTGTTATCAACTTCACTGCAGTCAAGTTTTGCCCAGTAACTTCAGGACTAAGAGAAACTACACGCATCACTGATGTGATGTTCCATATAGAACGGGACAGAAATTTTCACTGATTTTGGCATCAAGACAAAAATGCCTGCCTAAAATATACAGTATACGTTAGGACAACATAAAGAAAAAGAAGAGTTTTGGAATGGCTTTTCTACAAGGACACACCAGATTTGGACTCACCAGCTCTGGAAAGATGTGGATGCTGCTCAGTGGTGTTCTGCAAGAAGACATGATGTGTCACATCATTCCAGAGGGAATGGAAATGTATCCAACAGCTGCTGGGATCCCCATCTCAAGCCCTATCGAGCTTCCTTTCCTCAGTGGCCACTTTTAGAAACACAGCATTGGGCTAGATGGGTCTCTGATCTGACTCAGTACAGCCATTTTTAATATATGTTCTTACTCAATTTTGATTTAAATATTTTGTGTGATGGCTAATCTACCACATCCTCAGGGAAATTGTTCCAACAGTTGGATAGCCTTATGGTTTAAACATCATACCTTAGCTCTGGTCTGAACTTGTCTACCTTCAGCTTCTAGTCATTAGATCTCATGATGCCTTTTTCTGCTATGTTAATTAACAATCTACTCTCAGAAATAGTTTCTCCATGTAATTTCTTGTAGAACATGACCAAGTCTCCTCTAAAACTTGTCTATGAAAGATTCAATTTTTTAATTGCATTATTAGGCACTTACTCTTGTAGTACTGTACTTCAGTGCCATGACTGGCTGTCCATCTCACCTCCCAAGCTTTGGCAGTTCATGCTGGACGTAGATCACTGTCCCTAGCTGTCTGTCTGTCTCTCCTACAAGAGGTTACTGCCCATGAAGCAGAGTCAACAAAGCCAGTAGTGTATCTGCTCTGGGGATACTTCAGTTCACAAACTGCATATTAACTCGAACTACCATCAAATTCAGCATGTTTATATTCTGAAGCCTCGGTGGATGAGGAACAGACATGCTTTCTCTTGTTATTTCTACAAGATGGGAGTGGTAACTTCCAGCAGAAAAAGGGAGTAACAGGTGACAGAATTAATCTCCTATATTACTCAGGCATGGACTGCTGGCAGAATAACCCCAGTTCTGTATGACTTCATGCTTTATGCTGAGAAACATGACTTAAATTTGCCTGTATTAACAAGCTCTTCAGTAAGCAAGAGGCTTAACCAAACATTGTTTCTTGGGGGTTTGCATCTCTGGTCCGTAAGTCCTACCTACAGCAATAACTCAATCTCTCCCACTTGTCTGCTGTGATGTACTCACTGTGCAAGAAATGGTGGTTACTGGGGCTACTACAGAGCCAGAACTGTCTGTATTGGTCAAGCAGTAAATGCAACCACATGCTGGCTGGCCAGCGGTATCATACCTGTGTTTTGCCTTCTTTTCCCTCTCATATATAGCCGCTAATTTTCCCAAGAGTTGCACGAATGTAATCATCTTTAAGATTTGTAAACCTTTGTCAAATATGATTAAATAGGCCAACAGGTTGAAAAGTTTCCGGAAGGAAGAAAGGGTGGATGGAAAAGGAAACACCCAACACTGCAATTGCTCAAGCCTCCTTTCCTTAGATAAAGGGATAAAAAGATTGCTGTGTACTGTATAATCTAGATAACTTTGATCATATGGTGCATTCCTCTCAATTCATTATCCACTAGCAATACTAGGAATAACTTCATATTTTATTCCAAAGCGTTACCATGTTGAGGAGCACTGTACTAAAAATAAGCACTGTGGGCCTTTGCTCAAAGTATTTCCATCTGCCTATAATTAATTTTTTTACATCTGTAAACTCACCAGCTTTTAATCTATTTTATATAGCTTGACTTTTGTACAGTGACAGTTTTCAGTCAGAAACTTCTGCTGCATTTATTTTATCTCTGACCACTTTAGGGGAGGAGACAATTTACTACATGTCGACATATTGGTTGACAGAGTTACTGCTCCATTTTGTTAAGCTAATGTGTAATCTCAGTGCTGCTACAGACTCCTACGTCTGTGGAAACGTTCTGGCAGTGGATGAGCACCAAAGGGCAGCATTCCTGCTCCCTCTGTCTTGGACGTGAAACAGGAAGCGCTTGGCTGGCACCGCGGGACACCGGCCATGCCGTGGGTGGCAGCCGGCCCCCCACCCCGGCCGGGGAGCCGCTCCGGGGCTCGCCGCTCGCACCGCACAGGGCTTGGCGAGGCTGGGCCCCGGCACCGCTCGCCGCACGCAGCGGCCGCCTCGCAGCCCCTGCAGCGGAGCGCGGCTGCCTCCCGCCAGGCCAGGGGACGGGCCCGGGCCCCTCGGCCTGCAGCCGCCGGGGGCCGCCCCGACACGCTCCCTCGCTCCCGCCTGCCCGGGGGCCTGGGATCCGGCCTCCCGCCGCCCACGCTCGGCGGGCAGGAGCTGGGCGCGGCGGCGGGCCGGCGGCGAAGGCTGGCCAGCGCTCACACGGCGCCGCGGCCCCTCCGCCCCCACGGCGGCCTTGGAGGCCGCCGCGGGCTGGCCTGGCGCAGCGCGCATGCGCGCGGCGGGACGCCGGGAGGTGCTCGCGGGGCGGCCCCGGTCACGTGGCGCCCGGGCTGGCGGGGCGCCATGCGCGCCGTGCCGCGCATGCGCAGCGCGGATGTTGCCGCCGCCGTTGGCGCCGCCACTGCCGGCCGCGGCGAGGCTCTATGGGGAGAACATGGCTCCCTTCCCCGAGGAGGTGGACGTCTTCTCGGCGCCGCACTGGCGGATGAAGCAGCTCGTGGGGCTCTACTGCGACAAGGTAGTGGGCCGCGCCGCCGCCGCCCCGCGCCGCCCCGCCCGAGGCGCGAGGGGGGATTGAGCGAGTGCGCAGCTGTCAGCGCGGCCGCGGCTCCCGCCGCTGCCGCGGGGCGCCCGGGCCGCCGCAGCCGCCTTCCGCGCCCTATCCGCGCCCGCCGCGCCTTCCTCGCTGGGGCTGCCCGGCGCCCGCCCGGGGTGCGTGGCGGCCCCGGCGGGGTCTGTGGCCTTGCCCACGGGGCAGCCTCCGCCCCCCCAGGCCCGCGCCGGCCCCGCTGCTTCCCCGCCGGGCTGGGAGCGGGGCCGGCGCCCGCCCCAGTGCCTCTTCCTGGAGGTGGGGCCGCGGGCGCTGCCCCCGCCGGGCAGAGCGGGGCCCTGCGGGGGAGCCCCAGCCCCGGCGGGCGGGGGGCCGGGGCGCAGGTGGGGGGCGGGAGTAAGCAAGCCCCTGTTTGGTTGTTTTTTCGTTTTTTTCTATAAATTGACCGGTGCCGGGCAGCACCGCCAGACACCGGCGGCGCGCAGTGTGCTCGCTGAGGATCTGCAAGGGGCAGCGTTTGTTTGCGTTTTAAAGTCCGGTGTTTAATTGGTGACTACCCGAAGGGTACGCTGAGAAAGTTTTTTAAAATTATTTTATTTTTTAAATAATGTTGTGCTTTGTCAAAAATAACTTACATTCTTGCATCAGGGCAGTTAGTAATCCGGACCGATGTGTCACCTGAAAGGCAAACTCCACTGCAGTGCCTGCAGGCAGAGCAGAAGAGTTTCGGGGAAATAAAGCCAGCACTCAAACTGAAAGAAGTAGTGCCTCCCGCCTGTGGGCACTAACGGCAGCTGGGGAACCAGAGTAGTTTTAACAAGCGCCTCAAAGAGCGTGAGTTACATGAGAGACAGCATAGCAGCTTACTGCTGCCAACAGGGTCGGGGAGTCCCCACTTCTCCTGTTCCCCAGTGCCTGGTGCCCCCCAGCCCCATTTTTGTGAGCCTGCTTGAATTGGGCAGAGAAAATGAGGGGAAGGAAAAGGTGACGCTGTTACCATTTAGCAGTGTCTGACAAGCTCTAGCTGACTTCAGTGACTTCACTGTGACTCTTTTGCAAGTGTGTTTGCAGTCAAGTTACTTTTTAAGGTGTAGCTGCATGAAAATTTTTGATATCTTTACGAGAGAAGATATTACAGAAAGGGGAGCAAACACCTGGAAAAGGCTGTGACTTTTTTCTTTTTTTCCCCCTAGCAATAGTGCTAACATACTGTTGACAGTAGTTGAACAAGTTTTGTGTGAACCTCCAGATCTTCTACTTATTTGCTACTGCTCTTGGTTTTTTTGTGCTTGAGATGCATTTCTGTCACTCTTACTGAACCTCCCACAAAGTTTTCACCAAACTTAGAAAATTTGATTAAAACTATCCAATCTGCTATGAGCATACTCTCTTGTTTTTTGAAATGTTATACAAGAGTTTAACTTTTTCTTTTAAACAAGCGTAACCATGAATGAATGCTTGGGGTTTTATTTATGTAAGTAGAGAGGATTTATGATACTTAATCATACATCCTTTAGCCCTGCTTCAGAGTTTGGAGTTTGTGCCTGGCCCATGACCTTTGTATTTGAATCATGATAGCTTTGTATTGGAAAAAATTATCTGAGCTCTCCAGCTTTTGTGATTAAGATGCTGTAGTTAGCTAAGACTGTATTTCTGCTTACATGGCAATTACGATCTGTGAAGCTATGCTCTTTATAAATTTAGTGAATCCTTGAGGAGTCTTTCATTTTAACTACATGGTACCTGCTGTTCCTCATGTTCCCTATATGTTGTAATATAGCTGCTATCTGTTAGTGCCTGGTCTTACTAAATTCCACCAGTTCTTAGTGGGGGTGAAACTGGTGTGTCTGTGCTTTTCAGGGAATTGACTATAAGGTTATGGATGAGTAAAACGTGCAGGTACTTCAGTGATGCTTTAGGACTGAGAGAGAGAGTTTATATTGTTCTTCCAAGACTTATTATGAGACAGAAGAGTAAATCAGAAGTTTAAGATGTTTGACTACATCAAGAAAGTTGCTGCACTTTTAAACTGTTGCTATCAAAGATCTTACCATACTTTTTTTTGTGTACTCGAATGGCATTTTTTGGTGCTTTGTACACAGTGCCTTGGACTTGCATAATAACAATAACTAAAGTTTAATTTTGTAAGAAACCTCACAAAGTTATCTATCTATTGCCTAGTCTGATGATAAGTAGGTTCTTAATTCTCTGAGGATGTACCCCTCTAGGTGGTGGAGTGCTAGATCAGACAGTCTTTGTAGTTAAAAATTTTTTTTTCCTAATGTCTGACATCATCTTTTCTCCAAATAGAGCTGATTCCGTTTTCCTATCTCTAGTGAATCGTTGTTTGTTTTCAGAAAAGTCTTGTGCGTGTTTGCAAGTTGTGGCTGTGTCCTCCATCTTAGTCATCTGTTTTCTGGACTGAGCAGACTGATTCTTTTAACTTTACCACATGGGTCCTGCTTTCTGTACCTCTCCGTGTTCTTGTTGCTTTTGTCAGACTCCTAAACTGCAGTTTTGTGACAGTTTGAGCCATTTAACTGCTGCTGTTGTGATCGTAGGCTCTTTCTTGCTCCCATAGCAGGTTAAGTGACTCACAAAGGCTCTAATTGGCAGAGATTTTTTTTTTTTTTTTTTGGAAGTGGGGGTAGTTCTTCTGCTTATTTAGTGTTGCCAGCAAGCACTGGTCAGATGAGTGCTGAAGCCAATGGGAGCCAGAGGGTGGGACTGTGACAGCCCAGCAACTAGGTTGGCTTAAGCTGCTGTGAAGCCTCAGCCTAATTTTGTCTAGATTTTCTTGAAATCTGTTGTGCAAAACTTGACGCTGTTGATGTTGAGTAGAGCTGATGCGTTTTGGATTTGTTATTCTGCAGTCTTTATCTTATTTATTTATTTTATTTTTAACAGCACCATATTCATTTTATGCTTCGCTGTAACCCCATGCCTATCTGTGTGCTGTTTTTGGCAGTGCTCAAAATCTTCCTTTCATATTTGTGCATTTGACTTCTTCTGTCCTAATGTAGTACTCTGCACTTGTCCAAAATCCACATGTCAGTGTTCAGTAGAGAGCACTTCTGTTGTTGGTACGTTTGAGATTGTCATTCACAAGTGACATTACCAACTATCCCTCTTTTCAAATGATGGCTGAAAGTATCACATCTGTCCTGAAGCAGGACAGGTTCCCAACAATCATCTATTAAAAATCCTGGTTTGATTTGGTTGGAAACATAGCTACTGTTTGAGAACACTGTTTGCAAATGCTTGAGCTATTGTATGATTTCTTGTAGACTGTATTAGCTTGTTGAAAGAACGTAAAGCAAAGCATTATTTAAAACCTTACAGAAATCAAGATGTGTAACATGCATCTTCTTCCTCTTAAGTAGTTTGGTTATCTTATGAAGAGGAAGTCAGATTCTTTTTTCTGAACAAATCCATGCTGGCTGATTTGTTTCTTCATTAGCTTCAAGATCAGGGCTACTCCAATGGCAGACTCTGGTCTAGGTACACACCTTGATTACAACTTTGTCTGAGCCTTAGCCAGTTTTGAGCTGCTTCTGGTATTGCTGTGTGTGATTTCAAATGTCCTGTGATTTCTTACCATCTTGTGGAGTTATTGCAGCCGAAGAGCATGTTTTCTAATTGAAAGATTACCTTCAGGCCTTCCTGAGTAGAAAATGATAAATTACCTGGCCAGTCTGGACTGTTGTGAGGAAAGGAATAGGAAAAATAACCATACTCTAAATGCTGTAGTGCTATCTCAGTAGTTGATTGATAACTTTGCGAGACAGAAGGACATGAGAACAAGTTAATGTGAGACTTCATACTATGACTGAATCTAACTGCTAGCTGCTTCTGGAAGGGTTAATTGTTGATGAAACTGTCTGTGCTTGTCTGGCCCCTTGATGAGCAGGCGAGTTCATCTTGTTCACTGAAGCAAAAGAAAATTCAGTAAAACTGGCTCACTGAGAGGTCAAACAAGCTCCAGAACCAGGGTGAGGGTGTGGGAGGAGGGAACAGGACTAATGATTTCAGTACTAAACAGCAGTTTTAATAGCTCATCTTTACTGTGGAATCTCATTCTTAGGTGTTTGATTGAAAGCATCGAAGGTCTTCCTTGTATTTGCCTGACTTCAGTCTTCTGGGATCTTGCCTTTCTCCAAAAGGTCTCAGCACTTATTTCTAATGGTGCAGTAATTACTCTGGCTAGTTCTTTCAGGAAATTCGAATCAATTTCATCATGTGCTGCTGACTTGAATACATTGAACTTGTATAAATATTTAACTAGTATTTTTCGATTCTAGTCTGTAATTCTGATTCCATGTTAAAAACTAATTGCCATAAATATTTTGTTCTAATTACCTTTCTTATGAGCTCTAAAGCAAGTAAGACATTTAGTTTTGCTGTTGTCATCTTTCTGTCTCTCCTGTTAAATAGTGGAGTTAGTGACACTTTTTTTTCTCTTACCTAACTATTTATGGACTTTTCTTGCTGTTTTTTTATGTCCTCTGTTAATTGTGACTGACCTTGAATCCTTCTCGTTTGAAGTCTAAATGCTGTTCTGTTTTACTTCCCTTAGCCATGCTGTCTTGTTTATTTTTGAAGGTTCTTTTTAAAACTTCCATACAGCTAAAAAAGTTCTTCTCTTCATTCCTTAATAATAGCTGCTTAGTAGCACATATTTCTCCTTCACCCTTCTATCCATTTCTGTAGCCTTTTATTGTGTTTCAGTCATTTCTCTACCTTGCAAACTTCGGGGTGTGCTGAAGAGAATGAATTGTTTTTATATGTTAAATTTGTGATATTCTTACAGTAAGGGTATCACAGATTAGCTGTTTTAGGAATGTAAAAATGTTCCTGAAGGAAGCCGAAATGCTACTGGAAACCCTTGTTCAGGGAATTAGATGACCACATTATGACTACCTTTTTTTTTTTTTTTTTTGTGCTTTCACACTTACCTATGTTTAGAATGAGAAAAAGGCTACCTAGGATGTTCAGTGTTAATAAGTCTGCAAACGAAGAGCTACGCTATCAAGTGCCTTGGCTTTCTTCCGGTCTTCTAGATGGAAGAAAATTAAGCCTCCTCATAATTCACCATTCCAGTCACTATCCGTGTTAGCATCCAGAGGCAGGTGAATCCATTTGCTGTCTGTGCCTCTGACTATTTCATTAGAGACTCTACCAGTCCTCTTTCATCTTAACTTCTAAATGCTGGATAGTTCAGTAACTTTTTACCATGCCTACTGGGAAATAACAGCTTTGATCTCATTTTTCTTGCGGAAGAATATTTTGAAGATGAATCTGAAAGTGACAGTATACTTAATGCATTCATTTGCTTTAAATATCTATATCTAAAGCCAAGTGACAAAGGAGGTCTGAAATAAGGGACAATAGTGATGAAATGTTTGGAGTTTAAGTGAGGCTCTTCACAGACCTGCGTAACAGTTTTACTCCGTTTTCAGGACACTCCTAGTTGCTTTTGCCACCTCAAGCTTTCCCTTTCTGTTATTTGTCTAGCAAAAAAACTTATTTTTTCCTATTAGATGCTTCTCCATTTTTCTCTCTATTGTTTACCTTTATAAGAAAATACCTTCAGGTTTTCCTTGTGCCACACAGTAGCATACTTTTTTTGGGGTAATTGCTCAGCACCAAATTATGCCCTCTGGTTCTTTTTTTACAATTAAAAAGAAAAAAAAGCTTTTTTGTTCATGCTCAGCATGTAGCTCTGATGTTTTTGTCCTCTCTTTCCGCTTGCTCTGGAGAGCAGTAATAACCCAATGAACACCTTTGCCCTTCTCTGCTTCAAGCAACAGCCATTTTTCTACTCTTTTCTGTTCTGCAGTGCAAAAATAATAGAAGCCAATGCTTTCTAAAAAACTAGACTGTAAATAATGTGTATCAGTGTTTATACAGGTATTATGCAATTATCCTAGAATATGCTTTATAATCTCTGAAGTAACTGACTAAATGGAGCTTAGGCTGTAATTTTTGAGAAACTTCTTGCTTTTCATTTATTTTTGCAGTTAATATTGCTCAAAATGGATTAAGCAAGCGTGGATTTTCCCGGTGTCCACTTCTGATTGTGATAGGAGATCGCTGTCAGAATGGTGTAGAGAGGCAAAGGCATTTTTGCAATGTCTGTGCTGTGTTACTGCAGCGGTAGCGTGAAGAGAAGCCTCCGAGCTGCTTTTGTTTCATTCTTGAGACTTCAGATTAATCTTAATGTAAGGATAGAAGGCTGTTATTTTAGTTAGAACTTAACTATAAGATAGTCATTTAATACGCTTTCTTTCCTGTGAGAAATGCTATTACTCAGGTACCAAAACCCAGCATCATTGCAAGTGTTCATCATGCTTTCATTTGAGAACTTTGTATTTCTTATCTTTACTAGATTTATTTATTTATTTATTTATGTAAATATTTCATCTGTGCAGACCCGAAGACCACATGGGTCTGTTCTTCCCTGGTAGCGTTCTACTTGTGGAAATTACGTGGTGGAAGAGACTTAGCCATTTTCACTGATGCTTCCTGAGCTCTGTGTTTTTCTAGAATGCCTGAGCAGATCTGACACTCCTAGCAATTACATCATTGAAAATTCCTGTGCAGATAGTCCGCAGGTCTGTTACTTAGGCCTTTTGTTTGAATTATGCAAGATTTTTCAGAGACTGATCTACTGGTATTCGCTAGAAGAAATTGTTTTATTTATGTAGTACGAGCGAGATGGAAACAAGCTGCAGTATTTTCATTTTTAGCAGTTTGCTTCACATCTCCACTGTGCTCTTGTGCTTGGCATTTATCAGTTTGACCTCAGCCTTTCAAAAAATAGAGTGCAAGACTTTACTTGCCCTATTGGTTGTGCTCCTTGAAAAACAAAATAACTCTGTCTGCCATAATATTTGTGCTGTTACAGTGTTTTGGTTTTTTTTTTTCCCCCTCAAAAGTTATTCCAAGATCTTATTTAACATGCAAAACAGCTGACAAGATTAAGTAGAGGAAAAGAGTACGTAGGGAACAAGACAGATTGAGGCATTTGAAAGTTTTGAATTTTCTTAAGAGTTCTGCCATGGGCTGGGCTAAATCATGTCTTGCCTTTTACACGAATTACTATTATTCTGGGTTAACCCACAGCCAAGAAAAGCACCAGTGTGGAGAACCTGTATTACTTCTCATATTTAATGGCTTCATATGTCCAAACATCTGGAGCATGAAGTGGTTCAGCTAATTCTCTGACTTCTGACCTCATATACCTCTATATAAAAAATAAGTCGGGGGGGGGGTGACATTGGGAGGACAGTAATTCTTTTTGCTAGGCTATCTCCATACTGTAGTTTTTTCTTGGGGACTGTGCAAACTGAATGTGTCTCTGTGGATTCCTGAACAAAACATTGCATGTAACTGAATGTAACTCTGGGTGGTCACCAAAGGGAGACTACTGAGCTTGCCTCCCTGGCCAGATGAAAAATGAATGCCCCAAAAGGCATAGTTTATTAATGGATCAGTAAACTGAATGGGTTCATCTTGCATCTGCATAATTGCTAGAACATAATGAAGGGAAGTGGCAGGACAGCAGAGCTGGGAGCAGGGGCAGGGCTCAGCAGTCCTGTTGCTTCTGGGTTTTCTTCCCTCCACCCGCCTGCCAGTGCACAGTGGATTAAGTACAACGTGAAACCTCGTGAAACCTCACCCTCTTGGTATTGACATTGAAACACCTCATTATGGTCTTTGTCCCTCCATTTTCTTGCTCGTAAAATTGCGATAATGGTCCTTAATGTCTCCACAGAGTCTAGATTCCTGTTGTTTGAGTTTTAGTGCTATTGCATGTGGGAAGTGATAACTTCTAAAATATAAGAGAGTGAAAAGTTGTGGTTCACCAGTAATGCCAATGCCGCTTTTCTTTTTCTAGTGATTTTCTGTTTTAAAAAATTTACATTTTTTTAAAACCAGAATGGTTTGCCAGCTGAACAATGACAAGATTTTATAAGTAGTTTTTTCTTTTTAATGAGTTTTAAATCTGCTGAGTTAACAGGTGGTAGAACTCTAGTCTGCAGTGGTCATCAGGAATACAATTTACTATATTTCATCTCTGGTGGCAATCAGCTGCCCATATAGTTCTTAACAAGCACAGTGGTTGTACATGGAAACGCGAATATATTCGAATGGCCTGTTAAAAATGTTACTTGTGGTGATATGTGAAGGGGGTGGGGAGAAGAAAACCCTGCAAGCCCTACTTTTATTATTATTTTTAGATTCCAGACTGAATTTTCATGGTAATGGGTGTTTAGAAGTTATGGGTGCTGGTGGGAGACCCTTCATGTGAAATAAAGTATTTCATGAAATTTTTATTCACTTTTCACTTCTTAAAACTTAATTTTGAATTTATAAAATATTTGGGCAGAGTGGAAAAGCAGCTTGTCCTTTCCGTCTCTCTTTCTTGATATTTTTGTGTATTTTTCCCAGTTTGTAGTTGGGACCAGAGAGAGATGCTTGTAACTGGGGAAGTTAGCATGCAATGCAGACTTTGCTTACTGTGGTGCTAATCTGATAAGAAGGGCTTGCTTTTCCGTGTTTTCATTTCTTCCTGTGTGCTTCTTTCACCCCTGCCAGTTAATAGTTTGCTTGGATATTTTTAAGGAAGAATCAAACCCTCTCCACTCACTGAACATATTCTTGGAACAGATATTAGTAAATAACTGTTTGAATTTACTTGCTGTAAATTCATCTCATGGAAATGTTAAGTATTTCTTATAGGAAGGCATGTTTTCCCCTTTTGAAACAAGTCAGACGTTTTCAAAACAAACTCGATACTGTTTTGTATTCAGTGACTCAATTACCATGGAATGGGAGCACTCTCAAGCTTACTTACTTATTCATGATGTCCATCTATTGTAGCTAGAAATACCCTCGTCTTACAGAAATGTTTTTAGTGAAAGCAAGGCCTAAAACCACAGAGGAGATGTAGGAGATGGAGATAGAATTACCTTCAGTTGCGTGTCACGAATGTGAAGCACTATTTAAAAACAAATTGTTAATCTTCCCAGTATTGTATGTGACTTTTATTCTTGAAGCAAAAGATGAAATAATAGGTTACAGTAAGGAAGACTGTGTGCTATGTCTGGAGGTATACCTTTGTCTTGCCCACGTTAATGACTTGTAGTCCAGTGGAGTTAAGCCATTTTATCCAAAACAGGTATATGATTGCCTGAGGTACAAAGATTTTTATGATTTTTAAGTATAGTTTTCTTTAATTAAATAACTTGAGGTTTAAAAAGTGATACCTGTCAAGTGATTTCTTAATTCGGAGTTACCGTTCTTCCCTGCAAAGGAAGGAGGAAATTACGTGATCTTGAATCCATGATAGAGAACTTTTAAGACCTACTTCTTAATGCTAGCCTACAGATTTCATTTAGCATTGCTGAAAAATAGTATTTCTGTTTTTTATTTCAGCCTTGCTTTTAAGCGTTATGTACTGTAAACCTCCAAACATGACCAGTTTGATATTTAGAGTTTTAATAGCGCTGTTGTAATCCTGCTGTTCTCTATTTTCTGTCATTTTGTTATTTGGAATAGATTTGGTAAATGTTGTGACCTGGTACTTTACATCACTACTGACACCACAGTTGCCCTTGAATTAGCGAATCCCCCTTCCCTCCAAATTACATGAAACGAAGTTAACTTGCTAGATTTTTTTTAAGTGTTTAAAAAATAAAGTTAATACTGAGTTTAATAGCTGTTGGCTACTTCTAGGGTGTGTTTGTATCTGACAAAGGTTTCTGCAGGGTATCAGACAGAACTTGCAATGTGATTGACCTTCTGGTGTTTGGACTGCTGCTCGGGCTGTTTGGTGTTTTTCCTCTAGCCACTAGGATTATATATTCTTAAATTTCATGAGGTTTCAAGAGGCATCAGGACTGTTTCTCTTGGAATCTGTGGTGCCTCTCCTCAGTTAGTTTATATGCCAAGCACAAGTGGTTGTGCTACTGGCTCTGCGTAAGGCCTATAAAATGTGCATCTCCAGAAGGCCAGAAAGCTCACGGGCATCTCTAATACCTATAGGTGTGATAATCAGTTTACAGTGCTGCATGTTGTAAGTCTACTCAGGAGTCACACTCTTGTACTGTGCTTTGTATTTTTAACTGTTTGTCAAATATCTTTAATACGATCTACTTCCTCCAAGCTCACCATTCCCTTAGGATTCTGCGTGTCCCTTCAGTGAGGCGGTTTCCCTTTTTGCACTACCAAACTTCTGTACTCAATCTCCTCGTGTAGAGCTGGTGAAAAATGGAGCTTAAGGGTAGAGCAGCTGCTGCCTGTTAATAGCCCTTGTTCTCCGTTATAAGACTTCATCAGTCCCAGTAATGAAATTACAGATCTGACCGATTGACTGTGTTGCTAAGCTACCTGTCCTCCGATAAGCCAGTTTTCCTCAGCTTCAGCTGACCTTTTTAATATACAAGTTGCTGATTCAAGTACAGTCATTAAACTTCAGTATCCTTTCCATAGTTCCTAATGTCTTGGATGTCTGGTGGAAGCCTCAATAAGGGGTGGATATACAAGCATTTCATGTAATAATGTCTTCTATAATATCTTTATAACAGAAATTCTTAAGTTGAAGACACAAATGGACTCTTTGCTTATTGCAGATTTGCTGATGATAGTAAGGAGATACAACAGAAGGTTTTGAATCCTGAAAAGATTTTGAGTCGGGAGAAGATACTGTTTTGCTTCAGAACCAAGTTTGTCTGTGACTTTGCTCAACAATAAATTATGATATCATCTTCCTGTTACACACATCGACAACTTTGTTTCAGTTTTTATGTCAACCAGAATGTGATCAGCCATTTGGCAGTAAAAAGGGTATTTGGGACTTACTTCAGGTATTGTGCATCTGCCCTATGGGTAGAGTGAACAATTTTGAGGCAGTCCTTGGTCAAGAGAAATGCTACATTAGAATACAAACTTCACCATCACTGAAGCCTAATGGCAAAGAGGGTATTCTGGAGAAATATTTGCAACTGTTTCCTGCGCTTGCGTTCTGAGCTGGATATCTTCTGTTTTCCAGTGTGGAAAAACCTACCCTTTAGTTTCATCCGTATATTACGTTCTCTGAACTAGTATAGAATAGGTGCCAAGATCTTTTTCTGTTTGTGATATGTGTGTAACAGTGCATGCCTCAAATCCAAACACAGCGTATCGCAAACAAATCTGAATTTATTCTGGCCTGTCACCAGTTTGTCTAAATGTACTGGAAAAAAAGTCCTTAACTTTGCCCTATTATCTGTCTGAACTGAGGCTTAATAAATGTCCCCCCCCATAATAAATGGCAATCATTTTGCTCGTATGCACGTACACCATGTAGCATATTGTGGGTGCAGCTGACTTGGAGTTGCATAAGTACTTGGCAGATATCCAGCGTGTTTCATTTGCATCGCTAGTGGTTGCCTCCAGGAAGTGATAACGCAATGCTAGAATGAATACTTTTTTTGGTATGAAATGATAGGCAACTTCATATACATCAAAAAAGCCATAAATTAAAAAATATTACATATGAATATATGTCTCAGATTGCCCTGTCTAATAATTAGGTCCTTAGTTTCCAGAATTTTTGTAAGCAAGAACATTTGTGAATACTACAGTAGCTTGTTTTCTGAATGAAATTAAAATATTTTCACTTTTAGAATGCTTGCTGTTGTATACTGCTGTGGGCAATCATTCTTGAAGCTATAAATAGAACGAAACATTAGAATTAAAAAAGTCTTTTTTTTCTTTTTTTCTTTTTTTTTTTTTTTGCTTTTACTGAATGCAGTTTTCGAAAAGATTGTTGCTAATAGCGACTATGCCTGTACCTGTGTAGAAGGTGGTACTGCTGTGTCATCTAGAACTGTTTGCACTCTTGATTTGTTGGTCTTCAGACCATCAGACACCTTCTCTGACAGCTTAATATAGTGTGTTCACTCAGGAAAATTCAGCAATCCTTGTGGATGGTACATTCCTGAAGGTCAACTCAAGGAGCAATGATAATGGGTTATCAGTAAGGACCAAAATGTAGAGCTGGGAAAGTGGCTGTCTTTCACTTGCTGGGAGAGTGGCTAAGTCTTTCACTTACTGGGCTGGGGAGATTGCATTGATTTCTACCAGGAAATCTTTCTTTCTGCATAAGTTTATTTCAAGGTTTCACAAGTTTTGTTTATGTTCCTTAAATACAGCTCTGATTTTATTGACTTCCTAAAACTAATGCTGAAATTGCAGTGTTCTCTAAAGGCTAATTTTCCTTGAAGTTATCACACACAACTATTTCCTTAAGCTTTGTTTACTCAAGTAGAATGAAGCAGTTGCGTTCAGAATTTGTCTGATAAATGTAATGTGCTTTTGTGAAACGAAGAGCTTTTCCAAAAATGTGCATCACTTGTATATGTTATGCTATGTTAAACTTCAGTAGTTATCTTGTCACTAGCACCTTGTAATGTTTCTAAAATTCATGGCCTCATTTTTTTGGAGCCTGCAATGGGAACCATGTGCAGCCATTTGGGAGCAAAAAGGGCTATGTAGTTGCCATTGGAAATAGGCGCAGTTAAATCCCTTAGTTGACTGAAACCTCATTCCCAAAGCACAACATTGAAGTAGAAATGTTTGGGTAACTTATTTTTGGGAATTAAGAGAATTGAATGGGGATGCTCTGCTGTTTTAATGAGCTGTAACCAGAAACATGAAACAGTTATGCATGATGATTTTTTGGAAGTTTTGAGGAAAGTTTGAAGGTTCTGTATAAAACTGTCATCAGTGTCAGTTCCCATTAGCAAATAAAACAAATGGCAAGTGACTCATGAAGGCTAAAGTTTTATGAATTCTGCTAATAATTTCAAAAGTCGTATTAATTGGGAAGTTTTATAAACATTTGTTAATCTAGATTATGTAAGTACCAATGTTAGTTATGCCCACTTCTGGAAGAAATTGTCTTATATTTTAATACAGCAATTAAGTAAATTATGGGAAAATTTTTATTAAAATAGAAAACTGGCTCAAAAAAAAAATGTACTGCTATGTATATACTTGAATCCATGCTTGTTATCTATTGGGCTTGGTGACTGGTTGTTTCAAAGGCATTCGTTACCCGAATTTTGAAGCCTTTGAAGTGAGTTGCTTGAATTGAGAACTCTGGCTAAAACAAAAAAAACAAAAGTCTTTTGTGTGAAGCTGAAGTTTTTCAGCTTTATATAATGTTATGAATAATAGGAGCTAATACTTGTTCTGAGGATCTGACTTGACTTTGAGATGACTTTAACTGTTGATTTTTATGAGCTTTTCTTTCTTCTAGCTTTCCAAGACCAACTTCTCCAACAACAATGATTTTCGGGCTCTTCTGCAATCTCTGTATGCCACATTCAAGGAATTTAAAATGCATGAACAGATTGAAAATGAATGTATCATTGGTTTACTTCAGCAGCGTAGCCGGACAGTGTACAATGTGCACTCGGACAACAAACTCTCAGAGATGCTTAGCCTCTTTGAGAAAGGGTTAAAGAATGTAAAGGTAAGGTACCAGAAGTAGACTACAAGAAAGACTTGCGTGGCCTAAGGAAAACATGCTGTGATTACATATTGCATATTAGTTTGCCTCACCTTTCTTAATATTCCCCACAAGTTAATTATGGAAGACAAAGAAGTAAAATATTTGTGATTTCTTGATATGATAGTGAAAATTTCTAGTTTCAAATACAAAATCTTTTGCCATTCATTGCAGTTACTAAACTTGTAGTGGAAGTTTTTTTCAGAAGTATATCTTGTGAAGTAGAGAAGTCCATCAGCACTTGAGTGAAGGTATTTTGAGGAGGCAACATGGAAGTTTCACATGTGAAATCAGTTCTGCTAGTTGGTGAAAACAGTTTCTGACTATAGAGATTCTGGCTGTTATTAATTTGTTAGGAAGACCTGAGTATTTTTGTTTTGTGGCATATAGCGTCATATAATTGTCACAAATGGAGATGATTATGTGACTTAAAAAAGGTGCATTGTGCTCTTCTGTTTGCGACTCATATGCTCCTTACAGTCATATGTTGCTCAGTAGTGCTGCTAATGTTCCAGTCCTCAAGTACCTGTAAATATTATTTCTTCAGTCGTTTTTTTCATAACTTGAGGTTGAATTCTTCTCCAGTAGCATCCTACTTGAATTTTGCTGTGTCTTTCCCCTGGGTTAGCCAACTCCCCCTCCCTTCACTCTTGGAACTGTAGCCTCCAGTAATAATTTGATATCTCTTATTACACTGCTAGTGCAGTTGATCCGCAGTTTTCTGTAATGAAAATGTTTAACATACAGTTGATTGATTACATTTTACTAAGGCAGTTTTTGAACTGGGAAACCTGCAAATAATATTTTTCCCTAGGCAAATCACTCCTTAAGATTTATTGTCTTGTTTCAGTTAATAAATCAGAAAATGAAAAACAGGAGAGAGGAAGTTAGTAGTATGTTTCATGTTATAACCTTTGTAATGGGATGCCAGTGTAATTCTGTCATTTACATTTATACTTTACATAGGGAAAAAACATCTAAAGGGAGTTAGAGAAATATTAGAGATAAATAATGTAACTTTTTTCAGAAAGTAGTTAGTTTAAAGTGATAAATTAAGCTTTTTTTTGGTAATAATCCTAATTTTGGTTAGGTTTCTTGACAACTTCTGCACAAAAGTGTATAGCTTAAAGGTTCTTAACATGTTTCCTTTCTGATATTTTTTCTGTGGTGTATCCATAGTCACGCTATAGATACTGTGTATAATAAACAAATACTGACAGTACTTCTTTGGTAACTTACCTAATGAGCTACTGCATGTTTGTCTTGAGAGCTAAGGGCATTAACTTGGCATCAGTGACTCTTCATTTTCAGCAGAACAACAAGTTGTCAGGGTTTTTTGATGTAGAAGTTTGAAAAGAAGTAAACTTGCAACATTTACTGTAAGAACTACCGGGAACTTCTGTATGTTGTAATTACCGGACAGACTTCAGAACCAACTTCTTAGTGCTAGAACAAAGAGCAAGCTAACATACTGATAGGTGATTTTGGTCTGACTTATTTGTTATCTGACATTGAAAAGTCAGTTGCATCTTTATTTCAAAATTCTGACCATTTCAAAGTAAATTCCTATAGAAAATGTGTAATTATAAATTGCAATTTTAATTATGAAACTAGAATTGCATACAGTTAAAGTATGAAGTTCAACAGGTATATCTTATATGAATTCTTATGCAAAGCATGCAAATGCTGTGTGACTAGTTTGAACTTTGGGTGAGACTGTAGATTGGCAAGCTTCAGTCTTTGTACCAAAGTAAAAATTTGATTAGACAAGTTAATTCATATCTGATAACAAAAAACATTAGAATCCAGCAGAGACAGAATACTTTCTGCTCTCCGTCGTGGCAGGTCAATACAGAATGTCAGCTGGTGGACAGACTTTATAAGTGAATACATTCTTACTGTGAAATACAGTAAACTGCTTTACAGGACATACAGTATTCATAGGGAAAATGTAATGAGCTTTAACTTGAAACTCTGGCTTACGGAGAAAGTCGACCCTTGAATGAATTCTCAGGATTTAACAGCTAAACCTTTGCTTTCTTCTCAGAATGAATATGAACAGCTAAATTATGCGAAACAGCTGAAGGAGAGGTTGGAAGCCTTTACCAGGGATTTCCTTCCTCATATGAAAGAGGAAGAGGAGGTAAGTAAAAATTTTCCTCAAAGATTATGCTAATTTGGGGTGGGGGAGGGGCTTGGAATGACTGAATAGAGACAAAGGGTTTAGAGAGACAGTATTTTCATGATTCTCTGTTTTTATTACTATGCCAACTTGCATTTAAGACTATTGTGTCATTGTTCTGTTCTCAGACTGGAATGTGATGTGTTCCAGAAAAGTGAATACATCGAAAGTATAGGGGGAAATCCTGGTCCTTTCAAAAATCTGTAGTATACATCTACTGGGCCTGCAATTTGCTTACAGCAGGTATCACTGAACAAGTAATACAGATGGAATATTTTACTTTGACTATGAACATTTGTGCTATCGCTGTTAGACCTGCACAACTGAAGAAAAGAACAACTTACCAAATACCTTAAAATTAGAGTAAATGGTATTTAAAAGTGTGCATTCTATTACTGTTAAATATAAAACAGTAGTCTTAGATGAGCAAAAGTGCAGTTGGCCTAAGGCCTGCCAAAACTTAAAGGAAAAAGAGAAGTCCTATAAACCAGTGCTTCATGACTCAAACTGACACTCCCAAACAGCCTCTGACCTATATTTGGAACATAAAGACTAGTACTGCCAGTCTGATGATTTATGGGTATCCAAAAACTGGGAAGCATCTTCTGGAAGGAGAGTAAATCTTAAGTCTGCCTGAGAGAAGTCTTTCCTCATGTTTTTATTCCTTGCTCTTTTGCCTTCTGTGTGAGTATCTCAGTAAGTTATTTAATTTAAGCAAGTTTAATCACTTCCCTTTTTCTGTTGGGGAAATTAGGGAAGCAGCTTGCCTGAGACTGCAGTGATCCATTGGTAAGTGGAGTAGAAGGCAAAGCTTCCATAGTCCTATCCTTATATTCACTTACGTATGTTGTGTTTTGCTCCTTGAGAATTTGAAATGGGAAACTTCTGTCTTGGCAGTTCTGTCTTAGTAGTTCTGGATAGCAGTGTCGATTATCTGTGGCAGCACTAGACATACTATGTTTCAAATAATTGGAATCTGTTGCTTCAGGTTTTTCAGCCAATGTTGATGGAATACTTTACTTACGAAGAACTGAAAGATATTAAGAAGAAAGTAATTGCACAGCACTGCTCACAGAAGGAAGCTGCAGAATTCAGAGGTCTTAGTAAGTGGAATCAAGCTGAAGAGCTTCAGAAGGTCTTTAAGTATTCTGTGGATGAGAAGGCAGATCAAGGTGAAGCATTTAATTAAAGTGAAAGTGATTTTAAAGCTGCAAATTATGTCTAAAAACCATGTCAGTGAGATAACTAAATGTATGTATAGGCAGTTAGTACCTTTTATAAAATGGTAATTTCTTCAAAGTAGTTTTGGAACTTACAAGAATTTTATTGTATGATACAGGCTGCTTGGTAGATTGTAATATAGGTGCTACTTCACTATTTACCGTTTCTTTTCTCAAGCTTCTTTCCCCCTTCCCTTCCATAGTAATATTTAATTAAAAAAAAAAAAAAAAAAGCAGAAATGGCGCTTAACTTTCAACGTCATACTTAATTTGTATTTTCTGTTTGCAGACCCTGCCTTTAATTCTTGGGTTTCAGTCATTCTCTGTAGTCCTTTCTGTTGGTGATTTAATAACACAGAATAGTTAGTCAGCTGACAGTATTTCAAATTAAAAGCAAGTTGCCTCCCTTACCTCCACCGACTAACTTCCTGGGCCTCTCAAGAACCAGAAAAGAAGAAACTGTGTGTGGAGTGATGAAAGGGAATGAATCCATACAATGTGTGAGTAGGTCAGATGAAACATGCAATCTGAAAGTGGGTATTTAATTTGCATTCATCTGTAACTGTACCTTTCTTGATGAAATTTAGAATAAGATGGATGATTTCTAAAGTGAACTTTAGGCTATGACTGTTGAAACAGCCCACATCTTCAGTGTTTAAAACTTTCACTCTTTCCTACCTAAGAAGAATTAATGTACTAAAGAAAGAGAATGAACGTACCGAAAGTGTAATATTGGGGAAGACTGGTAAAAAGAGCAAGCTCTTGTGAACTGACTATATGAGTATATGAGATGAGATGTGGTGCTGTCATTGGAAAAGCTTGAAAATCTATATTCTGTAATGAGATTTCTGGTGAAACTTGAGACTTCTCTAAACTAAACTGGTCATTTTCCACCCTCCAGGTCAAGTCTTGGAGAAATGTGACAGAAGTAATCTAATGGGATTACTTGCTGTTATCTGTAGCTGGAATAGGAATTTTGAGATAGCTGTAATTCTGTCACAGTTGTGTTCTAAACTTTAGGGAAAGAAAAGCATGTGTCACTTAAAAAAAAAAAAAAAAAAAAGGGAAGAAAACATCACTGCTGCAGTCTTGTGCAGTACTAACTCCACTTTAATGTGAAATTTGATGTAGGCTGTCTGAGATGACTTGCTAGGTGTCTGAATAAATATATTGATTCGTCAAGTGAAACTGTGCCTAATGGTATTTCGTTTTTGAAGTAGCAACAGATTATCGTAGGGTAAATTATTTTGTTATACTCACCTTTGAAGCTTCTCTGCAAAGGGAGAGAGAGACAGAGACCTGATTCCTGTCAGTGTAAGATTTTATGTGCTGATTATCAGTTGAAAAGCTGTCTGGGATACCACGCATATGATTTTCTGTGTAACTTTGAGTTTAGCTCCAAGCCTGCAAGTGAATAGTTACTGTGTTCTGCATGGAAGACTTTGGGTTTAGCTACATCTAATTGGCCTCCAAATAAACAAATTGTACCTAAGGTGTTCTTAAGAATTTGCTAGTTTTCAGAATATAAATAGTAAGCTGAAAAATTCTAGTCTTTGTCTCTGATTCATCTTGTTTAACTTCTAGGCAGCTCTTCCTTCCAAGTCAATTGAGAGAGCTCGATCTCCCCTGTCCAGGACAGAAAAATTTCTTTATGAAAGAGCATATCTCAGTCCAACTGCCACTGCCTTTGTCATTAGCTTAGGCATCTAATTTTCATTTGGCTGATGAGATGATTCCCATTGTTCATGACTATAGGAACTTGATTGTTGAGTGTGATTCTGTTTATTATTGAATACAGAATGCAAGTGTAGTTGTTAAAAGGAGATGTTATTAATCTAGAATGTGATTTCTGTGTCCAGTTTTAGGAGATCTCAGATGTAATATTATTGAAGAATTAATGAAACTCCTGCGGGAACAAATCACTGCTAGAAACACACCAGTGACTAGAGAAATGAACTCTGGATTGTTACTTTACCAGAAGCTACTTGCTGTCTCTGATATCAGAATAAGGAAGTGTTTGAATTACCTTGCGTGGGTTAATTTTGTCATGTCCTAGAAGAGCAAATCCCAAAGTAGAAACCTCTCAGAATACGTTCTACCTTGGAGAAATATTATTTTCCTCTTATAGGGAAAAATAGTTGACACATACGGCTTAATTATTGCTTTACTTTGAAAAATTAAAGTTTTTTTTGTTTTGATAAGTTGTTTTCTGTCCCTGAAGTCAAGAATGCACCTTACTTTTTAAATCCTTTGCACTGCTTTGTGCATCCTTACTTTAAAAGTAAATCCCCACTTACTTGTGAAACCTGCAATGTCTAAGGCTTTCTGAAAACTATTTTAGAAATATTTTTTTCTGTAGTAAATGGATCTTGAAGAAAGGTAAAATTCATAGTAACAAAACTTCTCTAAAACAGTAAAAGAAACATTAACCAAAGCACTGAATACATTATTTTATGTAGCTTGCAGCTGCCTTGGTACTATGGCAAAAAGGGAGAGTTATTGGAGGTGGGAATTCCTACTGCTGCCCATTGAAGTATGGATTAAAGTGATTAAATCTTAGCCTCTAACCAGTATTGGCTGTTACCTTCTGACCTGAATGGCTTACCACCATTCAGAAGTTGAAAATTAATTGCCTATACTTGCAGCTAAAGTTAGAAATAAAAATAGGAGACAGCTGCAAAGAGTTAAACAGGGACTTTTTGCTATATCCCAATCAAGAAATTGAGTGCTTAAACGAGAGTGGTCCCTGCTGTTAATGTTCTGTGCACTGGTACTGTTTCCTGGGAATCTGGCAAAGCAGGTATATACAGGAAGTATGACATAAGATACATTTTTAAAACTTTCAGTAGCGAGTACAGCTTTCATCTTCCTGTGGTTGAATAGTAGTAGTTTACTTTTGTCCAGAGTTTGTATTGGAGGCTTTGTGGGTCAGGCTTCGAAAAAACTAACCTGTTGAGGAAAAAGGCAGACAAAATTGAATTCAAATATTATTTTTTAAGGTGGTATTACAATGAAAGCTTTTTGAAGCCAAAGCAATAACTACTTCTTTCTGATGCTTTTTCTAAAAACACTTTCAACTCTTTAGTGAAACGGTTGTTTAAAATCTTTTTCATGCACTTTTTCACTGCACTGGTCAAAATGTGAGTTCCGCGATTATTATTTAAGGCTGTGAGGATGTGCTTCATTTAACACACTGTTTCTGTATTTCAGAAACTGAAGTGACAGGGCACACCACAAATATTACTAATCTTCCTCCTGAAGTAATGCTGACCATTTTCAGTTACCTTAACCCCCAAGAGTTATGTCAGTGTAGTCAAGTAAGCATGGAATGGTCACAGTTGGCTAAAACTGGATCCCTCTGGAAACATCTTTATCCTGTTCGCTGGGCCAGAGGTAAGTTAAATTTAATTTTTCTTTTGAAAGCACATTGATTATCAGAATTTGTTTTAGTATCAGTGGTCACATACAATGAACCTGAGAGTTGAGCATGCTGTAAGGGTGCATACATCTTATGAAGGTGCTCTGAAATTTAGTTAAAGGTTTAAAAGCAAAAAAAAAAAAAACCCATACACCCAGAAGCGCTCCTCCATCTTGTAGAGTTAAAGGAATAAAAGTTGAGTTACTACTATAACTATTATTCACGAGTAGCTGTTATAGTTAAAGTGTTTGTTTATTAGTTTTACTTAGGTTTGTTTTCTTATACGAATGATAACAAGTGTATTCACTAGTACTACATATTAATTATGATTTATGAATATAAGGAGGATTGAGTTATAAATGCTGCTGTCACAGCTATTGTAGTAATATTTTTATTTCAGTGGGTTCATAGGTAGAAATAAGATCTATTTTTGTTAGTTGCTGAGCAGTATGTTTTCCTTTAAGAGGTCTTTCCTATGATTCATCCATAACTGCAGAATTGAAGTTTAAAACAACAGAATTTTAAAAACTCCTCATAACTATTTTTAATTGCTTTCTTTGAAGTTGAGTGTAAAATGTGCATGAGCGTTAGCTCTATTACCAGCTCTTTAAATGTCTTACTTAAATAACTTCTGTTGCAGTAAGGACTAAGAAATGTTTTGTTATACTTTTTGTTCCTCGATTTTCTTTTACTCTTTAAAACTTCATGGGGAAAACGTAGCCTGTGCAAAAGTAGCTGTTCAAATAGTCAAATATGATGTATTCTAAGGAGGCCAATCAGAGTATACTTGTAGCTTCAAATGTTTCTGTTTCTATGTGTCCAGACTCTATGTACTTAATTTACTTGAATATTAGACAATCACTGGAGTATAGCATTGCAAGCTACACAAATGCTGCCATGTCAGTGTTCTTGAGTAAAAAGGAGACATTCTGTGTTTCTGATAGGCTATATTTGATGTGCCTTTATAAGGTTTTTAACGGAGAAGAAATTTAGAAATATATAACTTAAATTCTGAGATGAATAAAAGCCAAGAACTTGTTCTGTTTGTATCCTTATGGCTTCTAAAATCTGTATAAGGCAAGGAGGAGTAAAAGGACTTTTAGATCTGAATTCATTTTTTTGGCAGGATCAGTCTAACTTAAAATAGTAAGAGATTGGTCCCTGAGCTGCAGCAGTCTGAGTGGAAAGAAGGGATTTTAGTGTTTCAGTTATTGAACTTTCATTTTCATATAAAACCTAATTACAGCAGTGTTAAAATACAACACAAAGGTAACTGGCAACAGTTGCTTGAAACATTCTATTCCTAAACCACTTTTTTTAAACTGACAGGATGCCATTCCCATGACGTACTGTCTATGCTAATGCAATTGCTTGCGGGGGAGTGCTCTAAACTGGGTAGAAGCTTCTCAAATAGGATTTACTGCCAGAGGAAAAAAATACATAAAATTGTAGGCTTAGTTCAGTTTTTAAGTTTTCTAATACAGACAGGGCTTTTGATGCTTTTTATGTACTGTACAGATGGGATAGAGAATACAAGCAGCATCACCAGACCTTTTCCTTCAGCATTCGTTGGCAATCAAATAATTAGGATTTCATTGTCACTGTCTGTTTACTCAAATAATAAACCTTGTTCCTGTAGAGAGTATTCATCAGGTGTAGCTCTTACCTTGGGGGTAGTGGGATCCTCACTAGTGAGATAATAGGATAAGATCTTTCTGTCCAACTGTGTCAATACTAAGTGAGGGAGTACATATTGATCAAGCAGGAATTATATCAGGGTTCAGTCCAGCCTTTTTTTAGATGAATGTAAAACTTGTATCACTAGATCAGGTTGCAACACACTAATAATCATTGCCATTTTCTGTTATGATAAGAAAAGTTCATAATCATTTTTTTTCTTGTGTGAGTAGGTGATTGGTATAGCGGTCCTGCAGCAGATCTTGAGACAGAACCTGATGAGGAATGGGTGAAAAATAGAAAAGACGAAAGTCGTGCTTTCCAGGAATGGGATGAAGATGCTGATATAGACGAATCTGGTAGGTAAATTCTGATTTCAGTGAAAAATTTTACTTTTTCCTGAAGATGACATAGCTTGATTTGTGGCATAAAATGGAGTCTTTTATTTAAAATCAATTTAAAATATCAATTTTCATAATTGATTGTAGTTCATTTAAATAATGAAAAAATGCAGCAATGCTTGTATTCTGTTTAGAGGAAATGCTTCCTAAGCTAGATAGACTCATACAGTAAAAGTAACTTACGAAGTTTTATCGAGCAACTACTTGGTGTTTCTAAAAGGAGTGACTTGTTCTCCATCTTCATCTCACCCCAACTCCCAGCTGGATGAAAAAGCCACTCCCCCCCCACCCCCCCAGCTGGTTTGGATGAGCTGAATTAGCACATGTAGGAGAAAGCAGACACTGGCACAGGTAGAAGGGAAGAGTTATGAGGATGTCTGGAATTAGGAAGGAGGTAAAAAGTTAAAAAGTAGACTTCACCTTTCAGAAGATGAGGAAGTTTGGATGAGTCATCGTATGAAAAGTCATTGTAATGCATCGTGGGCTTAATGTAAAATTTATCTTAAATTGTCAACTGGTACTTGTTACAGCACAGGCTGTGAAATGTCCTGTGAGATAGTATTGTCAATTAGTTACTCCAGTTTCTGTTTAAAGCAAATCAGTGGGAATAACTGTCTCAAACTTGCTCTGAGCAGTACATAATCTGAAGTAAGTATTTCTCCAAGTCACTTTATGGTCATTTTCTTTTGAGACTCTCTTATTTGCTCTTGGAATTAAACTCTTGATGACTGTCAGAAAGGCAGGCATACAGACCTCAGAGATGAGGCGTTAGTAACTTCTTGAGCTAAAATTCAGCAGAAGTTTGAGGTACGTTATGAATCCTATGCCTTATTAAGCTTTCATTACTTTCCGGATAACTTGTTTGATGCAAGCTGATGAGCTGAATTCCAAATGATTCAAAGCATATTTCAAGTCTTTCTCTTTGGGCTGTTTTGCAGAAGAAGCAGCTGAAGATTCACTTGCCATTAATATAGCCCAGATGGAAAAACGTTTACTTCATGGCTTAATACATAATGTCCTCCCACATGTAGGCTCTTCAGTGAAGACATTAGTACTGGCCTACAGTTCTGCAGTGTCTAGCAAAATGGTATGTATTTTGAAACTGTTATCTAGTAATTGTGTCTATGCAGTCTATAATTAATAACTGATGTTCCTGAGTTTGAAACACTCTGTTGTTAGAGAAAATGAGTTGCAACTGAATATGAATGTGCATCTTGTTTTTGACACTGTCTGCAAGTTTCTTGGTTTGTCTTTACTATTTATTTTTCCTTTTCTAGGTTAGACAGATCTTGGAGCTTTGTCCCAACTTGGAATATTTGGATCTCACTCAAACTGATATTTCAGACTCCGCATTTGAAAGGTTAGCTAATTGTTGTTTGTTTGTTTTTTAAAAAAAACCTTGCTGCTTTTTGAGAGGAAAAACATTAAAACTTGCCTACAACCCTGTCTTTTACCCCAGCATGCACTAGGATTAACACACAGCCAGTAACTAAAAGGGAGACAGATCTATAAAAATAGCAAGTGAAGCATCTGACTTTGGTCATTTAAAAGGCTGTCTTCACTATTGCATACACATCACCTTTCAACGTATAACTCTCCATAATAATAAATGTATTTTGTTGTGGCTTTAAAACCTTGGAATTGCCTATACATTTTGGGACTTGTTCAGAGGTACAGTAGCTCTTGGCCAGATATAGCTGGTAGTACTTGGAATCCTGCTATTTAAGACACTGCGATCAAATGGCAGGGAAAGCTCCAAGGCTTAAGTGTATTACTGTGGATTTCTGAGTTTTACAGAAGTCTGCAGAAACTTCATTGATACCAGTGGAATGGTATCTGGATACAGAGCCTGTACTAATGGGTCTTAGTGTGATACTGGAACTTCAGCAGCTATTCCAGTGTGCAACTTTTTCATGAGTATGGTACTCCAAAGTTTTGTGCATTAAGCTTGTAACAATGTTTTTCAGCTTATTCAGGCAAGAAGTTTTAGTTGAAATAAATGCCTTAGGGAATTTGTGAGGTTCAGAACTCAGGCTATGTGAGGCCTTGTAAGTCTCTAGTGAAGGTTACATTCCTTGCCTCTCCTCATGTATCTGTATTTCCAAACCCCTAATTTGTGTTTCAGAAAGTGATTTTGATCTGCTGTAACTATAAGTAATGATTTATGGAAAGTATGAACATTAATTGTGGATAAGTAAAGGTCACTTAAATCAGCTATATATATATATATATATATATATATATACAGTTAATAGTGTAACACTATAAATCAAGTTTCTGTTTAATCTGGGAAAGTTAAGGCTGAAAGGGTTGGGTTTTTGTTACTTTGGAAAAAAGTTGCTTTCATAGCAATCTGTAATCCTAATCACTTTTATGGAATAGTTAATACTGTGCACAGAATGTGTTTCAGGAATCCGGCTAGTCTCTGTGAAAGAAATGGGAAGTGGCAGGAGGAGATATTATCTAAATACGCTAATCTTTCAATGTGTATAAACAGCAAAGCTTGAGAAACTCGAATAGTAGGAATTATAACTATTAAAATATTTTGAACTGAGTATAAAATCTTCAGTGCTTCTGTTCTTTTTGTGAAATTTGCTAGCTCAATGGGTTCACTTTTTTCAGCCTTATTCAGATTAGTGGTATGACTTCTAGTAGCTTAGAAGGATTTTGATAACTACATTATACACAGCAGGAACTGGTTTTTAAACTATTGTCTCATGTATTTAGTGTTTGTAGTCTGATCTATTTAAAAAAATGTTCAATAGGTGGTAAATTTGGACTTTTAAGTCTCAGTGTAGATGAAAAAATACAGGATGTTACTGATTTGTGGTTCACTTCACATTTCTGTAGACAGTGTTTCTAGGCTTATATACAGCACTTTGTGGTATCAAATCTTACTTGTAAGCCCAGAGATCTTTTATTTAAATATTCTGTGAGTTAATGTAAGTATATATTTTCCTTATGAAATGTTCTTCTGTATATTTGGCCTTACCACCTGTTTCTGAACAAAAATTTAAAAAGTCACTTTTCCCCCTGATTTCAGTTGGTCTTCGGTTGGTTGTTGTCAAAATCTTCGCCATCTTGATCTGTCTGGCTGTGAAAAAATCACAGATGTGGCAATAGAGAGGATTTCCAGAGCTTTGGGTATCATATCAACTCACCATAACAGAGGCATTCTGAAAAGCTGCAGAAACAGGAATGCTAAGACTTTATGGAAAAACAAAGATGTTACTCTTCAGTCCAGCAAGAAGTATAGTTGTTTGCAAGAAATCAACAATGAGGATCTCATTGAGGGAGAAGGTAGTGAGCATCATTGGACTAAACCTGACAGCTCAGAAAGTTTCAACTCTGCTTATGTATGGATGCTAGATGCAGATGATTTAGCTGACATCGAAGATGCTGCGGAGTGGAGACACAGAAATGTTGAAGGATTTTGTCTTATGGAACCAACAGCCAATATTAATTGTTCTGCATCTTGCTACAGTAGGGATATTTATGGATTAAGGACTAGAGGGTGGCAGCAGCACTGTGCTTCTACTGACTTTATTTACTGCGGTCACTCATTTTGTTGTGCTGGGACAGCACTAAGAACTATTCGAGCACTTCCTGAGTCCTCTGCACTGTGTAAAAAAACAAGGACTAAACAGTCAGAGAAAAAAGACTTGGTATACTCTGGGAGTGAAAAATCAGGTGAAGAGACTGCACGAGTTCTTCAGTTTCTCAGTCTGTCTGGATGTTACCAGGTCACAGATCGTGCTCTCAGGTGAGAATATGTTTTTTGAGCTATTTTGCTGCAGCATAGTTTGTCTTTCCTAGTTGTATTTGTTACACTTGACTCATTCTGGGGTGAATCTACCTGGTTTCCTTTGAAACATTCTTACTGAGAAAATCTGGTAAGTTTTAAATGGTCTTTGCATCTTAAAATATTTATAGTACTGGACTTGAAAATTTTCTTGAGCTTTTCCTTTGAATGAGAGGATTTTTTTAAAAAAATTCCTATCAGAAGCGTCCTCTGAAATCAAGAATGTTTGTGGATTTATTGTTCTAGGCAGCCTTTACGCTTTTAGATTTGATCTTTAGTGATTTTGTGTTAGCAGGAAATTCAGTGTTGGTTCACTTAATGTTTTCATTATGCCTGCCAAACTTACGAATACTCTTGAAACTTTAAAAAAAATTAAAAAAAAAAGAGGAACATTTCATTTAACTTGTCCAGATTATTATGTAATTATGTATGCCTGTAAAAATACATTGAATGTGAGCTTGTATAATATACAAGGAGGAAAAGATAGTTCAGGTTGGTACGAGCATTGAGACTGAGCTTCAAAAGAGTTGTATGAAGTTCCTATGTTTGATAATATTTGTGATTGATATTTTATATTGTGCCAGAAAAGTATAGTTAGTGTTTCATAATGAAAACAGGACAAAACTGAAATTCTTGCAGACCCCTGCTGAGGTATGTTGTAGCATTTAGTACTAACTCTGTAATATCCTGAAATTTGAAGACCTTGTGCTTACCAGTATTGTATGTTGTAGTCAACTAAGAGACATTATGTGGGGCTGGTGCTGTTGATTCTGCTCTTCAAAGATTTTATCCTCATTTGGCAAAGAATTCAGAAATAAGTTGTTTGAATGTCTCTCTGAGCAGTTCTGACACTTTTCCTTTCTTTTGCTCACTGCCATTGCTTGGAGTTAAGCTTCAGATGCTCTTGTTTGTATTTGAGCGCAATGCTGTCCAGGGTTGGCCCAGCCTGCTACTGTTGAGTGTTTCATTTGGTGAAGATCAGATCATGTGTGTAGTTGGTGTGTTGCTGTGGTGTGTGGTGGTTTTTTTGTTTGTTTTTTTGGTTTTGTTTTTTGGTGGAAGGGTTTAGTAGTGGTGCAGTTTTCCCATCAATACTTGTTGGGTACAGGGGAGTATTTGAGAGTTGAGAGTGTGTGCTGCAACAAAGGAGGTATGCTTGCATTGTCTTGCACTTGTCTGAATAGTGTGTGTCCCTAAGGAAGAAGAGCGAAACCTCCTAATGGAAATATTTGCCAGTTCATTTCATTTAAACGGCTGACTGATAGCTGGCTTTGTGGTTAACGGTCCTACTTCCATCTGCTGACAGGAGAAAGCTGTCCATTGATGCTCTTACGGCATTTTGAGTTTTATGTCCTAGCTTGATTCTGAAGTATGTTCACTCAGTATCTTTTTCAGATGGATGAGCTTGTTTGTGGTTGAACTTTGGTTAGCTGTTCTGTGATCTCACTGAGGATCAAGCAGTCTAATTTAGAGTGATCGATCAGACTTAATGTATTCATGAGGTTTTTTTCGTCGGCAGACGAACTGTCTTACATTTGGAGGAAAAAGAAGAGTTCCATTTGAATGATATGGTAGTGTTTTGGCCAAGAGAGGCACCACTGGTAGAGATTTGTTAAACCTAAGAAAATATGGATTTGGATTCCCAAGAGGTTGAACCAAAGAAATGCAGGACAAACTTTAAGTGCAGTGCACCAGACTTTGGGAAGGTCGTCTAGACTTTAGTTTTGTTTTCAGTATGGGTTGAACAACATTCCTCACCTTGGAAGATTCACCAAAAGTGACCAGTATTTTGGGGGAGAATGTAATGCTAGTTCTTTGAAATATCTGTTTTTTGGAGTCATTCATAAGCAAAGTGATTTACCATTTAAGTCGCTCCTTGTCAGAGGGGATTGTTAGCTTCAGTAGAAACCAGTTCATTTAATCAGGTCTGTCATGCAGCTTTAAGAGTGGCTTACCTCTTGGGTATAAAATTCCGAATTTTATACCCAAGTGCTTTGTTAGATACATGTGGTTTTATTAAAAGATGCTAATAAGTCAGTGAGCTTGGTGGCATACTGGAACATTTGTCAGTCTAGAGCTGTGCAGGCTCTTAACACCTTTCCTCTCTCTGTTAACAGGGCATTGACTCTGGGAGGAGGACTGCCACACCTGGAACACCTTAACCTCTCGGGTTGTCTCACTGTAACTGGTGCAGGCCTGCAGGATTTAGTTTCTGTATGCCCTTCTCTAAACGACGAACACTTTTACTACTGTGACAACATTAACGGTAATGTCTTTTTGTAAAGATTTGAGGCTTTTGGGGGATTGATGTTTGGTTTAAGAACACTTTAAAAAACAAAGCACAACAAACCTTCTTCTTGGTCATGTAGCACTGAGTTCTGTGGCCTAATTACCAAATGACAGCTGTAAAAATTTTCTCACTTAATCTTCTGTACTTAACAGTCTTTTCAGTACAGTTCTGTGGACAGACGAGTTACCTAGGGAAGCATTTTTCATCCACGTATCTATAATTTAGATTAGTATAAGTAATATGGGCTAAAAAATAAATTTCCATGTAGTCGATGCACACTTTCCATCTCTTCCTTGTAAATCATGTAGTTTAACGTTTTTCTTTATGGCGATAACTTCAGGCAAAGAGACTTCATTATATTGGTACCAAAGTGATGATACTTGGGGAAAAAAATGACACTTTTTCTTTTGCCATGCAAAAACCTCATATTACTGTAGCTTTGGCATGGAGAAGATGCCATCAATCATATTGTAGGATATTTTTTGTTCCTACCATGTGTCCTTGTGGAAAATGTAATTTATTTTTTTTTTTCTGTTGTTGCTTGACTCACTAACATGGGGATGGGTCTAAGTTGGAGAAGGATTCAGATAAATAGATAAATGCATAGAATACACTTACAGTGGAAGTCTTTCAGAGTTTACCACACTGCAGTTAGGTCTATCATGCCAGGCCAATAAGAATTTGTAGACTTAGAGATGTGAATGATGATGTAACTTGTATTCCACATATGGATTGGAAACAGGTAAGTGCAACAGATGGAAAAAGGAAAACAGTGAGTTCACAGGGTTATACAAGCTAATTGTTCGTGGTTCTGAATTAATGAAAATTATGTTCCCCATTAGCTCATGGTGTTTAGCTCAATAATTTGCATCTATATTGAGATGCAGCCACTTCAAGGTATAGGAAGGCAGACCTTTAGTACTACAACTAAAGCTGTACTTACATTTGGTTATTGAATTCATTGAAATAGATAAAAGATGATGCACTTTGGATTGGATCCTGACACTAGAAGTGAAAGTGTTAAATTGTATTTGGCTTCCATAATTTTTTGCATATCTGTGCAGTTTTTTGACACTGTTATCTTTTTTTCTTCTGAGACAATTTCCATTTTTGTTAATTCCTTCTGTTCTATCCAGACTACAGCTATTAAAAATCTCCTTGCATTTCAATCTGACAATTTTGAGGTTCCTTTTAAAATCTTATGTTGACTCTCCTTTCTGCATTATGTTGAATTTAAAGAAGTCTTCAAAGACCAATTAGAAACCTTTTCCTTTCATATCTGGTTCCTTGCTATTTCTCCTCTGTTTTCACTTCTGTCAGTAATACCAGACTTGGTGATCTGGTTTGTCTTTAGCTGTTTCTGTATTTTTCCCTTATTCTTGTTGCTAAAATGTAATAGATCTTCTTACTAGTAGTTTACAAAGCTAGTATCGCTTGTTGGAGTTTTGCACCACTTTAAGGCTTGTTATTTCACAGTATCCTCAAGAAATCACTTGTTATTTGTATTTAAACAGAGTACTCTTTTTTTGGGGGGGGGATAATTCTGTAAAGTTGTCCTGATTCTCTTCCTGTCTCTTTCTTTCCATTCATTGCCTACTGTAAGCCTATAAGCTCCACTTTGTTTGTTCTGTAAAGCATCCTGGATGCCTTTGGATGAACAGTTTCTGCTGATAAATGAGCAAGAGAGAGAATGTAATGGTTTGACTTGTCACTACTGTTGAGAGATGATAGCATCTCAGGTGTTTTTCTTTTCTTTTTTTTGAAGATGGAAGCCAATAAAAAGACATCATAGCAAAATTCTGAAATGGGAAGTAACTTTTTTTAATTGAATCCTCAGCAGTTTTATCTGTATATTGTTTTTGTTTTTTCACTCGCACTTCATTGTGATAGCATTATAGTGTTAAATTAATGCCTTATTCCACCCTGTGGGCAGCAGGATTTCTATGACAGCTTACTATTTCTATGTCATTTGGTATTTCTAAAGTAACTGTAGGGAAAGTAATAGCTGTTTCATTAAAGTCATTCCATATCTGAAGCAGTTTACATTTCTTTAAATATACATAGATTGCATTAAGTGCTGTTCAAAGATTACTGATCTGTAAGCATGTAGAGAATAATTTCATAATTTTCTTTGCCCACCAGCTTATCAGGGATTGTTTGCGGGGAAGGAGATATTGGGATCATGTTGGAAAAACCATCAGTCTTGCAGAACAAAAAATTGGAACCAACAGCATGGAATTTAGCCATCTTTGAATGATTAAGATACCACCTTGTCGTCTGTTGACACATAAGGGCTTTACTTTCACCTGCAGCCAATTTTCAGATCTTTTCTATAAACATTGAGTCTGATACAGGGGGTCCCTGCACACGGCTTCATTGGATGTTCTCTGTGGAGGGTTTGCTGGACTTGCTCGATAGGCATGTTCACAGTGTTGCAGTGTTCCTCGCCACTTGCTCGCACTGCTTTCCTGATACTAGCATTAGTGTTTTTGTTGCTACTTGAGTAGACCAAACCAAGAGCCGAAGTAACTGAAACTAGTGGCTAAGGGGATGTGGTAGCAGCAGCCAGTTGTGCCTGGCCGAGTGGCTTTTTCATCATGTTCTTGGTCTGGGCTGTTGTGTATTCTTGGTGAAATGCTTAACCTCTTTCTAGAAAATTTTGACTAATTTTTGTTTCACTAATACATATAACAAAATGAAGTAATCAAGTGAATATGTAGACCTGTGTTTTGTGTCACCTGAGGCATCTGAGTAATCAGATGTATATCAGTATAAAGAGCATTACAGTAATCTGGTTTGGAAGCAACCAGTAATAAATCTAGACTGTGGCAGGTTAAATAAGAATCTGAGAATAAAGATTAACATTGATTCACCAGGTAAACCAGCCCAAAACTCATTGCTTTTTAATTTAGGCACTTAACTGATGTAGCGGTGCCAGCAGCAGAGCCATCACAGAGTCAGAGTCAGAAAAATATCATTTCTGAAAATGATTCAGCCCCATTGTAAGATCTGAATTGTCCTGTGGAAATGACCATCGCGCTCACTCGACTATATAGATGGAAGTATATATAGCTACTATAGTCCTTCAAATGACGCTTCAGTGAGGTGGAATGAATTGGAGCCCATATATATATAGAGTCAAAAGAAAACAGAAGAGTATTTTTGGCAGGTTAAAGAGGCTATCTGAGCTTAAACAGAGATCGTTTGAAAACAATGTCCAGTCCAAATGAAGTCGGTAACAAAGAGTATATGTAGTGTTAAAAGTAGAAATTAGGAAGCCTAAGAGGTGTAGCAAAAAGTCAGATGTGTTAAATAAAGCTATGGAAACAAAAACAGTCATAATTTAAGAATATCAAAAGGGAAAGGCAATGTAATTCTGCTGTATACATCAGTTATAAAAAGAAAAAGCTAAAGAAGGACTAGGATAATACAGAGGAGAACAATGACCTTCCTCATAAACTATGGTGGAGATAGATTGACATGTTAAAATGTGAGAATGAAATGACTGAGCTGTTAATTTTTGCTAAAAGTGTAAAGCAGTGTATTTTGTAAGGAACAACTTGAAATACTCAGACCTGCATTCTCTATTTTAAATTACTGGTAAAGCAGTGTATTTTGTAAGGAACAACTTGAAATACTTAGACCCGCACTCTCTATTTTAAATTACTGGTAACAGTAAACTTGAGGTAACTCTCCAAACCTGATAGGTGATGTTAACATTTGACTTTCCTGACCCAGATGCCTTCACCTGAAGGTTCAGCAGGAACTCGGATGTGGAATTGCAGAACTATTGGCCAAGGTGTGCAACCCATCTTTAAAAATGATGCAGTGCCGAAGGACTGGCAGATTGCCAGCGTAACTCTCAGCTACAAAAAGGGGTGTAGGGGGGAGTCTGGGGATCTTGGGGGCTACAGACTTGTGGGTCTGATGTCCATCCCTGGTAATATTCTTTGATACAAACTGTAAAATAAGGTTACTGAGCATATGAATAGACATGGTGTGTTGGGAAAGAGGCTTCTGTAAGAGGAAATAATGCCTTGCTTAACCTGCTGGAGTTCTGTAAGGGTGTCGGCAAGCACTGGAAGGAAAAGGATATCCAGTGGACACAATAAATGTGGATTTTCAGAAAGTTTTTTACAAGGTTTCTCACAAAGGGCTATCAAAGATCCTAAATTGCTATAGGACTGGATTAAGTTTAAAAACTGAAAGCTGGCTAAAGGAAAGGAGGAAAGCGTAGGGCCTAATAATCATTCTTCTGGATGGGCAGCGATGTGGGAGGGCATCCTGTGGAGTTCTCTGCTGGGACTAGTTTTATTCAGTGTTTTCATTGATGGCTTGGAGTAAGAAATGTACAGAGAAACTTCCAAGTCTTTGAACGGTACTAAGCTATCTCCAGTAATGATACTGGAGCTAAAGGATTCCAGAAAGCCTTTTCATGAACTTCAGTATAGTTACACTTGTGTCTAGGGGAAAAAAATAATCAAAGCATGATTGTGTGAAACCAGATTAAGAGCTGGCAGTTGCAACTTGAAGATGGTGATTTTGGAGAGCTGTCAGTGATAATTCTGAGAGCTTTTCTGGTGCAGCAGCAGCCAGATAAGCGAACAAAATGTTATGCATCATCAGGGTGCTGAGAACATGATAGTGAGGGTTACTGGGTTGTTACTCAAAGGCTTGGTGCACTTATGTTTGGAGTACTGCTTGTGGTTTTGGTCTCCTTAACTTGAGGAGGAGTGTATGTAATGGAGTTACAGAAGATATGGAAGAGGTCTACTAAAATGAGTTTTAGGGGATAGCATAGCTGTCCTGCAAGGAGACCTTCAAAATGCCAGAACTATTTGATCTTAGCATGAGAAGGCTGAGGGGGAAATGACTAATGCTAACAAAACTGTGAGGACAGTAGGTAGGTGAACATGCATCAGTAACTCACCAAACCCTACAGCGCTAGAGCTAGGAGACAATTGCTGAAACTAGTAGGAAATTGTGCATCTGCTTTAAATCAATGTAGTGAAGTTCTGGAACTTGCTCCCAGGAGAAGCTATGGAAGTAGTTAGTTTCAGCAAGTCTAAAAAGGGTTTATACAAATTCATGCACAACAGGGCTGTAAAAAATACTAAAGGGGAATAGGTGTATCCTTTAACATCCCTGCTACAACAGTTAAGGATGCTGGTGGGGGTGAGCAATATAAAAGGCTGATAGGCTTATGCACTCTGCCTAGATAGCGTTCTCCACTGCCAGTGTAGGGTAGGGTACTGGGTTAGCTGGCCCATCGGTTACACCTAGTAGGGCAGTTCTCATGTTGCTGTTACTATCATGAGGAAAAGCATTCTTAAAATGTGCAAGAAAGGATTATTAAAGTATACCAGATATTCCCTTCCTTGGGCTGTTGTGGTTCTGCACATTTTGTCAATGAGCATTATTATAAGAAGTGTGACAGTCACTTAAAAATTACTGATGTGCTGCTTAGCTGTGGCAAGGGTGAGGAAAGTCAGCTATGACATGGAAAATACTGCTTCACAGAACATGCTCTGTTCAGCCATCTATTGAGAATCGCCAAGTCTCCCTTTCAGAGGATTTTCGAAGAAACTTTCAAACTCTAGCTTGTAAGTGACTTGGAGAGTCAAAATTTAGTTTAGGTGACTACAGAGATTTGAAAAGGAAAACTGAGTTTATTGACAAATGAAAGTTTTAGTATATTTTGCATACTGTCCTGCATTATAACTTCAGGTTTGTTTTATTCTGTCTCATGCATCAATAAAATGGTTAACTTAATTATCTTGTAGAATATTGCTCCACTGATGTATGGTATGAAGCAAAAAAGCTGATTTCCACACACCAGGCTCTTGGGAATTAATTGCATTATGACTTTAAATTGAAGTTTGAGGAAAAAACAAGCTGTCCTGCTTGAAAACCATGCTGCCCTGGTTCACTACATTACTTTGCTAGTCCTTTCTAAATATATTAAAAACTTCACAAATACTCTTTATTTTTGTGTCTTGGGTATTAAAGGGGAAAAGATGGGTTGTCTTGGTTAGTCCTTTACCATCTTGCTTTAGTTAAATTGAAAGTGTGTTGTTGAATTAGGTTGGGTGCCAGGGTTAAGTCAGCCTCAGTGTAAATGTCTGTGTCTCTAAATCAGACATAAGGCTGCAGGAAATAAAAGCCTGTATTAATAAATTTAAGTTTTCTATCTCATGATCACTTTAATTTTTCAAATTAAAGGGATAACAGTCAGTAAAGGTAAGTGGAGGTGGGTAGAATTACAATATTGGTTTACCCTGCCTGTGCTCGCAACTCTTCTTTCTTTTTTGAATGACTGATTTTTAGATTTAGGGTTTTTGATAATTGCAGTAATAAAGATGTTTTTCCTTACAGTGTTTGGATTTCTAGTGAGAATACATGAGGTCTAGCCAACAAGGAAGTATTTCATGGAGAAAACTTCTTCCAGACTAAATACTGTCTCCGTATTAGGAGAAATAGTTTTGGAGATTTTTTTTTGGTAATACCATAAAGTCATAATCTGACTTTGAAAAATGAAAGTTAAATATGCATTGTGCAAATATAGCTGTCTTACTTTGAATGCATTATTGTCATAGGACTAAAGTATCAGAGTGGAAAACCTTTGAACAAAACATGAAGCTTTTCTGCTGTAATGATATTGCCAGTGTTTCAGATTTGCACAGTGCTGAGTGAAGAATTGTGGTGTGTGGGTGTGTGTTTTGTGGGTTTTTTTGTTTGTTTTTGTTTTTTAGATTTTTATGGATAACCAGGTTATCCATAAAAGGATATAACTCCATATCAGGAGTTCTGAATCTAAATAAATGGCCTCTTTTCTTCTTTTCACATTTCTTCTGTTTTTGTGCAGGTCCTCATGCTGAAACCGCCAGTGGATGCCAGAATTTGCAGTGTGGTTTTCGGGCCTGCTGCCGCTCTGGCGAATGACCGCTGACTTCTGATCTTTCAGTGTACTTCATTTAGCTGAGCAGGCTTCCTTTCATGCACTTTACTTACAGTTTGCATCTTGTGTTAACAATCCTTGGAGTGAGATTTGTTATACTAGCCTGGCCCTCCCCACAACTTTAAAATCTTAATTATGAGTGTACTGTACAGTGTTGTAACGATCTCACAAAATCTCATGGGATTTGAAGGGTGTTGGGTTTTATTTTACTTAACTTGGGGAAGATGGGAAAACATTCAGATTTTTTTTTAATGCCACTTTTCTCCAAGTTTGGCACTTAAATCTACTTTACTGGATTATTTTGTGTTAAGTGAATGGGATTTTTTTTTTAATCCACAATATAGAGCTCTGCAGATAATTTGAAATGTATTGTTTGCATTTGGGTAACAATTACACATCTTTAGAAGCCTTGTTTTTCCCCCTTTCCTCTCATCCTGAAGTTCTTTATACTGCAAAATTAGGGAAATTCCCACCTTCCTTTTGCATTTGGTTTTGTATTTGGGCTTGGAAAACATACTCAAATAAAACATTCCCATCAATAAAAAAGTTTCATGTAGTAGTTGAATATATATGCTTTTAAGGTACAATATCCAGGTATACAATGCCAGTAGTATAGAGATCATTTTGGAGGATACATGTGGTGATTGCAGAGCTACAAGCCTTGCACTAGTTCTTTCCATGGCTGTTCTGAGATACATTTAGAAACACTTCCAAAGAAGTCAGTTTTCAGTCATAGGAATAAATGTATAAAACAAAGGTTGAGGACTTGCCGCTGATCAACCAACTTGGTTTTAATGTATGGAGTCACCCTGCTGACAAAAATAATTGGAATAAAGATCCAACAATAATCCTCAGTTAGAAATAAAAAGTGTATTTCACTAGTTTCTTGATCTTCCCTGCAACTATGAACTGTTGCAGAAAAGTGCATCCTCTGTATTCATCCATATACACTTCCTACATCTTTACTGTTACTCAAAATATGAAACCATTATATTTAAAAAATGCATCAATCCAGACAAAATAAATTAAGGTTGCTTTGCCTTTATTTACACCACATTTGAAATGTGGGCTTGGAAAGATAAGGATATGCAAATGCCTTGATACTGACAGGTAAAATTATAAAAGTGTTGCTGCAAGCTGCTCGTACTGCCTGGGTGTGTGCTGTCCAGTTCTGTGCTGCTGACTTGTTGAGTAATTCACTCCCTATCTCTTCTTTGACTTTGCCTTTGTATTCAGAGTAAAATTAGAGGAAGAAGAAAACCCTACCTTTTCTTTAAATGTACTTCAGCTACTTTCCCTGAAGAGCTGTTCTTTGCCTCCACTGTAATTACTGCAGGGTATGACTCAGTGGACTTACTCTGTGTGATGGACATAGTAATTTGTCCTAAGGTGTCCTTGTCCAATCTGATGCATGTTCCATGTTTGTTATGATGAATTTCAAGTGATGTATGTGCTTTCTGGGAATGGTTAATCTGCAGAAGGGACAACTATATGTTTTTCCCCATTTTCACCATCACTGTGAAAGAGGCAGAGAATCAAATCCATTGTTGGTTTGAGTGAAACCTGTGCTAGGAAGAGAGATGAGTGATGATGGGTGGGTGGTATGGGGAAGAGCCTGTTGCAAGAGGAAGTATGTACTGTGACCCGTGTTATGTTGGAAACTGTAATGGCCCCTTATTTACTTGGCATAGTTGTAGGCTGTTTTTCTCTCAGGCAGAGGAGAGGGAGCTGGCAGCCTTTGCAGAAGGCAGAGAGCTCCCAGGTACCCACCCATCCTGCCCCAAACCTGTAGGCTGACAATATGTCAAAGTAATATATTTTTTTTTTTTCCTAAACAGAAAACCTGGTAAAATCTTTTGCTTAGTATCTATGAGAATTGCAGTCATAGTGGCAAATCTGGGAATCAAAATTCTCAGCATCTAGGATGTGGCTGGAGATGATTTGCATTTTATTGTATTAATGCCATAATGTCAACCAGTTCCTGCAGGGTTCGCGAGCATGTTCCTGTTCCTGAAGAAGAGCAATAAGATAAGGAAAAACTAGTGAATTTCCAGGTCATGCAGAGTTGGCTGTTCATGATTAACAGCTGAATGTGAGGTAGAAGCACATAGGTACAGCACTCTAATCAAAGTCTACAGGAGAGGTATAAAGGATACTATTCCAGCAACTGTTGTTTCCAAGAAGTGGGCTGCATTAAATTTACTTTTGTGCCCAGAAGTTAGAGCTGTTATATGGCTGCTTGTGCTGTTGACTGAAGCCAACTGGTGAGCAACAGGTAGAGACTGGACCTCCTTGTGTATGATGTCCTGGTTCCTGAACTCTTGTTTCAGAGGCAAAAACAGCACAGCTGATAGTTCTTCTCCTTGCTGCTAGGTATTGTGTTTTCTGAGCAGATTTGTAGCCACAAGGCTGAGGCCTGAATGAGTTGCAGAAGATTCTGTTTGCTTGCACTGTTTCAGCCTCTCTCTTTTCCAAAGGGGACCTGACCTAAACTCAGCAGATGTCAGAGATGACAGGATACTGTCCAGCAAAGGCTCATGAGATAACTGTGTGGCCTTTCCTTTTTGCTTGGTAACAGTCCTCTAGAGGTGCTTCTCTGTTGTTTACATAGGGAACGTGTAGCAACCCAAGGCTCTAAAGGCTTTATGTGTCTACTACTCATTAAGTGGAATGAACCTAGTCTGGAGTTAAACTCAACAAAAATCTTAATTTCTGTGCTTGATACGTTCTGAGGAACATCTCCCCCAAGTTAAACTCTTCCATGATACAGTGATGGTGAGTTGAATTAGCAAGGCAACTGAAGGCAAAAAATATGTATTTGTATCATTATTAACAGTTATCACCACTACTGACTCTATCTACTGATCTGATTTTTTTAGTAAACCACTTTATAATTTTTATTACAGTAAGTTGCAGCTAAAGATTTCACACTCTAAGTAAACAAACGAGAGTTTCACTTAGATTTTATTACAAATATTTTATTATAAATATAAATTTCAGAAAATGTCATCTTACTACCTCTACATAGCACTGCTATTACACAGTCACTAAATACAAAATAGCAGAAGACAGACCCTCCTTAAAAAAAAAAAGGAAGTCTGATCTGCATTGATGGCTCTTTCTTTGGTACATGGAATTTATTCATGGATAAATAGTCCTGGCCTTTACTCAGGAACTCAGATAACTGTAATTATTTGTATTATAACTGAATGATAGTGTCTTTAAAAGAGAAGAAGGTCTGTAGATGTAGTAAAGTTAACTAAATGGCATAGCTAAGAATTCAATCTTCAAGGCATGATTCCAGGAATAAAGTTTCACCTGAGAATTGAGAAGGCCAATTTCTACCATCTTACTCTGCAGTGTAACTACATGTGGGCATGTAATGCTTTCAAGAGCATGATGCCCCACTGCATTACACTGGGAATACCATATAAAACTCAACTACTAGGACTGGAATTTTAAGCTGTCAGTCTCTTCCTTAGCTGTAGTAAGTAGTGCTATCTTCAGCAGTTGTAGAGTGAATTAAGCTAATGTTTATGCAGCTACTGAAAGTCAAAATCTAGTGAGAATTTGAAGTACAGGGTGTAGCTCGAATCAATAGTGTGAGAAACTTGTTATATTTACCCCTACATAAGCAAGTTTCCCGAGAGGTCTCTGACTAGTCTATTCTACCGATTTCGTATAAGTGAAGCAACGTAAATCCAGACAGAGAGAACATTTTGGGGATAAGCGTGAACATAAACAGCTAGAGCAAATTCAACATTTGCAACATCAATGGTATGAACTCCAGTGCTGTGTACAGCTTCTACTAAAGGTCCAACTTCAGAAAATGGCATATGAATAGGAAATCCAGAGACCTAGGAGAAAGAGAGAAGGGGGGGGGGGGGGAAACACATGAAGCAATAATAAAAGGTAAAGTCACCTGAACAAATAAATCATTTAAGTTCATCTTTTCTAGAGCTGCTTGGTGGAGAAGCAGAAAAAAACCAGCCCATATTTAAATACTACTTTAGGTACTCCAGGCAGGTTTCTGCCATTTTTATTCTCTAGTGTGGGTAAATTTCAAAGTGAAGATGATGCCACTAGAATAAAGTTGTATTACTGAACACATACAGCATAGCCTTGTGTCTTTTCTGCCTCTTAACTGGTTGCAGTTTGTGTTCCTGTATTTATCTGCACTGTCTGGGGGGTCCGAGGTGGCAGACATTTGCCTATAATACATTCCAGGTCCAACAGGAACTGAAACCTGAACTTGCTTTCAAAATTATTAGCATACAGTATTGTCACTGCTTGTGTTTTATGGAAAGAGCAGATGTACCTAACCTTTAGAACAGCCCAGAGGAAGAACGCAGGGTACAGTTGTAGCTCCAGTGAATACTTAAGTAAATTTTCTTCCCTTTTATTTAAAGGAAAAAAGTAGCTGTTCAACTGTAGGGTGAAGCAAAGTGCATTGCTGTGTTGGCAGCACTGCTCAGTACTAGTGCAAGGTGCTTACTGATTGTGCTTGAGAGCAAATGCACCAGTCAGCCCATAAGCTCCCTGTGTTAGAAAACTGCACTTGTATTTATGTAGTATATAGGCAGTGACTGTTGTGGTACAGCAGTAACAAAAGAACAGTGCTGCCAATTCATCTTTGCACTCAGCAGAAAGTTTCTCTCCCAACACTTTTGAACAAAACAGAATGGATCATCACTACTTCACTTTGTGATCCTAATACCGATTGACCTTTACTATACAGGCTCTCAAGACTTCTGGTAGTAGAGGAATGAGCCTATAACAGGGTTCTATACATTGGTGTAATGATATCAAAAGCAAATACTAGTGATTTAGGCCCCTTAGGCTCTGCTATTTTCATGCACTAGTTTCACAGCACAGGCCACATTTTCACAACTGTACCCTGTAATCTCCTAGCTGTTTTTGCAATTCTGCCTGGTGGTCGTCTTCTACATCTTTGCCTTGGTTGTGTTCCAGCAGAGGCAGAAAGTGACGTAGGGTAGAGGTACAGTATCTGTTCCAACGAGTTAGATGCCTTGGTCTCCATTCCATAATCTTCTCTTTTAATATTTTTTCAATCCTGCAATAAAATGCACCTATTATTACAATACTAGTATTTACTGGACAGTTGAAATGATCTCCCTTGACCCACTTACTACAGATTATGGGGAATACAAATGACCCCAGTAGGTTAAACTCACCAATACCTAAATGTTCAGAAAAGCAGTGCCAGCATAGCCATATGCTATGCTATGTCCACATGTTTAGCACAAGCAGGGGAGTCCAGGGGTTTACACCAATTTTTAGTCTATTCCCTCCTTCCTTTCTGCCCCTAATGCATTTTGGCTTATTAGGAAATTCTACAACAACCCTTGTTCGGTTTCTTTTTCCTGCTGGCAACCTGCATTAAAGAGCATGAAAAAAGACCCTGCAAACTAGAGTCTCTGATTTAGACCACTGTTAATTCCTAGTGCTCAAAGTAGATTCTTAGGACCTTCGTGTGACTATGCTTGAGGAATGTAAAAAGGTGCTCCACTTCTAGTGATCAGGCTTTTTAAAATTTTGACAGTATTTGTTTTGGAGGTAGAATTACCTGCCCTGTAGTCCCACCACGGCTGCCTTGTCCGAATGCTGATAAATTAATTCTTCAGGCTAGTAATATATAAGACATTTTAATATTAAAAAGTACAATCTCTTCTAGCTGTACAACAATGTAACTTCAGGAGGTATTGCCTTCATAGTACATAAATGAGTTCACAATTATGTCAAAACAATCTATGACTTAGTACATGAAACAAAACACAAACATTAGGAGCTAATGTGTGTAACACTCCATTTTTTTGCAGTAAGCTTCAATTGTTTTTTATACATTCGATTAATGGTAGAGAAATTTGTGCTTGCTTACTAAGACGTGCACAGATTGAAATGATGCCTTCACAGCTGATAGACAAAGGTTACAGCATCAAGCTACTTTTTGGATATGGTTCTGTTAAAGATTTGTCCCACTATGCTGTTGTCCTCAGATCTTATATGGACATTTTGAGGACAACAGATGCACATTCATTTTGTGTAAAACTCAGTATTTCACAATATTTCTGCTTTCATCCTTTAATTTTTTTGTAAAACATTTTGTAAAATATACTTCATATATTAAGATATTGTAAAATATACTTAATCACAGAAGTCCATGGAACTTAGTCTCTCTGTTTCTCTATATGAAGTCTGTGATCTCCCATCCCCCTCAAATTAAGTTGGTAATAGATGCATAAATACCTGAACACTGCAGAGGCCAGGGTATGGTAAGCTTCTTGAAAAGAAAGACTTCCACAGCTTTGGTTTGCTGATGTCAAAATTTATCCTTACTGGGGAATCATATTCTTGAATATTAAACCAGATCTAAAAGGAAGTTTAGCAAAAAATCACAGCTATGGAACACATTCTAAGTACACAGAAATAAAATGCTATATAACCTTGATCTGCTGTAGGAATCACCAGTATGAGTTCATATGAAACAAGACAACCATATCACAGTGGACATGCAACTTTGGCACTCTCACAAAGGGGACAGTGCTGGTCTATCCCGTCTCGTGCATCTGAGTATGGATTCAGGGAGAGAGGACTGTACGAACAGGAATTACTTTCTGTAGTTGGTGTCTCTTCCTGCTGAATAGCTGTTTTTCTCAGTACTGCTTTTTTCAACACTTGATCTATGGTGTAGCATCACGGTTTTTCTTCTTTCAGCAGCTTTACCATCACTTTTGCATTACATGATGTTGGGTTACAGTATACTGCAGAGTTGCTTCCGCTGTCCTGAGCTGCATTTCCCCTCCTTTGGATTACTACACAACAGTCTTTTCTGAACTCTGATGAAATTCTTGCAACAGCTCAGCCCAGTGCAGCTGCGATGTGACTCCTGGCAGACTGCTGCACGTCAGCAACACTGCTATTACAAGTTTATGATGCAGAATGTAGACAGTGCAAACACACACACCTCTGATTAATATTTGATCCTCAAGGAGAACCGATGCCTTGCACTCCACTTCTTTGTAGACTTGCAGTTTGGTCTGTGTTTGATCCCAGTCTGAAGTATACACACACTGTTGATTTCTTGTTCAAAACAGTCTTTAAATAACTCCTGCTACAGAAGCAAAATATATGGACAAATCACACGTAATCTTTTGTAAATGCTGGTTCTGGATACGGCGTATATGACACAGTATAGTTTAAGGGTTTTTTCTTGTTGGATACGAAGTCATATTTCTCTGCTGACTGCATGCCTCATCAGTCACTTGTAGATTGGAGTTGGTTATCTTGAAAGTTTTTGTAGAGCTCTATAGTTCCAGATTAGATGATTAAGACTTCAGTGCTGAAGGCCTTAGCTGTTTCTTCCAGCAGTTACAATGAAGTTAGATTTTTCTTAACTGTACCGGTTTAGTACCACTTTAAAAAAACCAACACAACCAATCCCCAAAACACTTTCACTGAAGAATATAACTGACACTTTTAAAATAAATACGCTTTAGCATATTAAATTATCCTCTAAAGTCATCATTTTTTGTTTAGAATAAAAACAGAGGAGATCAAAATGACATATATATGTAACACATGACACTTCAAAGAACTTCTCCTGGTATGCTTTTGATACAGTAAATAAAAACAAATGTTTGCTACATGTGAGATGGAACCCTGAGTCACCCCTATTGTCTCCTTATAGTGCGCTCCCCCAAAATTGACTGGCAAGCTGTTGGAGTCAATATCTAATTCTTCTTTTTTTTCCCCCCAAATAAAACTTAGGGTTTTTTTTAACTCACATTTTGTTTCCCCAATTTCAGACATTCACATATCTCTCTTCCTGGCTATTGTAGGCTTGCTTGTGTCCTTGAAAGCTGTGAGTCTCTGCTTCCAGCCAACGCAAGGAATTATACTGGCATCAAACTGTCCAGGTGCCTCAAAAAAAAAGCTCAGCTCTGCCTCATTCTTGTAGCGATCTTGTAGTGATCCTTCGGATCACGTCCAGCTCCAAGCTCAGCAGCTCTTACTGAGAAGCTGGCTTCTCTCCCCTGTCCCCCACTGCCTTCTTTCAGAGGGCTCTTACTTGAGCCAGCCACACTAGAAATATTAATATCCTGTGAACATGCATTAATATTACTTGTTTTGTTTTATAGCAAATAAAGATAAACAGGAGAACTTGATGCCAGACAGAAGATCAATGCAGTTGTTCTGCCTTGTAGTGCCAGATCTGTGTTTTGCCTGCTTTTGTACACTGGACCATTGAAGACTGTGCCCACCATTATGTATGCCATTCAAATGACTCTTTCCAATATGCTTTACCTTTTTCAGCTACAGTTCACCTGCAAAATATTAGCTTTGCCAAGTTACTAATAAGAAGTGCTAAACTGAACATACTCTTAGGACATACAAGTTGCAAAGTAAAAACATGCTGCTTTCAAGAAACTTCAGGTTAAGTAAAGCCCTGTAATGAAAATTATATAAAAGGATGTTATGATCTGCCTAAATACTGATAAAAAAATATTCTGTATTTTAACTACTTAGCTAACTTCAGGTGGCTGAAAAACCTAATTAAAATCAAATAAAATCACTAATGCCATGACTTAGCACAGATGTAGTTACACTAATACACAAACTCATGATATAGGAGATGAAGAAAAACATCAAGTTTCAACTCTTGTGTGTATAGAAATATGAAAAGACTGGAAGCTCTTACGTTATCACAGCTGATCAGACAGTACACATTTTGTAATGGGCAGAAAGTATCAAACTGCCCATAAAAACATCCAGTACTGGGATTCCAAATTGCATACTGATTTTGCTCCAAAGTTAATACATATGCAGTTGCTCCCTAGGAAGAAAAAATATGAGAAAGATGTTTTAAAACTGGCTTCAAAGATAGTATGCTTTGTACTGTTTGAAGTTTTAAAGTTTTACTGTTGAGATTAATAGTATTTTTCTTTCGGCAAACTAGTTCGAAGAATTTACAGATTATTACAATTCAATCAACCTGACACCCACAGAATATTAAGTGCTCTGTGTCTCCTTTATGTGGCAGAGAAATGTTAGAAGTACACAGCCCCGAGCCATTCTTAAAATACAATTCTACAAGTGATCTTAGTTCAGCTAAGAATTGATGTGAAATTCCATATATATGAATGCTCAAAATGTATGTGAAAACAGGGGAGAGGATAATAGTTTTTGATCAGCAGCCACTATACAAGCAAGTGCTAATTTATGGCTCAAACTAAACTTGCTTATATATATATATATATGGTATTATATAATAAATAATCACTAATTTTCAGGAGACTCCTTCATTCCCTTAGCAGAAAAAATAGTTTTATGTTAGGAAAAATACAATTAAACATAACACTTTTAATGAAATAAGATCATGTTGCTAATTTCTTTTGTAGAAAAAAATTTAGGTATGTCTCATCCCCACACAAAAATATGAAAGATTAAAAACTTCTGTCTATATGTAAGAAGTGCTTAGTACCTACCCACTTAGTACGACAGCTCTATGGCAAGCTGCATGTCATACATATTTATCCATCCTTCCCCTTTCCCACCCTCCTGGAATTTGGTGCATCCAATAATAGCTTGAGGGACTGGCCTGCAATACTCAGCATGGCTTTTTTGCTCTTCCTCACCTTGAAATACCTGGAATAACCCCCTTCCTTACAGCATGCATAAATTGAATGCTTTATTAAGGACTACCATCAACATCGTATTTGGACAAGAAGGAATGTAACTGAGTACCTGTCCCTGATGCTGCAGTATCTGAGAATGTGCTAAAGAAACAAGTCTAAAAAAGATTCTTCCCAAAACGCTGTTCAGCAAAACTTTCAAAAGTGCTTGGTAATTTGAAATACTAGTGATGGAAACTAACATTAGGCACAGTCTTGCCATGTCTTTCAAAAGAGCAGTCGTGGTTACTTGGACATTGAGTGTTTCACTGAGAAAAATGCATCTCCTAATGGGCAAAAGAACCTCCATGTTTTAGTTCTTAGCCAGCCTTAGCCAGACTGCTGCCACTGGCCTCACAGCAAAAACAAGGTACACAGCCTAAGGCAAAGGAGACTGCCTAATCTGCCTGTGTTACAGACAACAAAGATTGACCATTTGAGCCTGAAAAAAATACACTATTTCTTCTTAACTGAACAGCTCTTTACTTCTGCTGCAGCTTTCCTATCAGCTGGATGGAGGTGTGTACGTGCCAGCAAGAATCCTTGGAAAGCACTTAAATCCTACTCTGCTACCTTCCCTTTATCCAGTCCCACCCCTACTCTGTCACAGATTGTCTCTTCACGACTGAGAGGCCTTGAACAGACTCTCTCCACTGCCTTCGTCCTCAACAAATCATTCACAGTAGCCGAAGTACAAAGAAGGTTTACAGATGCTTGATATTGTACTATGAGGACCACAGCTGCTACTACATTCAGAGTGGAAGCAAAGGCTCAGGAACAAAAAGAGACTATATTTATACTCAGATATGCTTTCAATCTGTTTTTTCATTCCCTGACAAAATGAGGTTCCAGCAGCACCAAGAAGAACATGCCGACATGAGACATGAGACAATTCTATCCCTTGGTGAGACCCAAACACCACAGCATAAAAATTAATATTCAGACTAAACGAAAATATCCTCTTACCTCAGGAATAGCATTTCCGATTATAAGCCAGGCCTTTTTCCCCATACCAAGAAAATAATTACACAAGAGCACGGCATGTTCTTCCTCGTCTCCCGCCAGAAGATCAAGAAATTGCTAATTGAGATACAAAAAAAATGTCTTGCTATGTAGTTATCAGTTCTGTCTCCTACTTACCAAATCTAATACTCTTTCCTAACACTTCTGAAACAAAACAGTTTTTTTGTCTTCTGAGTTATTCTAAATTTTGCAGAAAAGTGTTGAAACGGTAAAAACACCACCTATGATTAACTTATACCTGCTGTCATTCTACAGATGCCAGGATTTACTTGTATATGATGGAGAATGCTAAATCTCCCATTATTGCTGACATTAAATGCAGTGGTTTTTTCCATAGTTCTTTGGAACTACAGTGATCCACTTTAAGGCTAGCTTTAAAGCCTCCCATCATCAGTCAGCATCCTCTTACCTGAGCTTGACAAGACATTTTGATTGTTTTTTAAGTGAAAAAACAGGAACAGCTTAAAACCTTAGGTATTCTTAGCAATTGGTCAATTGCAACCTATCAAAGATTAAAATTTTGGCATACCTGTATCAGGATGAACGACTTTTCTCAAGCACTGGTCCTCAGATAAAGAAATAACACATTCTTTGAAATAAATTGTTTAGAAAGAAAAGTAGTCCTCACCGTCAGAGAATCTCAGAATAATTTCGGTCAGAAGGGACCTCAAGAGCTCACGTAGTCTAATCCGCAAACTCCCAAAAGCAGGGCTACTTCGATGCTACATCACAAGCAAAAGGATCAGGAACTTCTGTTATGTTACTTACATCTGATGTACTCCACAAGTCACAAATTCCAGCAAATGACACACTATCTGGTAAAAAAGGAATCAAAGCAACATATCGGGCCACTAATTCCTGCAAGAAAACAAAACAGAGCAAGTCACTCCTCCAACTCACTACACAGCTAGTTAATAATAGATAATTACACTAGATCTGAAACATAGTGCTGTTTCCACAGAAGTCATGGACAAAACACTGACTGACCTCATTACTGTAACAGCTAGCTCAGTTGGGAACTTATATCACAGATTGATAGGATTTACTGCTATTGAGGTTTTGCATAATTCTTTGTCTTTTAAAAGGACAATACACATTAATTTACCTATTTCTTCAGGATGGAAGTAGAGACAAATACCCTTTTTCAGCATCATTATGGATATGCTTACTGTGCATCACATATTCACTAAAAGCTTAGCTATACAGTATGCATAAACTTTACGTGCCTATGTGAGTATTCATGCACACATGCACACAAACACACACACATTCTGAAATCTATATCCCACGATATCATTAAGATAACTTAGTTATCTTTTCTAAGTACTTACTGCTGCTGTTTGAGAACTATTTGGGTGGGCATCAAGAAGCTCCTGTGGTGGATTCAGAGGTTTGATATATCTGGTAATAAAAACTGATTTCCCACTGAGGTCAATTACAGTTGTTAGGCATCGGCGGCTTGGAAACTTTGATGTACATTCAGCTTCATACTTTTCTGCTGCTTGGAGCAACTTCTCATCTTCTTGGGTATCAAACTTCAAAGACAGTAGAATTTATATGAAAATAGTCTTATTTATAATTTGGGTTTAACTATTCACTATGTTTTGCCTTATTTCGCCATTTACAGAAGCATATAAAATGAGTATAAAATTATTTCCCAATAGCATTTTGAAATTTCCCTATAGTATATACTTTGGCTCATAGACAGATATGAAAGGTCTAGCTAATGGAGAATCAGGTAATTTGTGTTTACTTACGAACACACATAATGACCTGTACCTATAGCTGGCTTTATTAAAGCACTGAAAATGCAGTGAAAGTTAAGCCAAAGTAAAACTGCAGGGATAATATCACCTATTAATTTAAAGGTGAACAGTTATGATCAAGTACCAGAAGACTGATCTTACATGCTATTCACATAACAGTCACTCTATTAAAACTACAATTGGAGTTAAGCACAAAATCCCAATAATTTTTATATATATCATACTGGGACAAACCTGGACAATGCCAAAAATATTTGCAGAGAAGGCCAAAGACATTTGTAGATGAATTCTTGTACGTCAGACTTCTCTAACATACATGGTGTGAATTTATAGGAGATTTTCCAGAAGCAAATATAGGACTCAAAAGCACACATCTAATTATGTAATGATGACAATTACTTGCTCTTTGTCACCCAGGATATCATCTTTTAAAGATCTTAAAAATCAGTCAAAGTAGTTTTATATCTACTTAGACTCCGTTGTACATTTCTAGTGTTGCTGAGAATTAAAGCTTATCCTTCATAATATTTTGGTTCAAAATAAACCATTTCATCTTTTGTTATGCTTTTTCTCAAATCAACCAGTGGTGGAAATGCTGGGCAATGCCCTGTAGCAAGACCTCCACAAAGAAGGCAAATGGTATTGATTCTTCTCAACTATAATTAATGGCTGAAATATGCAGCCTCCAGCATTTTTTAATTTTTATTTTAGTAATTCACTGCAAATATTACTGATAAATCAACTAATATGCCAGAATCAAATGTTACATTCAAAGTACAAGCAGATTTCTGGATGGCTCAAAACCAAATTAATCTTAAACAGTGAACAGCAAGAATATCTCGATTTAAATTATAAATCTTGTACCTTCTTAAGCATTTCATTCATCTATATAGAAATTCAGGCAGGACAGCAAGAAAGAAAAAAAAATGGTAAAGAAAAAAAAAAGATGTTGTAAAATTCAACTAAAAATTATGCTTAGTGTGCTGAAACCGTATACATGTATTTCAAATGATTAAGTAAAGCAGGAACGGCAGGAAGAGTAACAAAGGACAGAAAAAATATTTAGTTTTTTTGTCATTTTACTCTGAACACTTTCTACGATAAGAAATCTAAACAAGGCAAAAAACAAGGCTTGTTTACAAGTAGCAAAGACACAGCATTTAATGTCTCTAGGACAAGATTATGAAAGAACATGAAAAGAATACACTTAAACACAGATCTATATGAAAAAATGTGATCTACAACTGCAACATGGTAGGCTTCTTTCTGATGTGGTATATGAGCTCTGTCCATAAATCAGTTCAGTAATTCAACACTCATGAGGATGGTGCTGGCAAGTAGTTCCAGAAAATGACCTCTCTTACTAATCTTATTGATCTGGAGAGAATGCCAGAGTGTGATTCGTATTTGTCTTCCCTGCTGAGATTGATCTTGTTCCAGACTAGCACCACTCTGGTTTGTGGTATGTGATACTGTTATCTGTCCGTTGGGAAATGAATTTCACTCACTTCATATAAAGTCATCAACAAGCACTAATTCTGATGATTTCCTATCCTGAAGTTGAAAGACTCACAGGCCAGGTCCAATGGGCAATGTCAAACGAGCAGACAGTGAGGTGGACTGAAAACGGGCTGGATCTCAGAATCATTGCATGATGTTGCATAAAAATGCAAGAGGTGTATGTGTTTGAACTATGTATTACTGCTGTTAGTGCAAGACACTTCTGGGTTTAGCAAAAGAATTGAAAAATATAACAGCTGCTTTTTAGAAGTAATTATCTTCAAGATCTGGCAGCACTCATGAAGCAATAATAAATACTATAATTGAACAGTACAAACACAGGAACAAGAAAGTGCTGAATTTTCTATGTTTGCACTGTCCATCTTCTCTTCATCCACTGTTCATAAATACTCACATGAATACTTTTTAATAGAATTACGATGATGGAAATAAATGGGAAAATTATATGCTCACAGATAATGAAAGCAAATTTGCTTTCAATGAGCATTAGAACCAGATAACTGATAAAAGTTATTCCTCATGCTTTAAATGTCCATGTAACTTAATGTTCAATCACAGGTCAGCGACACAGCTGAAATTATGACTAACGAATCACAGACTAGTTTTTTAAAAATGTCATTACATTATATACACATGGGAGAAAGCAGAGATCTCTATTCTATAAAATTATACTTATATCACAAAAAAATTAATCCAAGTCCACTACCAGCAACATCTCAAGCCTGGCTTATCTTGAGCAGTTTTAATAGTATTTTTAAAACCTCAAAACTTAAAAGTCTGTTCAAGACCAGTAAGAAGTGAAGAATGCAGCTTAGATTAAAAATAAACTTGTATTATTACTCTTGAAATATCAAAAAGGTACAAAAAAGTGATAAAAACTCTGCATTTCAGCATTTACCTGTGGCTGGTTAAAATATTAGCAAATCAAATCCAATTCAACTGAACTGAGCTAAAAACTCTTCAATTAGAACACACAGTATTTGCATTCATGTCCTCCAGGACACTACACATACCCGTTTATATGCATCTCATGAACTGTACCACTGGAAGCAAAAATCAGGAAGGTCAGTTACTGATCAGTTACCTTTTCTCTGACTGACTCTCCAGGAATGAGCTGTGGTTCAATGGTAATAAACAGTGTTATATACGAGCCCTCGCTGAGGTTTCGCACAGAATCGTAACCTCGGTCATTTCCCAGGTTCTTTTCTTTGCTGTAGCCAAGGAGGACTGGAGGAATATTCACCTTAAATGTACCATCAATCTATAATACATACAGACAAATACTAATCTGTACATATCAACCAGCCATAACCAAGAATAACAATTCTCATAAAAAGCAAAAAAGCAAAACTTCCTTCTCAAATACATTTATTATGTATATTCAAATCTCTCATTTTATTGCTTTGATTTCTATCTTACTCTGAGCTACAAAACAATAGTATCAGATAATATGGCACATACACTAATTAACCGTGGAGAAAACATGAGACATTTCACTGTTAAAATTAAGTTATTTGCAACAGGATTTCAGACTTCTGCTTATTATGAACACTAATATTTAACGTAATGGAAATCATAGACACTAGTTCTTGGAGGAAGAAAGAATATAAGCCTTTCACCATTTTTTTTGAAACATGCATTTTTTTCATACATACGTACACTGTAGGTTCACATAGAACGAGTACTTTGAAAGAAACAAAACAGCAATTTTTGAAGACTAACATCAAGCAGGAAGGGTAATGTGTACTATCACAATGATGCTCTAGTCACAAAAAGCACTTATCCACAGAATCTTTCCCCACAAACAGACTTTATTCCCGTCTTTAAATTTTGAAAGTCTTTCAGAGCTACTGGAGCAGGAGACGAGAGGACAGCAAGTTATGAAAGTACATACATGCAAACACTTCTCAAAGGATATTTACAGGTGAGTAATTGTTCTGCATTCAAGTGCTTTTCTGTATGTATCTTCAGACTGTGGGAAACTCTAAGCAGCAGTCTCCACAAAGGCACTATTTACCTGGAATAATGACTCAGAGATGCTGGCAAAACACAGGCTGCAGGACTACCTTCCTGAAGGGAGCACCACACCTACAGGCCTTAGGAGGAACCTAATGCTTGAGTGAAGCATAACAATGCTCAGGCATCTCACAGATGGACACCTTCCACACAAAAGCTGCTGATACTGCTTGAGTGCATTTGGAACTGGGCCCATTCAGTCAGCTCTCCCACGGAAGGGTGCTATGATAGACTCACCAGACCTTTGTACCTCCCTCTCCTGTCACAAACAGAAGATAACGTCTTTCTGAGAGGACCTGTCAGAAAAGAGAGGGCTTGCCCCACGCTTGCTTGGGCAAGTCTCAACACTAGGAGTATACAGCTTTAAGAGAAAAATGAGTAGATTAACCTCCTGATCTGGACAGAATTCAAACATCATTTTAGGCAAAATTTTATGCTGTTTAAAATAGGCAGTGTGTGAGGCATCAGCCATAAATGCCAGAGTCTTCTATTCTGGTTGAGATGACTGATATCAGGAAGGACATCTACAGTGCAAAATGAACAGGTGACCAATGACTCACTGGGTAACTCATCAAGAACAAAGTTAAGTTTTGATGAGAAGACCCTAAACAAACCACGCAAATTCTTCTGCGGTATAGTAAAACAGGATGAAGAAATGCTTCATTTGCAGCTGAAATGTAATTGCTAGATGCACCTTGATCTAACTGCTGAACTAATCATACTTTTTCAACTTCAGTAAGAAATACTGTTCATAAGTAAATATCTCTAATGCTGGGAAGAACGGTGCAGGCACTCACACTTTGCCTAGGGCCTCTCAAACAGAAAAGACTAACTGCAACACCTCCTCAAAGAGGCATTCAGGAATGCATCTGACAGGAATCTTGTAGCTAGCCTCTTTTTACGACAGAAAGACTGATATACCAACAAGAAGTATGCAGAATAGAGGTTGACCTCGGTATTGCTAATCCTTGAAGATGGATTACAGACTTTGTCCTTTACCATCTATTGGTAAGCAATCTGTTAAAGTGTTTAAGTCTGCCCATTAAGCTGCAAAGGGCTGTGAGCAGACACAGGTGAATTTTGTGCCCAATGCGCTAGTTCTACAGTCAGAACACTTCCCTGCAAACAGCAGAAGATCTTGCTCTTCTTTGTTTGCTGACCTATAATAACGGTAGTCACATTATCTGACGTCTGCATAGAACGGCCAAGGATTTATAAAAAGAAGGCTAGGTCTTCTTACTACTTGCCTCTTATTTAAGTCAATGCAAACATCATAGTTACGAGTGATCTAGCAGAAGCAGGAAGACTAGTGCCGATCAGACATATGCTGTCCAAAATTTGTCAACAATGGAAAGAACCCTGTGCTTTCTTGAATCCCACGATAATTATGTTCTGTAATACCTGTTATTGTGTATAAAGTGTTATTGAACTTACCCTTGCTTGAAAATATATGGTAGTAAACGGAACCTTAACACATCCCAGCCAGTGTCTCTCAACACGAGTATGGATTCCACTTCCTCTTTCATGATCGTCCTATTGAAAAGTAGCCTAATATAAAACTTTATAAGAAAACTTCTTTTCCTTTAACTCAACCAATGGTTTCATCAAAGCATTAATAAAAATTCTGTATTGTTTTGATCTTTAATTTACTATAAATATAAGATCAATTAGTAATAAGGCAATGATTATTCTGCATGCTTTTCAAGCCTGCCAGATGCTGAACACAGAAAAGTCACAGTCCATGCTACAATGTGCTTAAATTTCAGGATTTGACTCCTGTATAACTAGTGATGGAGAACTAAAAAGCCTGACAACGAATCCACTAGAGTCTTCCCAGACAAAGTGCATTAAGTGCTAATCTTCCAATGAAATGTTTTATTAGTATTTACAAAGACCTTTTGAAATTAAAACTGTATGAAAATCTAATTAACCTCTACTGATTGGAAGCATTGTCTCCACGTGTATTGCCTCTCAATGATTTCCAAATCTAGTATCATCAGCTAAAGTTAAAAAAGAGATTTCTCTAGATGTTAGAGCGACATCTGAGTTTCAGGCTGGATCTTTCCTCCTTCTGCTTCATCAGATACCATGTATGTTTTGATGGTAAAACTCTGCTCTTGGTGAAATGTGTGCGTTATTTACTCCTGGCTGACATTTTCAAAGTATTGAGTGCTGATATTTCTGTCCATGTCCAAAAATTTAATATAAACAATCAAAAGATGTTTTTTAAACCAAGCAGCTTGAAAAAACAGGATGAGATGGAGCATAAAAAACGTAGTTAATCAGAAATACAGCAACTGGGATAATTCATCTAGAATTTGGGAAAAAATACTGATAACATTTAAGAAGAATAGAATTCAAATTACTATCCACGAGCTATATGTTGCCTCTCAATATTAATATTTTCAACATTATTAAAGATATCAGGAAGCCAGACTGCACACACATGTTCAATTCTAGCAGCAGATTATATAGTACAGCCTTATTTTTTTTTTACAGACAAAGGTTAACACTACAAAGACTGTTCCCTAGAACAAACTTACAGTATTGATTAGATATAACACAGTAAAAGAGAGAAGACGACTGTCATGGGAGGAGGAAAGATACTGCACTGAAGTCTTACTCTGTCAGCTTCAAAAACTTCATAATATTCTGTAATATATGTGATACTAAACCTTTTGAAACTAATGCTTTAATATATCAACACTGTCCTTCTAGTATGAACTCACCTCTCCAACATCATAAAGTACTTCATCAAAAAGATTAATGAACACTTCATCCTTCACTGACTGCAAGCTGTGGGTGCTGTAGTCACCATTAGGGGCTCTGGCAAGGTTAAATAAACAAAAATGATTTGAACGAAACAGGAAAACTTGAACATACCTGCACACTCAAATTGAATTATTATTATTCGGAAATAATTTGGTTTCAATTTGCCATACCTAAATGGAAGCTCAAGTTCCTCATTCCAGTTCGGGTTTGGACCCTCTGCTGTTGTAGTCCGGCAGACAGTTCGCTGAAAAGAAACTTCAACAAAAGGACGGACTAAAACCTGTAAAACGCAATCAAAACAAAGGAAATAGACTTCAAAGACAATCTGTTAGAACATACTAAATTATACACTTACAATGTATTTAGAAGAATAAAAATATACTTTGTGGAGGTCAGACCGGTCCAGCTCAGAAATAAAACACTTTAATGCACCTTAAAAATTCTGCACTTCCAGGCTTTTAAACATTTATGAGTTTTTAAATTTATTTTATATGTTAGCATTTCCAAAAAGTGATATGTATTCAAAATACATACATATACACCCACTTTTTTTTCCCCCTCAAGACTGGGAAAGCTACCGGCTAATTAATCAAAGAAAGTAACCAAAACAGAACATGTGATCCAGTCACCAGTGGAAAAAAGTGCATTTGTATCCCCTTATCTATAATCCAAGACACCTACTGCTACAGTCCTGGTTATGTATGAAACTAGCCCTTCATGCTATCTATTACAGATAAGCAACTTTTAAACCAGACACAACAAACCCCTAATGTGATTAAAAGTACCTTAATGGAGCATTTCATATGGCAGAATCTTTTCTAGATTTCAAAAAGATATAGTTTTGAAGTTAAATCATAAGAAAAACAGAAACAGAAACCAAAGGACATCCATCTTCCTTCAGAAGCATGATGAATTTCATTCTCCATAGCAAGAAAAAGTAGCTTAAGTATCAGTTGTAAGAATGGCCAAGAGTGCAATGGGCCCAAAATTCAGGCTGTAAAAATGGCTATAAGCATGTGCACCCAGAAGAGTAAGAACAGAGCAGACATATGGTATTTTCCCCTATGACTCTTCCAAGCTTCAACCATTTTCAGATGAAAGACATTCCTAACCTGTAATGATTTTTGCATTTAGTAACTCCAGATGGATCCCTCTTCCAAATACTTGCCCAATCCCCACTTCAATGCAAGCAAATCTCTTCTGTCCACAGTACATGTAAGCATCTTACCTGGGCACATACTAACTGCTGCATGAAGAACCACCTTCTTTTGTTTGTTTTGAACCTTGCTCCTCTGAGCTTTATTTAAGGATCCCTAGTCTCTGTACTAAGCAAGCCACTAAACAGTCAATCTCTATCCACCCTCTCCATATTACTAATAATTGTGCATCTCTAGCACATTCCTCCTCCTCCCCTACTCCCAGTTATTGCCATTCTGGTTGAAAAGTCCTACCATTGTCATTGTACAGCAGCTGTTCCCTATTTTTGACATCCTACTGCCTTTCTCTGAACTTTTTCCAGCTTTATTCCATCTTTTTGGAGCTCAAGGAATGGGCAAGCCAACCTCACTAGTAAGATTCCTTTTTAATGGTAAATATTACTGTCTGTGGAAAAAAGGAACGCTCACAACTTCATATAAACAAATGACTGTTATGATTCTGTCAGTTTTATAATATACCTGGTTGAACACCCAATCTATGTTCTCGCCTGGGCTCTGAGCTGAAGGAGAGGCTGCAAACATTTCATTAAAAGACCTTGAATGTCTAGATGGCTGCTGAAGTTTGCTAGGAGAGAAAACAAACAACAAGAAAAGACAGAAAACATATTACTAAGTATGAATCCCTCGCATCATCTATTAACTATACAAAATTTTGGAAATGCTTCTGAGATTTTTATGCCATGACTTCAACCTAGGAAACATGTTTATTTGGTCAAAGACCAAGAAAAGAATTCTGGGAAAAGTTAGCGAGTGTGTAGCGAGTGTGTAGCTCTTGTAAGCCTCGCTGCAATAGCGTATTCTGTGCCTGGAGGCTCACTTTCCTGAAGACTTCATAAACCCCAGATTTTCTTTGCCTCCCCTGCACAATCTCCATGTGCTATAGATTTTTCAGTTTAAGAGGAATCCCCACAAATTCACAAGCCATGTAGACTTTATGGCATCCGGGCAAGGCCTCTATGACAAAATTAAACCCATATGAGTATTATACAGTCAGCAATCCATGAATGAAAAACTAAATGTAAGTATACTTATTTCCACATAATATTTTTGGTAATAACACCAAAGTAGAGATTATAAAAGAATATTATTTAAAACTGAGAAAGCAGCTCAAAATAAGACATGGTGTAATGCAAAAAGATTGGCAGAGTTTTTAGGATTTTTTGTAATACTGACAATGAACTGAAGCTTTCATCTTCCTTTCCTTTTCAGCAAGATGTTTCTAACATGAATTGCTTATTTTTCAGTGTGAACTTATTTACAGAAATCCAACAGAACCTGTATTATAGTAAATAGATAAAAGAGTAGAAGGTGCTCAATGCTCTATGCACAATAATCAGTTGGCCTGAAAATAACTGAGTTAAAAGCAAGGTATATTTGTTTTCAGGGAAAGAGAGAACATTGTGCTAATACCTTGCTTGTGGAACTAAACCAGATTGTTCAGAACAAACTTAAGTATCTCTACATGACACAGCATCATGCAGTGCAGGCATTGCCTTCATATGCCTGAAGGTAATGGTCACCTTTAAAATCAGTCAGAGTCAAATTAGTCTCAATGACTGATATAAATAAACAGTTCATGAAGGAGAAGGCTAAGAGATTACACTGAAGAGTCTAATACAGTGTCTCACAATGAAGAACTGGATTTTTTTAATACTTATTTTTTATATTTAAATATTGAGTATAATTAGTAGGCTTTTTTAAGGTACTATTCATCTGTTATCACCAGCCTTATAATGTTGTTGAAGCAGTAAACTATCTTCCAATCATTTTTTTCTTCAGGCAGATGAGTATAAATTTTTGTAAAACATTTCCTGAATTTAGCAGGTATCAATAAACAATAGATAAAAGTTTACAAAACAACAGTACTTTATTACTAAACAACAACATAAATCTATATATGTTTTTATCACAGGGATCAAAACAATACATGATGCTGAATTTCATTATTAGTTACTTCAGATGTCCCCAAAGCAGTCCACACCAGAATATAAATTTGAAAATAGATAAATGCCTACTGAAAAGAGGCATTTAAACATACCTCACTGGTTTTCTCACTGGAATATCATAAGCTCTAATGATGTTCACTAATAGTTTTATGTCTCCATCTGATAAATTCTGTGCTGTAACCTTCTTCCTTTCTTTTCTTCTTGGCTTTAGTGGTCGTTTTGGCTCTGCCAGTTTGAAAATACTGAGTCCCAAAATACTAATAATCGTAAAACAGAGATTTAGTCATTTTTGCACAGGATCCAGAATTCTAGTGTTTCCATGACACATATACAAATAATGCACCAACAAAAAAAGGAAATATATATACCTGTTAATGCTATACAAAACTCTATGAAATGTCCAGTTGTTTTAATTGTTTAGTAGCACACAACCCAGTTGTGTCTTATATTTCATAAATTCTAACTCAAATGTGCAAAAAAGATTTTTTTCAGAAGTAGGTAAAATATAAATAAGACAATTAGACAACTTCCAGATAGACCTAAACTACCATGCTATAAAGAAGGTATCTAGCAGATGACAACCAGTATGAAATACACAAAAAATCTAATTTCACAACTACGTACAACAAACAATAGGCTATAGAAAGGAAGCAGAATGAATATGCCACAACATACCCTGGACCCTCAGAACTTATAAGCCAAGGCAAAGCAGAACCAAATAAAAAAAAAAGATGAAAAGAATAAACAGAGGTATTTTTTGCACATCATTGATGTTAACTTTAAAAGTGATAGAAGACATTCCAAAATCTACTTTAAAAACTGTTAGCCAATGGCAGTATTTCCTCATATATAATTAAAATGTTACATTAATTGCTGTTAAAATAATAAAGAACTGTGAGCTACTGAAATATTAGATACTTTAAACAAATCAGATATTACTCCCCTTTTAAATCTATTAACAATATAAGCTGATTGGCAAACAGTACCCAATATGAATTAGCATTCATGATAAAATATCAACAAAGCATTTGATTTTGAAGAACTGCAAAAGCTGATTATAGTCTCGTTCGAATTTTTCCATTCTGTAACGTGAAAATATGAACTAAAAAAAAAAAAGAATGGAAAGCGAGCAAGTCTCTGTTTCTCCAGCAGATGGGACTGTTTAGATTTATACTGTTGATTCTAAAAGCTTAGGTCATACTTTAGGGTGTAATGCTTTTAGTGAACACAAGCAACTTCTACAAGAAAAAAGAGTTACTATCACTTGTGACATATTTACTTACACAGATATTAGGCAAGCAATGTTAAGTCAGAACCATCTATGTGGTTGTAACTCAGAAATGTCAGAATCTACAAGTATGGAATTTAGAACAAAAATGCAAAGAAGATGCATAAATAATAAAAACAAGTAATAATCTGATATGAAAAAAAGAAATTATTTCCAAAAGCAGTAACATTTCTGAAAGTAAACAGTGTATGAAGATGTCCAGCAATAACACATGGAAATACATGAGACAAAGTAAACAAAATCCTTGATAAAAATTTATTCCACATTATTTGCAGGGCATATGCACTGACTCAAAGAGAACATCACCTGTAGAACCACCAGTGCCATTGCCTCTGCCAGTCGTGTGATATTTGGAAATCAATCTAGCACCAACTGGGGCTCTGCTCAGCTTATCAGATCACAACCTGATACATTATATCATGCTAAACCATATTTATATACTATCACATAACTTCTGCCACAGATCCTTTTTTTAAAAAAGGAAGTTTTGATACATATTTTTATTCAAATACTGTACTAGCAGAGGTATACACACTGCTTGGAAAACTACAGACTATACTAAATATAGAATAATATTAAAAAGTCAGTTACCTCACCATACTTTGCAAAAAAGCATCAGAGATGGTTTTAAATTAGTTACTTTGATTTAGAACCTATACAGATAGCTCCCTTACCCCAGGCTGGGAATCTCTTCTTCACTGACGAGGTCAGAGAGAAGGAAATGGTGTTTTGCTACTAGGAAACGGTTTATTACTGATTCTCGAATCTGTGGATGGTGGGGGAGAGAGATAAAAATTACACTTTTAATCCAAAAATCACTGTAAATGCTTGCATTCTGTCTATCGAAAATGAAAACCCCCCCGCAACTATACATTAATTCTCTTCTCTCACTTTTAAAAGACTCATGGTCAAGGAAAACTTCCTTTCTGACAGATATTTCTTCAGAACATAATATACACTCATTCTACGAGTACAATCATTTCTCTAGAGACATACAAGATACCCTGATGTAAGAATATATAAAAATCATACAATCAGAAAACGAAGCTTTAGCTGATTGTAGCAAAAAAGAGCTCATCATCACAATGATGATGAAAAATGACACTGAAATGACACTGAAAAACATCTTTTTTGGGCATCTAAATGAAGTTACAGAAAAGTCTGTGAAGAAATCTATACGGTATTAATTATGGGGAATAAAGCCCTTTGGACAGCAGGACAGTCAGTGAGGCATATTTCACAAATACTATGATTTCAAATAAACGTATTTTTTAAATTCTCAGTTCCTTAAATTTCTATGCTGGAGTGATAGATTGAAACACACAGATGAAATTCTTCGCCCGTCTCCCCAAAACTATGTTAATGCAGACTGAAAGAGTGATGCCTTAAACACATTTTTTCTCGCAAATAAGTCTAATAATGCCTTTATATACTGTTCTAAGACCAGTGTTGTAACAGCAATAACAATTATCTGTAATACATCTTTTCCTTTAATTTTCAAAATCTTTACTAACATATGAAACATTCCTTTGAGTGAAATGATAGGCATAAAAAGATCACGTTTCAGAGTGATCTGAATTTCAGATCTGATGTGAGCAATCTAATTTTTAAGCACATTTGACAATTTATTAAAGTGTAAAATATCCATATGTTATTTTTAAAAGACTACTTGTATTTCATCTGAAAGACTGACAAATATAGGTACCATTATGTGTGTTACTCTGTAATACTGTACTATTATTCAGCAAACTGCACAAACAGCATTTTTAAGCACACACTTAAATACCATGCCAAGCATAAGAGCCTGACACAGACTTGAAAGCTCTGTTAAAAACAACTTTTGATATTACCACATCAAAAGGGCTTTGGCATTTCCCTGGACTTGACTGGAGGATTTCATCACTCTCCATTGTCTTTGTTTCTTTTATGAACCAGTATTTCTAATAGGCAATGTGTTCCATTTCACATCAAATCAATCTTATCCTCATATTAATCTTAGAGTTTTGCCAGCTGGCTAGAATTTCTTTCACCTTTCAGGTTTTCCAGGACTGGTAAATCCACAGCCATGTTTTTATCACTTCCTACTTTGCCAAAACTCTGAAATTGCAAACTTTTCCTGGATATATGACCAATATTTCCTCAATTTTTTTCCATAAGGACTAAAAAGAATGTCACTATAACAGAATGAACAGCTTAGGGAAAAAAAATTACGCCAAGGGGAAGAAGATGATGTTATAATCCAACAATGAAGGTAATGTGATGAAAGATATGCCCTCTGCCATAGGTTGCAGGACAGGATATACTCCCTGCATTGCCTTAAATGATTCGAAACAGTGGTTAGGGCCACTCTCCTGGAAACAACGTAAGTTCTTAGCATGACAGCTTTCAAGAAGGAAAATGGGGAGAAGGGGGAAAATGAATGAATACCTGGGACACAACAGTACCTTACAGGAAGAAAGTCTCTAGGATGCTGTAGCAAAAAACAACTTACAGGACAGCTAGGACAATCCAGAACGTCTGCTCATTCTGTGTATTGCATCTTTTTCAAGACTGTTACATCAGTCATGCTCAAACCTCTACTTGTTTAATTAGACCTATTTTAGGACTAACTTGGAATTTTGAAGACATCTGTAGGCCATGTTTAGAGATGAATCAGTTCTTAACATTCACAGAAACAAAGCATCCAAGCATTGCAGCAATGCATGGCTTAAATAAATATGGATCCACATTTTTTGCAGCTTACCTTCTGTAGATAGTTGGCAACAATTGCTCTGTGTGCATCTAAGTAATGTTTGCTGTCAATCACATCCCTCTCACGTAGTCTTTTCTCATAGTCCTAAAGAAATTTAGTAAAGTTTGTGATCTGATATATATATACAGTACTTTATTACATGCAAGAAAAATAGTAAATATTTCATTAACGTATGGATCAGAGTAAACCAAAACAGATGTCAGAAGTTTAGAAGGCTGTTCTTAATGCTAACGTATACAGCAGTAGCACTGCCCAGCTTCTATGAATGAAGACAAGAATTCTGCTACGTGATCCATGTGGCTTAAATTACTAAAAATAACACTGAAAATTTTCCTCTCTTCTTTTTTTAAAGCTGAACTTTGACCTGCTGCCATAAACTGAAATCCCATTTGAACTGGAAATGGTATATCTTACTCCAGCTGTGATAGGTAGAGCCCTTTATATACAGAAGTGATGCAGTCTTCACATAAGATGGCCTGAAATGTGAACTGCGTTTTAATATATATAACTAGTTTTCATAGAGTCTAAACACTGTAAGAAACTCTGCCTGTGGGAGATTTTGTTGAGCTATTTTTAAGTTATATTCAAGAAATAAAGAGATTTTATAGCACGATAAAATCTTTGGTTATATGAAGTATGAAAATAAAAGCTCTTTAATCATCCAGTATGTGAGATTTTGCTTTGCCTGAGGTTTGATAACAGAGTCTGTGAAGTCTAATTGATGGACTGAGATGAATACTGGTTCCTCCCACAAGAAAAATATTTAGGAGAAGCACTTGCTCCATGCAGAAAATTTTGGTGAAGGAGTAGTTTTCAGGGTTGTAGTCACTCTTCTGGTAGACCTCAGAACTACAATGAAAGCTGTACTGACAGATGCAACTTTTATTCAAAGAATTTTGAGATGTTTAAGAAAAATGTCTCATAAATTTAGGAAAGGTTAAAGCTGACCGAAATTTTCAGATGAAAAAAAGACTTTCAGTTTCCAGACAAAATATGGAACCTAGAAGTCCAGGGAGACTGCCAGGATCTGTAGCTTCATGGCAGTCTGCAAATAAAGTTGGCTTTAGAACCACAGACACTAGGTATGCAGTGAAACTAATCTTCCTGTCACTTTGTGACTGTTGTTACTTCAGAGAACATCAACTTTCCCCTGAGATAAAGGGTCCTGGAAGCACATTCATTTCTGGAAACACAGTGTTTCATTATTTTGAATATAATTATTTATCTGACTTTTCAGTGCATAGGAAATATTGGTGGGTTTGAATTACTTCAGTTCAGATTAGAAACAAAATAAAACAAGAATAGTTCTTCTGAGCCTTCAAAAAAATGAATCTTAGAACATTTGTGCCTACAGCAGTTGCTGTATTTTATTTTTCTTCTTCCACAGTACAGCTGTATAAGCATTTACTTGGAAGGAATCTATTCTAATTAGACTAAGATAACAGCACAAAAGACAGAAGGAATAAAATTCTCATATTTTTCCATGTCAGCACAGCTGTATATTGTTTAAGGGACCAAATGGCTATACTGCAAGTCAGATATTACTGACATTAAAACTAGAAAAAAGTAAGACACTTTACTAGAGAACACTTCAAATAATTTCAGATAACGTTATACCTGAAAGAGTTGCTCACTGATTTCTCGTTCGTGCAAAGGGACTTGCTTATAGTTTCGGAACTCCATCACCTCTGCATTTCTGAGCTGCAAGAGTCGAAATCTCTTTGATTTATTAAGTTCCTCATCGGAAACAAAATTAAATTCTTGCTGCAACTGTTCCAGTCTGAAGAAATCAGGAACACGTGCCTCTCCACTAGTGGCAACCTAAGTTAGACGAGTAACTATTATCATTTTGATACTGAGCAAGAAAAGTCTATAATACAGTACACTTCTGTAAGACTTAAACACATACTGCAAGAATGTTCATTTTAAGCAAAAGCAGTTGAGATGGATCGAACTGAGACTGAAACTTATATATTTAAAATGAGGGGTTTTTTGAGCAAAGTGCATAAGAATATATGCTTAAGGACATGCTAAAATTCTACTTCCCATTAATTTAAATAAAATATTTAAGAGTGCGAAAATTATAAAGAGTAATCTAGGAAGGTGTCCTGTAAAAGTGATTCATTTACACAACTTCAGCTGGATAAACAGCTCCTCATGCCAACATTTAGAAAGTTCCTAACTTCTACAATACACTAAATCTCTTCATGCAACTCCCACTAATGAGCAACTACCTGTTTAATACCATACAAGTACACAAACACATGCCATCTAAGGAAACATGAAACTCAAATCCTATTTTTTTATTTTATAAATTAATCCATTTGAATAATCCCTTATATTAGTTTTGTATCATTGGAATACTACTGGATTAATATATCTGTATCTTAATAGCCATTTCACTTCTAGCCCTACAGCTCTGTAAAAACCACTTACCGTGATCAGCTGCATCAGAGCTGCATTGTTTGGGTCGTTTGGATCAAGTTTTGCTTCTGCTGCCCACTTAGCTAGTTTCTTCATGTCAGTTAAGCCTGATGTGCCAATGGATGCAATAGCATCAATATTTTTTAAAGCGCTACAAAGACAGAATTGATACCAGATGATTCTATCTAAAATGGATATAACTTTGCAATAGGAAAAAAAATACTGAAAATCTTAGGGAGGGAAAAAAAAACACACCACAGCTTGAATAGTAAATTCCACTACGCCAAAAGTGGAACCTTTTTCTTCAGGGAATACTGCAGACTGCCCCCTGCCTACTCATTCCAACCCCTATACCATTTTTGCCCTTTCAGTTGAAATGATGCCATTCTTCCTGTGAACATACTGTAAAACAGCCCACTGAAATGATTCAAATTAAAAAAAAAAAAGAAACCAAACCAAAAACCTCTCTAAACAAAAGCTGTAACAGAGAAGAAGTTAGCTTCTTTAAACCTGTGTAATTTCTGTGATTCTGTCTATAACACAATCGCCCAAAATTTGCAGCTATGCAACTCAAGGAGTGATGAACTGCAAAGAAAAGCAAGGCAGAAATGCAAGGAACTGAGTGAAAGCAAACTTTGTATCAGCTTTTCCATGGGTGTTTCCAATTGCACCCTTAGCCAAACCGCAGAATTTGACCACATTCTTACAATCACAAAACACATTCTTGCAATTTTTCCATGACATAAAGTGTTTATTGATACAAAGATTTATGATATACCTACACAATTCCAGGTAGCTGGTTACTAGAAAGTAAGATGATAACTTTCATGTTGTCAGGCAATTTAACATAAAAGTTTTGACAAACCATACTTAAAGGAACTTCCCTGTTTTGCAGTTTGCATCCTTTTTTGCACGTCTCAGCAAAAGCCAGCTACTGACTGGGTATGTCATTCAAATACATCCTCTTGCTTTTTAAAGATGGTCTCTCTAGGCTAGGCTTGAAACGCCTAGGTGGAAAAGTACTTACATTGAAATAGATACAGTGGAAGCTTGTGAATTGGTGTCTTAAGCCCCTAATCCTACATCCAGTCTCCAATGTGTTTGTCAGGGTTCTGAATGAACTAGTGGGCTTTAAAAGCCTTGACCAGCCTTACCTGGGGCCTTCACACCCTCCCCTCACCATGGGTTCAAGAGCTCCATTCAAGCTCAGGTCTAGGCCTTCAGTCCTTGCTTGTACTATGTCTCAAGTTCTTTTACATTGTAGCTTTGTCTTCTGTCCTGTTTCTGGCCTCATCCTCTGCTGCTCCTGGCTGGACTCTTTGGATGGATTCTGGGCCTGAATTACTGCTTCAGCATACCTTGGGGCTGTTGGTGGACCCCACTGCCAGCACCCTGCTGCTCTGCCTGTCATGTTCAGACCCTGTGGGATCGTACTCCGGTGGGTGAGGGCACTGCCTGTGCTGGGGTCACCCTCAGCTCCTGGCTCTTTCTGCCTTATGGAGCAGCTTTGCTGTTGCTGCTCCCTGACAGCACTAGTCCCAGTTTCCCTCCTTAACCTTTGGATGCTCCCACTTGCTTTCTTGCTTTCACAATACAGGGTACTGCAAACAGGAACAGAGTCCAGTAGCCAGTCTGGAGGTCATCTGTACACTGATTTCCTGGCCAGGACAGGCCTATTTATTAGTCAAATGCCACAGAAAGTGGATGTTGCTACTATGTTTTATTAAGGATGCTAATTTGGGTTTTTGTTCTCTATTTATCTGAAAATTTTAAAGTTTTTAAAAGTTTTAAAAACTTTAGAATCTTCCTCAAGCTTAGCTAGAATTAGCCAAAACATCCAGCAATTATTGGGGCAGCAGACAAAGTGATAACATTGAGGTCATATCTTGGGGAACCGGTCTTAAACAAACATGCACTGAATCACAATTGTGCAGAAAAGATCATGGGCAGCAAAGACTAACATTAGGTATGAAAATCTTGTCTCCAACTTTCACATAGTAGATAATGAAAAGTCAAGGAGGGGAGTTCCCCTCTAGAGGGTGATTCAAAGAAGATAGTGTTTTACACCAAACTTCCTTCCGGAGTTGCCCATTTTTCCACTTACCATAGTGAGAGTCTAGTGTGTGATTCGTTTCCTCAGTTTAAAGTTAGCTTTTGTGAATGCATTTATGTAAATAAATCTGGTTTTCATCTCATGCTATTCTAGTCTCGATGAAGTCAGCAAGTTACTCATATTCTAATCAGGCATATGAGTAACTAATGGCTGCAGCTTGGGTCAAAAATAGTAACAGAGTGATTTGGAAGCCAATCTCTGGGCTCTAAATAAATTAAAAAAATCTGACAGTATCCATCAGCTGGGAGAAGTATTTGCTCAGTATTAAAAAGTACAGGAAACCCTTAAGGCTTTACCACGAAGTTAACTGAGGTTACTGCAAAAGCCAATTTATGTATCATTTCCTTGACTTTACTAGAACTACACAAAAGCAATAAAATGGACAAATCATCCACAATGCCTAAACTGCAGCCACAGGGTAAATTACATTGTTTTGAATGGAATAATAGATTCATTTCTGCTGCTCAACAGGCTTCTGGTGGAGGAAAATCATGAAAGAGTATTATCTTTGAATGGTATGACTGGTGTGAGTTTTTAACTAACTCACAAACATCAACTGCATCAAGCCCCCATACTAACTTTTACTGTTTCCATTGGGTATTTGTTATCATTAAATTGTAGGAATGGCATTTAAAGCATATGTCACAATAGCCTCCCCACATGCAGTTTAGATAAGAAAGGGCTGGAGCTTCTGTTCTTGGCAAAACAATTACAGGAAAATTCTTCACCAAAGAAAAAAAAAGAAAAAATGTGGACTGCACCTACATCTTCTATTGGAGTATCATAAAAACTAATTAATTCGCTTGTGCTTTGTTCAACTTTTAATATTTCCTATGAATCTCATGATAAAAAAATGAAATTGCTGACAAAAATCTATTTACCAAAAACGTATATCCTAGGATATCTGCATAGAGTTAAAGTGCAAAGGAAAAAGTTTCTAAATCTAAGGGGAAAAAAAAGTATGACAATTCTACATTATAAAAGTCACCTATTATTTAAATACTACTAAATAATACGTTTTCCAGGAATTTCTGAGAATTTGTATCAAATTACCTTGCAATTCCTGTGTTTTGCTGAGAAACTGGAGGAATTAAGGGGACTCCTTTCTCTCCAACTGCCCAAGAGACACTATTGGATACTTTCCCAGAGGTCATTAAAGTCATTCTGTTGCTACCATCAGCTTCAAAGGAAAATGACACACCTATCACAAGAAAAGAAGCAAGGTAGTATATTTATGCATTTAAACACATAACATCTGAACCTCTTTAAAAATATTATTTCTTGAAAATAGTCAGTCAGATAACCTGTGCCCTTATGTAAGCAGGGGAACGTGAAACAACATGGTTTTGCTGCATGTTATAGGGGAGGACTCTCTTCTGGAAAAAGATTGAAAGATTCCACTCCACTTGGAGAAACGATTCCAGTTTGGGTTGGGAGAAAACGCTATGCTTCATAAATATCCTCTTTTTTAACTGTATTTCTTTCTCTAATGATGAATCAAAGGCTTTTTTTCTTTACAGATGCACATTACTTGTATGAACATATCTCATAATGTTTCCTGTAACCTTCAGATCCAGCCTTACGTTGTTATTAAGGAAGGAGAAATTCAGAGTCAAAAGAATTAGCCATGATTGACAAGTCAGTCCCAAAGATCTATGATACGCAATTCTATATACAGTCACTATGGTCAATGACATTTACACACATATCTGTCATAATACTTTTCTTCACATTAATTTCCTCCACAGGTTTTTATCTGCTCTTTTGCTCTATCTTGATCTGTATTTCATGTACTGCAAATGTATGCCAGTCAGTCATCTCTTGATGCAGTTCGAGCTTATTTATTATATAAATTTAATATTTAAGCTGTATGCTAACACATATCATTCTTATTCCACTGTTGTTTTTTACCTCTTCCTTATCTTATCCTTCTGTTTTCAAATCCCAGGGATAAAGCATTTTACAGGATGTCACCAAAGCAAATAGGAAGACCAAAAATTCATCTGCATATGCACTTATACAGCCAGTTCTTCAGCTGGTTTAAAACATAAAAATCAGTGGAGCTATACTGATTAATACCATCTGCTTGCACTTCTGTGCCAGAAGCATGACTACTTAAGTACTAAGAACATTTCTAGAGCCGGTAGAGGTCCACTAATACTATATGCCAAGTAATAAGCACACACATTATTATTTCATACAGGTTAAAATTAGTAAGAGGAAGACAAAAATTCCAAAGCAAATTTTAATAATCATAATAAGAACAATGACTATTTTATCATTCAGTTGCAGAAGCTGTAAATGCTCTTAATAGAGTTTACTCTGAAACTTAGACCAGCCTGTTACTTTTACACGGTTTTAGCAAAAATGAGAAACATTGAAGCATTGAACTGAGAAGCACTCAGAGATCCTACCGCTCCCAACTCCTTCGTGGTCCAACATTACACGCTGACTGCTGCTAAATTCTATTTCTTCGATAGAAGCATTGCCTGTCAGAACTGTAGTCTCAGGGATAGGTATGAACACTTCAGCCAACAAGGTAGTGCTGCTGATGCCCACTGTTTCATATATCTAGAAAAATCCACAGTCACAAAATAGTAAAAAACTTAAATTCTTCACAATAAAAAATGGAAAGCATATTTTAGGATATTCAGACAGCAAGTTTCATTATGACTGAAACGTAAAATAATTCAGGTTTAAGATTAAAACAATTGTGTCCATTTACATTTCAAAATATACAATTAGCAGACATTTCAGTTACTGACAGCTATCTCAGTCTGAATTCTTTTTAAAAGTATAACCTCCTCATCTTTCTAATACATGTAAGAACAGCATAAAAACCTCTAGACTTTAATGAGTATCACCGTAAAATACGCAACTGCTCACCAACTTGCTTGTGACAGTCACTAGCATCAGGCGAAGACGCTGCAGGGGTTTTGTCTCAGTAATCCACCCTTATTGTAAAACGATAAGGCACACAGTCCCCATTCTGAGTACTGCAGGCTGCTTCCCTCATTCTTGGTCGGTTTTAGGCACAGAGTGATTTGAGTAAAGGTCAGCACAAGGGCCCTTTCTCCTCCTATTTCCCATTCATATGTTTTTAATCCAAATGGATAGTAGGAAGTGTCAGCTAACACTCTATAGACTGCAAGAGCACTATTGTGTGTCTCCCTCCATTTGTGTAACACACAGGGGAATACACCCTCCTCTGAACTACCAGTGATGAATTATTTAACAGGACCATGCATTCCTCTTAAAAATACATTCTGCTGACTCTGTAATGAATTCATTCACGTCACTCAGTCACTAATTCATATTTAGAGTGTTTTTTTTCATTTTCAACTTAACTGTACTTAACTTGATCAACAGTGCAATAATTGAGATTACTAGCAATAAGTATTTTTTTCCACAAATGTTATGATGATTTTACTGTGTGGACATGAATGTTCTAGAGAACAGTGTTGTGGCAAATTTATTTTATTCTGCAATATAAATCACAGGTTTTCTAAAATGGAGAGGCCACTCCATGAACATATTTAATGACATGCTTTGATTACTTAATAACTTTCCCCATATTTAACCAGAATTTATTAATTCAAAACAGTACCACAAAGCAAGAACAAGTATTACAAGAGGCATTACATTTCATACTAAAACTTACTGTGATAAATCATTATTTACCTGTAGTTTCAAACTCTCTGGCCAATTGAATATTTGTAAATTGAAAATCTGTCCAAAGTGAACTCTGAAGTCTGAACTTATTGGCCGGGTAACAGTCCTTGATACTTCTTTGGAATTGAAAAGGACTTTTATAAATGATGAGCGTTTCTTCACATCTTCTCGTCGCAAAACCTCTGCCCTGTAAATATGTCAAACAAACTTGTATCATTTTTAATAACAGTTTTATTCTTTGGTTATTTTTAATGAGAATCTGATACCTCAAAGAGAACGGAAGTCAACCAAATAAAGATGTTATTCTTCTCAAAACTGTCACTACATAGCAGTGGTTTAAGAACTATTATTTAACAACTGTTCTTCTCAAGAATGTGAAGTGATTTTAAAATGAACATGTCAAATTATAGATCCATCAGAGACACCTCCATTTAACCGAGTTATTTAGGGAAAAAAAAGGTCTTCTTATTCCCTTCCTCCAAAAGCACAATGACCAATATCAAATTCAGTTAAGATTCTGGAATTTTCAGTCAGTGCTAGTAGAACAGCCAAAAAATATTCTTCGATGAGGCTATTTGCTGAATCGATATGATATGGAGCAGTTTTTAAATGAGTGAAACCTTCCAGATATACGTTAAATTGTGTGTGTAAGTGTGGAAGGTAACACAGACAAGTAAATCTCTTTCTTTATTTTGTGCACAGTGAAATCTCTGGTTAACTACATGATTTCTCTATTTTTCCTTTCTTTGTTGATTACACCAGAGACCTGGTGTAAAGGAATACGTACTGACACTGCTATCACCAGAAGTGAGCTAGACTTTATCCTGAAAACAACTTCTTTACATATACCGCTATTCTATGCAGATGCTCAGGGAAATCAGAAGGTTCAAAGGGAGTCTGTAGATACTCATCCTCCAAGCCCAATACAAACAAGTTACATGTGACTCAAAAAAGATTTAAATTATACTACCTTTGGAAACAGAAGCTTAACATTCTAATCACTAGGTTAAACAGAATGACTAGCACAGACTTCTGAAGTTGTATATATAAAAAAACACCAAATAAATAATAAATGAAGATCAAGAGGAAAGTATGCATTACAGTAAGCTATTCTGCAGGCCAACATATATCTTACCGAGGACAAAGCTCACTTGGTGTTATGCTTCCTGACAGGACTAACTCAGGAATTAAAACAGGCTCTCCGGGTTTCCTTCTAAAGTTGTCAGCTTTTTCTCTGACTTGTTGCTCTATTTCCAGGCTATTGACCATTTTTGGTGGGATGGGTTTTACTGGTTCCTCATCAAGTTCACAACCATCTACTGATTCTTCTTCTCTTCGAAGATCTTTTTTCTTCTTTTTCTTCTTGGACTTCTGTATATAAAAATAAGAGTATTCTACCTGAACTTCTTTCAACCAGTATAGCTTTTTCTCTTGTCTGAAATGACTCACAAGTGAGGAACACTGTACGAGAAATGACTGTAATTTTAAAATCACCACACACAAAGAGAAGATTTCTCTCATTCCACAGTCCTACTTCACAGGTTTGGAATTCGGTAATTTGTTCCATTGATATCCTTCAAAAACATGATGTGCTTCAAATAAAACATTTGTTTAAACAACCCAAACAATTTACAAAATTGAGTTTCTTGAATGTTCTGGCTAGCAGCTGACTTCTCATTTAGCCTGAGTTACCCTATTTATTGTGTTAGGATTGAAGGAAGGTTACTTAGTCAGTAGCCAAAGTTCTTTGACATGCACGGTCTGTATACACATTGACAAAGTGAATACACATGTGCCACAAACTTTGGAGCATTTGGAAATGTTTTAGTCTACTAGCGTCTTCAGCACATGCTGAATGATCTCCTCCCTTTCTCTATGCTGAACAGACAAATAAAAGAAGCAGGGCACAATATGCCTTTCAGTTTCTCCTAACCCACAGAACTCCAATGTTCATATATGCTCAGCTTCAGACAGTTGTAAGAAAGGTCCTCCTCTCACAGTCATACAGATTACATGGATATACAATTTACTTGGAAGTACCACCCACTGTGTGATTTAAGACTCCACAGGCAAAACAGAAGGTGGTAAGGGAAGGACATATAATTTCTCTCACTGATTCAAGTATTTAGTGAAAAAACATGTTCATTTGTTTTTATTAACAAATATCCTTCCTTTCTTGGCTTAATTTATTTTATTCTTTTTGGTAATGTATTTCTTTTTTTAATTTATCTAGTCTCTTCTCACTCTACTGTATTCCTCAGATTCCTGTAATCTGGGCTAGTAAGACACCAACAGCAGTAGTTAACCAACAATATATTTTGAGTAAAATAAAGAAAAGTACTTGTGAGCATGGAACGAAGGTCTGTGCACTGCATTTCAGTTTAGAAGAAGAACCACAAACAGTCTTAGTCTGTGACCAACAAAACACTGGGAGTAAGGAGCTTTGGCTGAAACCACCCACCATTGCATTTGTGAATGGACATGGGCCAGCGGTAGAACTGGTCTCATTAGCAACAATACCCAAAGTTATCTGCTTTCATTTTAAGGTCTCCATTTATTCATCTCATCCTACAAATTGACTGACATGCTACTAATGTGTTATGTGCCCACTTGTGCTCTGATAACAGGCATTTCCAGTATCTGCAGGCAAACTTCCCCTCCAACATTGCAAGTGTCTTCCATGGATCTTGCATATACCATGAGGGAAGTCTAACCAACAGTACCCCGAGGTATGCAGTACATTGTTACATGACTATGCAAGCAACGTTTTCACTGGCACTGTCATGGACTTTATTTCAAATATCCTCCTGCTGCAGTGTTTTGTTCCAGCTCCTGCATGTCAAAACCTCTTGAAGTGTAATTGAGACCTTAATTGCAGTATACACAAGTACTAATAAAGCCTTTCAGAGGTAGAAGGCTGGTATATTAGTTGTCTTTTTCAGTTCTGAGACATTCCTGAACAGAAATTTACATGAGATGGCACTGACTGACTGTTCATTAGAAACATCCCATACTATTTTGCTTCACTGCTCACAAAGGAAACAAATTTTATCCTTTTAGGACATGAATTTAACATGAATGCAGCAAAGTGTTTAATTTAATTAAAATAAAAAAAAACTGATAAGGTGCTGAAAACCAATGCCAGGGAGGCAACTACTCCACAAAAACCTATGACATTTTAATGTTTTAATTAAAAATTAAGTTACTAACAAATCCTAAATAAATAGAACGTATCCAAAGAAATATAAATAAATTAAAGCATGTATGCATGACCATCCTGATATTTAAGTTATTTCTATACTAACAAAACAAAGTCTGAAGACATTCAGTAATAAGGTTATTTTTGTAAAATTTAATGATTTAAACAAACCTGTGTCTTCTTCCAAGATTTCCACTCTTGTAGCTCAGTTTTATATTCCTCCATTTTCTTTTCATATTCTTCCCTACATTCTTCTAATAATTCATTTATCTCGTCCTGAATTTCTGTTTCATATGCTTTTTCATCTAATCTCCGATCAACCTCTTCCCTTCAAAACAATTATAAGAACATGCTGCATGAACTAACATAAAAAGGTTTGCAATTAAGCTTATAATATGTAACTTAAGTCTCCATGAGCTAATTTCATCATACCCAAAGTGTGCTCTGTAGAAAGTTAATAGCACAGATAGTCTAATAGAGTTGATGGCAGATAGCTACCATCCAAAATGAACCTAATGATTTTTTCTTTACTTACTATCCTTTAGAAGTTCCTGTTACAGTAATTACTTGTTATTTTAACCTTCCTTCCTCTCCCAAATCAAAAAGAACAGTGGCAGGCTCAACCAGTGCACCCTTCACATTGGAATTATGAGTTCCCAGATTTGACTGGTGGCATTAAAACTCCACTGCTAGCAAATGACGTATGAAAAATGTTATCAAAACTTACTTTCTCAAATAAAGTTTCATGGGTGTGTTAGTAAACTTCTGAAAGTCACGGAGGGACTTAATTTCTTTCCAAACTTTTATAATGGTCTTAAGCAACGTTCTGTCTTTTTCTTGTTCAGCATCACGAAGTCTTCTTGTTTGCCTAGAAATATATACATACATACAAAATCAGAGCTGTATAACTCAGTAGAATAACACAGTGAAAATTTGAAACACTGAAAGACAGTGATGTGCTTTTCAACTTGATTGATGGCTGAAGAGGTCTAAATCCAAGGAGCATAAAACTCAAACATGAAGATGATGGGATTTGGTTTCCTTTAGTATATGTAGTCTAGTCTCTTGCATTTTGGATAATCTGACTTCAATTACAGTTCATTCCCTAGAGATCTCAAATCTTCTGAAATGCTTATTACAGCCGTACATCGTTGAAAACATTTTAAAAGTCAACGCATGTAAACAACAACCCAGGAAACCTACATTGCTGCTATGAAGTAATGCTTATTAAGAACCATATTACTAAATATATTTTAAAATTAGCATGCTTCTAGCTCCAATTTAAAAAAAAAAAAAGGACTTGCAGAGATTCATTTGGCCTAACATAGTAAGAGTATCCCACAGTAACTACCTCTCTGCTATGAAGTAATGTAAATCATTTCACAGCCCTACAAGATTTCAAACACAAACAAAATTAACAGGGCTTTTTTTTGGCTTCAGAATGGTTATTTCATATTTGGAACCATTTTCACCTTCTCATCTGTATGTAAGAGAGACAATCATTAGTACCTTTAATCATCAACACACACTGGTAAATGATGTAAATGACCATGCAGCACAAGCACAGGCTTCTTTTAGTACCATCTTGCTAGCTAAACATGTCTAGTAAAGATAATATGATTAAAAATACAAGATAATCTGAAACATTATTACTTGTAATATTCAAAGAACATGAAAGAGAGGGAGGCTGAGTTAAAGCTCAGAGAAGCAATACTTCCTGTACTACTTAAAAGCACAAGCAAAATTAGTAAAAACAAAGACTAAATACAGACTTTCCAAAAAGTAAGATGAGTGACTTCACCACTTTATTAGCTAGCCGTTTGAGTATTACTTATCCATACAGATTCGCAATCTTTTCTTCTTTGTCTACCAGAGAAAGCTAGAAGACTAGAGACAAGTATAGGTCAGCAATAGCTCTTATCTAATGTGTTCTATTTGGAGACAAGGCCTGAAAACTTGAGAGAACCATCTCTGATAAAATATATCAGCCAGAAGAGCCCCAAATCTGCAGTCCACAGCATGTACTGGCTTTCTCTTCAGCTAGCGAGGACCACAGTGCAGAAACTGTTAATTTTCAAAAGTTTTCTCCATTCAAATGTCATTCCTCTCTCAAACTTATGAAAAACTACAGCTCTGGTGTCTAGGCTGCAAAGAGTACACAGCTATTGTGTTGCCGGAGGGAGGAAGAAATAATGAGAAAGGTGATTTTCCATGCTATGCTTTTTCACATCTGTAATTCCTTGTGAGTGTGCTACATTCACCATAAGGTGAGATCAATGTTAAAAGAGGGAGAAGGTAGGTGAGATGTTTTTACCAACACAGTACTCCAAGTTAGGATTGGACACCATGTCAGTAAAAACTCCTGAGCCTATCTGAGCCCCATATGCATAACAGTTTCCAACAACAGAGCTGGATCCAACAAGAATTACAGATATGAAAAGCTCTAGAGTAATCCCAGCCAAATTCATCTCACATTACTTATGCAACACTGCGGTCTCACAGATTTCTACTGAGTTCCTCCTCATTCTTAATGGTGTGACACTAAACTAAACTCAAAACCTAGAAAAACACTTTAGATATCCAGAAGAAATACTGTATCTAATTAAAGTTAACTATAAAGCAAATCTTAGAGCCGGTGCCAAAATCTAAGACCCTCTCTCTCACAGTGAACCTTCTCATTATTAAATCTCATGCCTCCTCTTGTGAGAGCTCCTGTATCTTAGGTACTGTATGGTAACTGCACACCACCTGGTCCTAATCCTCCAGCAGATGTGTTAAAACAACACACAACCTCCCCCCAACCACACAAAAAGCTACTCCTTTATGGAAGAAAGCCTTTGGCACTTGAATGACTTTGGGATGTGAATTCCAGGTTCACAGAAACATCTAACAGGTCAATAGACAAATTTGGGGGAGAGAATGAATTTCAGGCATGTTTCTCTCTTTTGCCCTCTTCTCTCCCCTGTGAACTACCTGGGTACCTCCACTCTTAAAAGCGTGACGTTCTGTGAGTAGCATTCTACATGGCCATTGCTTTGGTGGCAGCTCATAGCAAACCTCTCCTCCAGCACAGATACTATATATGACAAGCTAGCATACCTGAAGGATGAAAGTCTGAAGAAGCAATTCTCAAACTAAGAGCTAGTGGATGTGTAAGCATAAGCTGATACAGATTCTAAGGCTGAAAGTGAAATTGTGATAAATTTGGAATTGTTGTACTATTATAAAGATTATTCAAGTAAGACCTTACTTCAGTTCAAAGTTTATTTATTTAAATACAATACAGTATTACACACATTTGGATTTTGATAAATTATTTTTACTAAGTATCTACTATTTAAATGGCTGTTCAGCACACACCTCCAAAATAACTTTTTATTGTACTTCTTACACTTACAGTTCAACACTGTCCATCTGCCAAAATTAATACTAAGTATCACTACCAAGCCAAAAGACTGGAATATATTTTTACTATCCATTTACTGTCCAAGAACAATAAATGTAACCTTGTAAAACAAAATTCTTTCATTTCATATATATTAAACCATTGGCAAAAACATGATCAACATACCTAAGGACTGGGAAGTGAGTCAAGAACTCTCTGTTTTGATGCCAATGTCTTGTGTAACGAGCAAAAGCAGGAAGGCAAAAACTAACTTTTCTGTCTCTTCAAAAATTATGTCACTTGCATTGTTGTGTGAGCTTTAGGCTTCCTAGTGATGTTTAATCAAACTTCAGTTTAATTTTAACTGTGCAAAATGCAGCAGTAAATAATTACTAAGTAATCAATAATAACCAAATTAAACCACTTCTGCAATAAGATTTCTGCCTAAGTTATATTTTCTTCATAGTATTTTACTCATCTTACCAGTAAGAATTCTTAAGCCCTCAAACTTCTACCTGAATGGATGCTTTTTAGTTATGACTAGAACCATTTACAACTAAATTTAAAAGTCCATCATGAATTTACATTCTGTACCAGCACAGAAAGGAAAAAAGAACACAGTTTTAAAAAGCAGCGATTTAATGAATCTGTACTTACCTGATTTCAATTTTGTATTCAGGTATGCTCTGTTGTGCTACAGGTTTAAGAACAGCAGTATCACCACCGTCTATGCTACATTGCACAGCATTCCTCAAAGCATGAAGCTTAAATGAACAAACAATTAACAGATGGTCACATCTATGGAGCACAGTATGTACTGCACCTTGACATGAACAGGATAATTACTACATAACAGAAAACACTAAATTGTCTTGGTTCTGTATTTACAGGGTTATGGTTTTGCCAAGTCTGTGAGTCTTGCTGTTTCTTTTTAAGATTAAATCGTAACCTGAACCCCCAGACATGTGAGGGAAGCTTACTGACTTAGTTCACTGTGATGGATCTGAACAAGGGGCCAAGACTGACCTCGGCATTATTCAGAAAGCTCAGCAATCAAAGAGCATAAATAGGAAGTCTGCAAAAAACCTTCTATAAAAGGCAGGACCAGAAGGGTCGCTGAAGGTAACCCTAGAAAACGGAAGAAATAAAAATGGGGGGATTTGATGAGTTGGATACAGAAGCTGTGCACCTGCAAGGAAGTATTTAAGCGTAACATACTGCATATTACAACTTGAGGAAGAGAAGGTCTAAGGATAGGACAGAACTGGGAATAATAGTAGAGTCCAAATGCACTTCTGGAGACAAGAAGCTGCACATTCAACTAAGATTTAAAGATATCCATGAAACGAGAGTACTTGGAAGACAGACAGCTACATTAGGAAAATGCAAAAAAGTGCATAGCTATGAAGACAAGAGAATGGAAAGGACTAGCTAGACAAAGGGAGAAAGATCACCACTAGAACAGGAATTAAAATTTTAGCAATTATGTTGCTGCAGTTTTTCTTAAGGATGATGCTGAATGTAAAACTAGGATCGCTAATGCAGCTAAAGGAAATACTAGCAAATACATCCAAAGTAGAAACAACTGGCACATGAAATTACAAATCAAATCAAGGATCAAAGATTTTGAAATAAATCTATCAAATCGGAGGGACCGTATAACTGGACAGTAGTACACATATAGTTGAAAAAGGACATGGGCAACCACAGGACCCGCAAGACTAATCCCATTGGTATAAAATATTTTGAAACAAATTTTGAAAGAAAGAATTACCAAACGCATGGAAAGCTGCTAGTATAATCTGAGGCATGGATAGCTTGTTTTATAACAGGAGATAGAAAATTCAGTTACTTTAGCCTGCCAAAACAAAGACTGAAAGGAGATGACGAGATGTATTCTAAGAGGGAAAGAGCAAATATCAGCAGAGGTGGATGAGAAGGAGTGCACTGAGGAAGGAAAAAAAAAAAAAAGAGTTGTTTATGCTGAGGAACAATCTGGACATTGAAAGTAACTGTTAGAGGAGAGAGGTTTTAAAACTGCCTCTCAATAGCAGTATTGTGGCCAAAAAAAAAATAGTAAATGAGTTTATGAAAAGTATATTACGCAGTTGTCTACAATACTCATTAAGTACTGTGGAATTACTCAGGAAATCCCTTCCAAACCAAGGCTCCTGTGAAAAAAGCCTGGAGAACCCAAGTGTCTTATTCCCTCTATTTCAGGGAAAATTAAAGACAATCTTTTAAAGCTCAGATCAGGTTAAGCATATCAAGGAATTATTTTGAGACACTGTATGAAATATCTGTCTAGCATAAGGAGTTAAAGCTAATGTTTAACACAAAACTTTAGAAGTATCCATACAGCACCTACTGACCCTTACTATAGTAATATATAATCGACTTACATACAATGATTATTTTTTTCCTTTCTTAATACCCCTGTAAAAGTAGAGAATCATCATTACCTGTAATTTATAGAAAAACTGTACTTATGTCTAAATACTTAATAATCAAACTAATTCTTAGCAGACCAGCCCTACTGGACAAAGCTATGCTGTATATCACAGTATTTACCTCACCATTCTATCATTATCCATTCAAATTTCAGATTCCAAAAGCAATTTGAAATGCTTTAAAAACATACTTGTACCCCTGATGATAGTATTACTGTATTAACAATACCTAACTCTTACACAGAAATTTTCATCAGAGAAGAGCATTACCATTATTTCCAATCTACAGACAGAGGAGCAGTGATAGTACAAAGAGGGTAAGCAGCCTGGCCAAAGTCATCCAGGAAGCAGAGCCAAGAACAGAATTTTTTATGTTCAGCCAAAGGTTTTGCTGGTTATATCACAAAGCCTCACACAAGACTGACATAGGAAATGTGACAACATTATGGCTTTAAAACATAGTGTCTCTCACAAATATATGTGGAAGTGGGTCATCAGTATTTCTGGGCGTTAGCAGCATTAAACTGCTCTCTTTTAATCTACAACTGAACCTAAACTTCACTCACCTCTCTCCATCCTTGAATACTGTGTTTCAATGTCTGCCTGTCAGAGCCCCTCTACAGAATCCTGTAAAGCCTTTTATCTATAATTCACTGAAAAACATCTTGGATATTCTGTATAAGGAATACTATGTAAGTTTTATCACATTCTACCAATTATATTCACTTTTACCTCAGAACCTGTGCAGAGTTCCTTTTAAACAGATCAAAGCATTCTCTAATCTTAAAAAGGTAGTTCTGCACTGAACACAGAGCAATACAGGTGAAATTAAATTTTTATCTTCTGGCAAAACAGCTCTCATGACACACAATTAGAAATATCATTGCTATATTTCGAAGACACAAATTCAGCTTTTTACCTTCAACTGTCACATCATATCTCAGCAAGCTATGGTAATGCAATGGAAATACCTTGTCTGTGAGAAGCGTGGTAAGATTCTTCTGTTTTCTTGCTAGATATTGATCATATAACTGAGCCAGTTTAGCTGCTAACACATGTTCACGGCTAAAACATGGATGATGAGTAAATATTAATCCAGAAATATCAATATCCAATTGAAATGGTCCCTGAAAATCTCCAGGTCCAACAAGATACTGATTGACAGCCGTCACTTTTATCGCCTGAAATGAAAAAAAAAAGACTGAAGTGTATTTAGAAGCCCCAAGAAAACTGTCTTGGAAAGAGATCCTGTGACGGGCAACAACACACTTAGCATTGCCTGCCTCTAATTCTTGAATCTCAAACTGTAAGGGCTTTTGCAGTAACCTCTCTTTTATTGATCAGTGGATGACACGCCACCACCACGGCTATTCTACACAGCAAAATCTTGATGGTCCGTATCAGATTATCTTTCTCTTTGAGAAGAATTCATTCACTTGAGGCAACAGATGGGCAGTAAGACTTTCAGGGATAAAAGAGAATGTGGAATCCTCAAACCATTCAATCCTCATTTTGGCAAAACAGTCTGGAATGGGAAGTAACCTGGCTGTACTGAAGATTTTGCTTGGGCTGAGCAATGACAATGACAGGACTGAACTGGAAAAGAAAAGCCAACCAGTCCTCTTTTTACCTGCTGGTTTGGAATCTGCTCCGTTTTCTCTTACGGCTCTGCTTTAAAAGAGACAATCCAGCTCTCAGAACAGCTTTCCCTGTAGACAACTTAGGTTGAGCAAAAGGGAAAATATGTTCTTTGCTTCCCCATTCTAACACTATGGAAATACACATCCATCAGGCCCAATGAGAAAACTTTCAGTGACAAAGTTTAAAGAGTCTATCTCAACTCTGTGCAGCCTAAAGGCAACTGTGGCACATATGCTCAATTGATTGCAATCAGGAGGTAATTAGTAGTGCTAGTAGACTGCTTTCCTGCCTGACTTCTGCTGATCCTGCTGGTACCATAAAAGATGAAGCTGGTAGTAATGCAGTACTCACTGCAGCTCCTTTGTAAGAACTAGAAAAAGGGAGATGGAGAGGGGAATTTAGCTGTTGTGTAGCTTTTTCCAGGACTGGTAAAAAGGCTAGGAAAAAGACTTTATTTTACCTGATCTTTCCATATTCAGTTTCTTCTCGAAATTTTTAACAGAGCACAACCTGTCTGTCTCATTAACTGCACACACTTAGAGCAGTGGCAGAACAGGAATGCACAAAAATATACCTCCTTAGAAAATTCAACTGCTACCTATAATAGCTGTATGCCTCATACTGTGCCCTTCAGCAAGGAATAACATAGCCAGATTTTCCCCTCCTAGAGGGAGGAGCCCCATCAAGATTACAGAAAGTAACATTCCTCATGCTTTATCTGTTTAAGAAAACTACAAATGACTCTGAAGCTTAAAGTCCTAGTTTCAAAAGTGATTTGGGTATTTACATGTCACTTTTCATGTAAACATGGTGTTTTTGAAACGTAAGCTCTCTTGGCCTAAGTTTACTCTATCTGTTAGGCAGCAATTTCTTTCCATGTAGGCAGGAACACCTTGCATAGACCTGTGGTACTGGATGTGTCCCAAGAACTGCATGTTTGTAACCAGCATCAGCTAAAGGGCAACATTCAAATCTGTGTCAACAGCAGCTGGACAGAAACATTTCTGTATCTCAAGAGAGCAATCTACTTTAAAAAGTGACAGTTTTTTCAAGGATGCAATAGAGTTGCTAATAAGCACAGCAATTAAAACCTGTGTATGTGACATGAAAGGTTGAAAGGTTTTAACTGAAATTAATTTTGATCTGTGCTGACTGCACGCTGCAACTGCTGTTTGCCAGGGCAGGTATACTATGTTTAAGGAAAAAACTAAACAGAAAGATAGATCTGAACTGGTGCAACTTAGCTCAAAATAAGATGCTTTCTACATGACTGAAGTGCACATAAAGGCTTATTTTAGAGCAGTTTTATCAGTTCAAAAAAACCATCATGCACACGCACAACTGCTTATTTTCTCTCTTAAACTGCAGAAAGTACCTCTGCCCTGATTGTCAGTCTGACAACAGCTCCTGCCCTGAGGAGCTTCACAGATACACTAACAGATATTAACACTGGAGCTACCCTACTTTGGCATGAAACTATCCAAGGGTGCCCCACAGAGACCTTAGTAACCCACAGACTTGAAGAAGCCTGTCATGCACTGTCACTTTACTATTTTAACCAGTATTACTGGCTAAACTCTTCATCCTTCAGTGTGCATTATTTTTACAGAAAAATACAGATGGGATATACTTGAAAAAGTGGAGATCTGAAAGCAGTATCTGGAGAGCCCCATAAAGCAGTACTTGTGGATTTTAGCACAAAGCCCTTCAGATCACCAAGCCTTCTGGTGCAGGATAACTGGGATACAGGGTCTCAGGAACAACATATATGAAATATGGAACAACATATATGAAATATGCCTACCTTTCTATACAATGTTTCAAGTTCTGGTTCAATGCCTTCTTCCAATGAGAATACTGGGGGCCTGGTAAGAGACTGTTTAATTGGATTGGGCAATGCTAAGATTTTGCCATCATCACCAAACCACTTTTTCCCCTGCAGATAACAAAATAAAATTATATTGTTTCTTACTTCATATGGAAATGACCTGCAAAATTATAATTGTTATGAAAAAAAAATTAAGGAAGGAGAGGTGACCATGAATTGCTTGTGACTGAATTAACCAAAACTTTTCTAACCCACAACAATGAAATTTCCAAGTATACTATAGACAAGTTTTGAACTCAAAGGCCCGAGAGCATGCCCAAACTGTAAATGCACTGAATTTTTTTCTTCAGAATTCAATGGTATGGATTTGAAAGAAAAATCAACAACATTTACGACATTCAGTATTTAGATAGTACGTCCACTAAAAGAATCATAATCTGTTTTATATCAGACTGCCACCCACACCTTTAAAATAGATTATAAAAATCATAAAGCAAAGAATTTTAGGGTTACATGGGACCTCAGAGAGATCACTATCAGGCCATCTCCCAACTTTTCTAGTTCACAACCTGAACCAATTAAGAACAGCATCTCTGAAAGCAGATGAGGTAAATGTCTTGCATACTGATTGCTATCCATGGCTCTTCAGAGTTCAAGCACTGACCTAATGCATCCCATTGCTCTCATAACTTGGGTTCAAGGACAGCTTGAACCAGTCCAGCTGCTGAGAGATGCTGCCCTGCTTTCTTATTCCCAAACCTGTTTTCAGCTGTCCCTAGTGCCAGACGTATTTATGCGGTAACACAGTGAAGCAAACCAGGAAACTGGTTTGAATTGGGTTGAAACTAGCCAGCCAGAAAGCTTAAACCCAGATGTATTTCCCAATCTTGTTTGCCAAAAGCACAGGAGGAAGTCACAGACTCATAGAATAATATAAAGAGCAACTACTATATGCTAGCTTAAATGTATACTAAACTACGCAAACTAAGGCAGGATAAAATATATGCAAACCACCTTCACAGGCACTTCTATAAGCTACTCTTAAAAATCTAAAAGGGTTCGATAGCTTTTCCAGATAATCTATTTCAATATTTAATTACCCTTACAGTCTGATCAGTAAATTTCCAAAAAGTCCATTACTTCATGTTATCTTCAGTGGACACAGAAAACAGTTTATTGTTTATTTTTTCTGAACTTCCAGTAAATACTAACAAGAGTGCCCAGCTGTCACATAAGTTTCTAAATGCACCACTAGCTCTCAAAGTGTTTTATATAAAAAAAGCATTCTTATCCCTATTTTATTGGCAATCAAACTCTGGTACAGGCAAGTCAGGTAATTCGTTCCCCAACAGGCTAGTAGTAGAGACAGGAACCAGATACCAGGTTTCTAAGATCCAGTCTGGTGCTCTGGCTATTGGAGTACACTAAAATGCACTCCTACAAAAATTCCTGAAGTCTGATACTGCTAAATATTTTAAAGCTGAAAGTCCCATACTACCACGACCATCCATCTACCTAATCGTAACAAAATAAAACACTAATAAATCTAATAAATAAGAAGTCTAAATAAGACATCTAAGAATGTAAGTGATGACTTACTTGCTCCTGTCTGAGTATTCTGTTTTCTAAAATATTTAGATTAGATGGCGATACAAAGGGCCTTTCTCCTGTGTAAAGACCCTCATCCTCAAGGAACCTAGGCTGTATGTTTCCAGGCATCTTCTGAGAAGCAGGCACTAATGAAAAATTAAATAGAAAAGCATGTAAGATATCTTAAAACTGGAGTTCTAGTTTATCAATTCTGAAAGAGCCCAGGCTCTTCTTAAAACAAATGGTATTGCATAATAAACATGCTGTCAGCGACATTTCTCCAACCAGGAAAAAGAAATATAAGCATATAACCAAAACAGGTCCCTTTCAAAATCAACACACCTCCACAGTTTAATTATATCATGAATGTGTCATAAGTTTTCCAAATAACATATTTAAACATTTCCTCACCAAAAAAATTCTTTAAATAATTTAGTGGAGTTCAGTTTTAGTAGTTGCTTGCAGAACAGTCCCTTTAGCAGCAGCAACTGACTACACGAAACACTCCCAAGCCATTCCCATGTAAAGTGAAACTTAAACTATTGTTAATCTGAACAGTTAATACCAGTTTCTTAATCTCATCTACTCTTGTACAAGAAGCGGAACATGTATAGAAAGTCATGTTAGCCCATAACAGCTGGTGGACTTTTTTTTTTAAAGATTGCCTGCAGAACTACTCCACTGGCATACGGTCTCAACGTTTTTCAAACAGCAACTTCTCCTCTTACTCCAAATCCAGACAGAAAGTGGTTATATCGAGGGTTACAATCAAAGCTACCTCCTAAAATCAGAACACAGTGAACAACACTGGAAGCAACCAGAAATTATTTACAAGACATGAAAAACTGGAAACACCCAAAGTCAAATATCTTGATGTTGCACAGCAAGCTGGTCCCAACATCATTTTGGTGCAGACTATCATTCTGAGATTCATTTCTGTTTCTTTCACTTCAAATACTAAACAGCAGCAAGTGATACTAGAAAGCAATTTTTTAGGATTTTGTAGTTCTTCTATGGGAACAAGGCAACAAAATCAGAGACATGATAAATGTTGACTAACTACTTCCAAGTCACAAAAACAGATTTTGGTAAAAATGGCCCCTTACAACACCAAATTACTAAGGTAACTTAGGTGACTCTTGGCAAACTTGCCTCATGGAAAAAATTAAGGGTGCGGCTAACTGAAGAAATACTGTAAGTTATAATATCCTGTGCATCAGCTCCTCTTAGTACCTAAATACTGTACCTGTATACTGTAACTTTTCGGATATGCTAAATAATGTAATAACTAAACCTCAGTGGAAGAGGGGCCAACCATCTTGCATTTACTATGCAAGGCACTACAGCAATTACCTCAGAGCAACTGATGAGCTCTGAGTTTATTTCCTAGTGCACCAGATGGTGACCTGCTGAGGTGTCCATATTCCTAGTTAATCCATTTTGTCAAACCTTTTCAGACACAGACTTGTCTGGATGATCAGTGTCACAGCACCACAATTAAACGCATCTACACTGTCTGATACAATATTTTTCAACAGATCAAAGTGTGCTATGCTATACAAAATCCAGCAACAAAAGGGATAAGCACAATCTACATACCTGCTTGCATGCTGGGAATGAAGAGAAATTCTTTTTCCTTTTGCAGTTGCTCAGAGTAGCTTTCATATTCAGCAGGTTTCATTACCAGAAAATCTTGGGCTGTCTGCCCTAAAATGAATAAATCGTCATCTTTAACGAGGTGCACATCTTCATCCTGTAGTTTAGATGCAAACGTACCTATTATTTCATCTATTTATTAATACAGAAATCTCTAGAAAGTATATTTTCAGAATCTTAAAGGAAACAAAATTGTCATTTTGTATTAGAGGATTAAAATTAAAGAAATAAAACTAAATACAAATATGAATATGTATTCTACAGTTCATACTGTTTCACTCTCCTCTTGTCCTTCCCCATGGGTTTCAACATCTTCTTCTGCCTCCTCCTCTTCATGATTTAATTCATTCTTTTTCCTAATTCCAGCCTTTACTCTCTCTGCTTCAGAATCAAAATCAAATGTAAAAAACTTATATGCTTCTTCAGCAGAAGGGAAATCATTCTGGACCTAGGAAGGGGAGGCATATACTTGAGTATGAAGTTTATAAGAAGTTTAGGACAAGTGAAAATACCTTTCTATTAACAATATAGCAACAACATGCATAAACACTTGTGACAGGATTATAATTGCTTTATCTTAAAGAAGTGGCACAGGCAAACACTGAAACTGGCTGGAACATTTTAAAATGACACAGGAAACGCCTTCTATTATTTCATGAAATATTTCTTATAATGCTTTATTAAAAAGGTTACCTGGTTCAACTTTAACCACCTCACTGTTTTCAATATAAACAATCTGTGAAACAGTGTTTAAACTTTGCCTATAATAACCACTGATCTGCAAGTGCAGCGTTAAGGTGAATCATAGGAATAGAAATTGCTAATGGCATTTTGCCTCTGAAGGACACAGGCCTTTGAGTGTTAAAAGGAATGCTTTTAATATGAGAATGAATAGAGGTATTTTGTGGCTATAAATATCACTATAGAAATCCGTATATTGCTGTACCTGCCAACTGGTGGCATTCAATAGAGAGGGTTAAAAAAAAGTTCTTCCATGAGTTCCAGTAACTGTGTCCAGATGGATTTACTTCATCTTCTTTTTATTAAATGACCCCATACAACTCCTGTAATTTATGACATTTTCCTTTTTATACTTCAATTGTTGGCATACACTGTTTGCAAAGTTTTTTAAATTAAACGCAACCCTCTCCACTGCTTAAGACTAAATTCTGTTGGTTCCTTCGTCAAACAGAATCCTGAAGCCATACAGAGTTTAAATGAAATTAATGCCACTGAAATGAAGGAAGTGATACTTACTGGTGGCTTTTGCTTAGGTATTTTGGCAGAATCATGAAACTTTACTTTTGATGATATGTGAGATTCATCCTCTTGCATCTCCCTAAATTCATCTCTATCACACTGCGTAAGAATAAATATGCACATTATTGCACACATTGTTGACACATCAAAAAGAAGGCAAATTTCTGAATAAAAAGATTAGATGTTGCATTTCCACAGTAAAAACTAACAAAAAAGAAAGTACTCACAATCATTGTGATAATAATTATACCAATTTAATGTTTATCAAAAAAGGGTGCATTTATTCATTACTTAATTCCTTTTCCATTAAATATGGGTCAAGAAACAGAATGCAGAGTATCGAAAAAAAAGATTCATTTCATAACTCTTAGTTTACATTCTTCACTGCTGACGAGATCATTGTTTCTGCACTTCTGAAAACAGGCTACCACAAGCTAGTCTCCAGGAGGGGGGAGAGAGAGGGTAGCAATGAGAAAGCTTTCAGCCCTGTGGATTACACAAATTAGAGCCTGACACACAGCAAAAGTCTGGCAGCAGTGGCAAGAGTACTGCTGCCTGACAGTGCTAACTAAGGAAGAGAATCAAGGAGCCAAAAAGAGCTATTCATATAACCCCTACTGCAATCAGGAAAAACCTATTTAGGATTATTAAGAAAAGGTGCTCTCCAGTGTTTCGGTGCTTAAATACAGACCTGATTATTTGTTTTGTTCTTTTTCAAACCATTACTGTTAGGCTATTCCAAAACACCATGGATGATACTCCTGTGCCTTCTCAAGAAAGAAACTAGCATGTTTATCCTTTTCCAGTTTTCTGAAGTCTTATCAGTCCCCACAGTTTCTTGCAAGTAATCATCACTGGTTCTGATACCGCCTCAGTGAGCTCACTTAAGTACTTCAAAGTGATTTTCATCAGGCCCAGCCAACATAAACACACCTAACATTCTATCTGTTTTTCCTCCTTTTAGCTTGAATTCTTAGATCAAATTATGATTTCTCTCATGCTTACATTTATTCAATCTAAACTTCAGAATAATAATAATAAAAAAATTTCAAACACTGGCAATCTGATAGCCACTTGTTAAAAACAAAACAAAATAGTACTTCATACCCGTGTAAATAAGTACAGGAAATAAAACCAACATGTGGAAGGTTTCAAATATGCTGAGTATAAAATTAATAATTAACTTTTAATAAAGATATCACTTCCACAGTAACCTAATACAAGCAGACTGAAACAATACCTGTTAACTGAAAGCTATGACACAGTACATTTTGTAAGAAAACACTATCAAAAAAATCCCCTGCATCTACACAAACAGGTACTTCCCCACCAAAAAAAATCCTGGAAATAAATTACTGAACCAATTTTAGCCAGGCTAATTCATGCTGTTTGGAATTCCAAATAAGAATGTTGCTGCAATGTGCCGTTCTTTGCCTGGGCATACAAATAGCTAGGAACGCATTTTCTACAGGTAAGCAGTTGGGGAATTCTGAAGAGTATCTGTGTGTGAGTTCTGCACATGCATTGCCTTTGATATTTTTTCATATGAAATTCATTTTCTAACAAAGAATGTGCTTATACTAAAATAATATAAAATATGAACAAGGAAATACAATGACATGAAGTTAACATACTGCCTTTACCAATTATACTGTGCGAATTTATACAAAGCTATAATGCAGTGGTCTTTTCTACTACAGTATCTTTTAAATACTTCAAAGTATCTTAAACAAGAGAAGTCATTAATCTGTAAATGACATAAGTTACACATGATATTTATGCTATAATGAAAGCAAATGATTTTTGCTAAGTATGTACATTAAAAGCATTAATTGGAAAAGTTCCTGGTAACTAATTCAAACAATAACATCACTTTGATCACTCTAAAATAAATGATGAAGTTGCCCTTAAAGACTATCTGTAGCCTTTGATGTATTTGATGTTTCATCTCCATTTTCTGATTATCAAGATAGCAAGACCCAATATATCCTTACCTCTTTATCCAGTCTGACTTCTGTTTTTCTCTCTCTAATGCTTTTTAAATGCCTTGGTCGTGAACTGGGGTCTTCTTGCAATAAAGTACTTTCTGCTTTTGACTACGCAAAACCAAAAATAATACTCAGCTATAATAGGAATATAATAGGACTAATGCTACAATAATTCCCAGAAGCACAAGACCTTATGCATGTTTCTACTAGTGACAGAAGGCTTCAACTATATAATCAGCTTAAGTGATTTTACAGATCTAGATGTTAATACTCCTTATTACACTGCACAGTAATTTTACAAGCAAATCCATTTATTTCAAAACAATGTAAGATCTTTTCTTGACAGGAACACAGAAGGGTCTTTTATCATTTTAAAACAATAAATTTTACATTACAAACATGAGTTAAATAATCTTTAGAAAAAATATTACACAAAACAGACACTGAAAAAGTGCAGCCATTCCAACTCAGCTTTACACAGCACTAAGCAAGCAAAATGAAGCAGGTGGGACTTACAAGACTAAAATCAACCAAATAGGATCTCTGAAGGATTCTCACCTTTGCAGCTTTTAGTTTCTCTCTCATTCTTTCCCTAACAGAAAATTCTGCAAAGCCTGTCCTTGATGCAGAAGGAACAGGTGGCAAGCCTGTAACAGAGAAAACGTGGTAGCACATTTAAATTAAATATTTTGTACAATTTTAAGTTTCCCTCACAAAATAGACCATTTATTCCATACAGAAGTCCCAGGTTCCAAAAGAAAGGATTTGAATGGGAAAATGTGTCAGCGTGAAACATATGGTTTTGCGATTCAGACCTTATAGACTATCACAAATACCCTTAGCTGAGCTGGATGTGCCTTCTACAATATACTCTGAAACACCTTAAGTACTATATATAAACATTTTTTCTACTTAAAAAAATTTAAAGAATTACCTGATATTTTATAAGATATTAGTTAGAATTGTTTAGTTTGAATTCTGAGTAGTGCTGTGCAATAAATCATGATTCAGGTGTGATCAGAACAGCAAAAGTATTTATAAACCTGCTTCTTTTGTCAGTTTAGAGCTACCTGCTTTTCGTATTGACAAAACATTAATTTCTCTAGGGGTGTTTTTGTGCTATAGCTCTAGCACAATCAAAAGACTAAGACGCATTTTACGCTGTCTCATGCATGACTGACAGAACTGTCAATTAACTTCAATTTCACACACACAATCTGCTCTCAATTCTGCTTCCACCATCCCTCTGGAATCAACAGAACTTCAAAAGGACCATGGAATTCTTTCACCATCATTCATCCTGGTGAGCATGCAGAGCATCCTTTGTAGAGCAAAGTTTGAGATATTTTTTTTGCTACTGAAACTTCTGTTAAAAAAAACCATTGCTCAGTGTCAGTTTCGTACTTGCATAGCTTCTCTATTTGTTCTGAAAACAATTTGTTCATTCTCAAGACTAACACTTTTTCTAACTTCTAGCCATGCACATCATAATTCCAGAGCTCCTACCTCAACACAAAAACATATTTTATTATTACCATAGGTTTCAGAAAACAAAACCTAATTTTGACATGAAGAAATTATTCTTCATTGAGAGGATTTGAGGAACATACAAAAAAAAAGTTTTGTCCTCCTTAATATCAATGGAAATTCAAGAAGACAGCTTTTCATCCTGAATCCACAAGACACAGGTCTACATCAAAAGATCAGCATTTTTGCCCAGTCTTAAAAACGTCTTCACATGTCTGATACAGCTGACAATTTCAAGAAAAGCATTCAGATTGAGCACAGCTAACAAAAGCAGCCGACAGATGCAGCGGCCTGCTCAGCAGTTTCCCAGCTCTGCTTATATACTTCTGGGAAGCCTTCTAGGAACTTCAGGGTGCCTGCTGCTGCTTGGAAAGGATAACTACAGGAGCTGAAGGGGGCCCATGCTAAGTGTGCACACACAGTTAAGGAAATGTAGGGAGGACAGCATGATGAGGGAAGCTCTCCTCGTTTCCTGGGAAACAAGCATGAACGGGTGCTTCTCTGAAGCATCTGTACATTAACGCCTGCAGCATGGGAAACAGAAGGAATCAGAGGTCTGCATTCAGCTACAGGGCTATGATCTCACTTGCATCACAGAGACGTGGTGGGATAGCTCTCACAACTGGGGTGCTGCAATGCACAGATACAGGCTCTTTAGGAAGGACAGGCCATGAGGGGGAGTTGCCCTTTATGTGAGAGAGCAGTGGGGATGCATGGAGCTCTGCCTTGGGATGGATGATGTGCCAGTTTAAAGGTTAGTATTAGAGGGTGGTCCAACATGTGTGACATTGTAATTGGTGTCTGCTACTCCCCTGATCAGGAAGAAGTAGATGAGACCTTCTTTAGGCAACTGGAAAAAACCTCACGTTTGCAGACCCTGATCCTCATGCGGGCCTTCAACCAACCCAGTACCTGCTGGAAAGGCAACACGGCAGGGCACGAGCAACCTGGAGGTTTCTGGATTGCATGGATGACAACTTCCTGACACAGTTGATCAAGGAGCTGACAAGGGGACACGCTCTGCCAAACCTGATACTCACAGACAAGAAATGACTGCTTGGGATATGAAGACGGGGCAGCCTTGGCTGCAGTGACCACGAGATGGTGCAATTCAGGATCCTGAGAGGAAGGAACAAGGCAAAAAGTAGGACCACACACCTGAACTTCAGGAGAGCAGACTTCAGCCTGTTCAGAGGTCTGCTTGGAAAAATCTCATGGGACATGGCCCCAGAGGAAAGACAGATACAAAAGAGCTGGTTGATATTCCAGGATCACCTTCCCCAAGCTCAAAGACAGTCTATCTGCTCTGTCAAGCAAGGGTAGGAGGCCTGCATGAACGAACAAGGAGCTACTAACTAAATTCACACATGAAAAAGAAGCATACAAGAGATGGAAGCAGGGACAGATGACCCAGGAGGAATATGGGGAACACGAACATATCCCACACACTGTCTGAGTGAAGGGATTGGACTAGGGAAGCCAAAGCCCACCTAGGGTTGAATTTCATAATGGATGTCAAGGGCAACAGGAAGGGATTCTACAGGTATATTAACAGCAAAAGGAAGACTAGGGAAAATGGGAAAATGAGCCCAGTGTTGAATGGAGCAGGTGATCTGGTGACAGGAATGGAAGAGGCTGAGGTACTCAGTGCCTTTTTCACCTCACTTTTTACTAGTAAGACTTGCCCTCAGGAACAGCAGGACCCTGGAGATCAGTGGGAAAGTCTAGAGCAATGAAGACTTGCCCTCACTAAAGGACAAGTGAGTAAGGCAACATTTAAACAAACTGGACATATACAAGTCCATGGGACTTGATGGGATGCACCCATGAGTGCTGGGGGGAAGCTGGCTGATGTTATTACAAGGCCACTCTCAATTATCTTTCAAAGGCTGTGGTGACTGTGGCAAGTTCCTGAGGACTGGAAGAAAACAAGCATCACTTATCTTTGAGAAGGGCGAGAAGGAGGATCTGGGAAATTACAGGCCAGTCAGACTTATCTTGATCCCTGGGAAGGTGATGGAACAAATAATCCTGGAAACCATTTTCCAGGGGGAAGAAAAAGAAAAAAAAGAAGAAAAAAAAAAAAGAGAGAAACACTTTTACTGTGAGGGTGATCAAACACTGGAACAGGTTACCCAGAGAGGCTGTGGATTCATAGCTCCATTCCTGGAGCTACTCAGAACCTGACTGGACATGGTCCATTGCAACCTCCTTCAGGTGACCCTGCTCTGAGCGTGGGGGTTGGACTAGGTGATTTCCAGAGGTCCAACTTTCCTCAACTTTCTATTATTCTGAAGAGAAATTGTAAACAAACATAACTACAAGGACAAGGGATCTGTATTCAGCTATTGTTGTACTTTATTAACAACAGAAAGACTTCAGTACAAAAAGAAAAAAAAGTCAAATTCAAGGAAAAATATTAGAATCAGATTTCTGAAGCCGAAGTTCTTGACCAGTTGACTGCAACTCCCAAGTTATTTGCAAAAAGCAATTGACTTTCATGATATAAATTCATCATACCCAAATGCAAAAAAAGCACAAAACAAATAAAAGCAAACCCCCACAACCATAAAACTCATCTAACACCCTGCATCCTTTAAGATCAAGTATTCTTTGCTGATCCTTTGAAACATACAAACCTGAAGTTTTAAATTAGTGACAGATATTTAGATTTTTTAATAGTAAATACCAAGTTAGGACATTTGCCTTTGTAATCATGTGGTTATAGAAAAAGAAAATTACTATTTGTCACGACCTTTGAATTGTTACTCAGAAGCCCAGGCTCTTCTTCCAAAATTTAAACTGAGTGAGTACTTGTCTTTGATAACCAAACTTATCATGAGCTCCTGCTTTGAAACGTTAATGGCATTCCTCCCTCTTATATTCCTCCTATCAGATCCTCTTAGGTTATGAATCCTCCAGGTAGATTTATGCAAACATCAGTAGTGTGACTCTGTATGCTACTCGGTTCCCCAATGCCTAAATAAGAATGAATAATTATCCAGTTGCTGACACAGAAGCTACACTCTGGGAGTTAGAAATGCAAAGGAGTGATGACACCTGCAACCTATCCTCTCCTATCAACACAAAACATTTTTTTAAGTGTATAATGAAAATGAGATGCTTTGTATAAGCAAACAGCAACACTCCAGTGGTAGTATGTATTTTTATTCTGCACTGTGTTTTGAGAAGACAAACCTCTCCCTCTCTTGGATTGCACTACCAGTGTAAAAGTGTTAAGGTTATCCTCTTTACAGAAGTCTCAAGAATACTTTTAAATTGAAAACATAGTTTTATATCCCTAATAGCTTAGAAGGTAATTTACATAAAGTCTGGTGCTTTTTTCTTTTTTTTTTTAAGATCTAATTCATTTCTTTAATGACAAAATGGACTCTAGTTGCATACTAGTCTCCCCATCTTCACAGACCTCTTTAATCTTACTGGAATCCTGGAGCTCACCTGGCAGTTCTCAGGAGCTTACTGAGACTTTAGCTTTGACTGATATATGCAATATTAGCTCTTTTGAAGAGAAATGCTTTATATCCCTTATCACATGAGTAATCCTCAGATTTTATTTTCTTATTCAGAAGTTTGGTAACGAACTTTTATTTCCAAAAGGAGCTCCACTGTTTCAGAAAGAGCATATTACCCCTTACATTAGAACAGTTGTAAAATGATTGGCGGAAGAGAAGTATAGCTCTTTCAGCTTTGTGGTGTGCTGTGCATGGCCAGCTTGGTTTTTTTTGTTTTCATATTTTTAACATCTGTGAACACTATGACATTCTGGGTAAATTTTTCTAGTTAGCTCCACCTATATAATTATATTACTTGTCAGTTCTTTGAGCCAAACACTGATTTGCTCTTTGTCCTTAGGAGAAAAGCTCTGTTTGCCAAGGCAGAGGCAGATTTCAGGTTTATATAAGGCACTGAATTCATGAAAAGGAGATAACATAGTAAAGGCTAAGGGCTTAGGAGTGGTAATGTCACATATAACATATTATGGCTGATTTAATATTATTCTGAGAGCTGTATTTAATCCACTGGTGGCGGAAAATACCGTACTTAGGATACATTACTTAAAAATATTTAAAAGCTATCTACTACACCAAAGTCAAAGTGCAATCTAATTTCTTGGATGAACCTAGTCATTTAGAAAGGAAAAAGATTTTAAGATCAAGCCACGCTAATACTGATTCTGCTCAGAAACATCAAAAGACTTGGCAGTTTCTTAATCTCTCAAATTACACAATTTACTATCTGTATCTAAAGAAGCATTTATTATATTTGGAAACTTTCAAGAGAAAGACATAAAAGGAACTTCACTAGCATGAGATGCATAAGAACAAAGAAAGCATCCAATAACCATATCCTTATCAAGAGAAAGACTAAAGAAATGAGCAAGTACTCAGTAGAGAAGGCTAAGAGATGACATACAGAACAGCCTAATTGTGTTTTCTCTTTTCCAAGAAGGAATATAGTATCAGTGAGAACAGAATAAGAATTAATGACAGAGAACAGCAGATCTAGATAAAATACATATTCATCAGACTCAATTGATTAAAGCCCATCATTCTAGAGTATCTAAGGAACTGGCTGAAGCAATTTCAGAACTATCAGCAAATGAGAGAAATGATGGAAAATGAGAGCGTTCCAAAGCAGTGAACGAGTGCCTATTTTTAAGAAATGGGAAAACAAGGGCCACAGAAGCATGAATGAGTCAATCTAACTTCAATTCTACAAGAAACACCTTAATTTCTTTTAAGTTTTTATGAATAGGATGAGTAATAAGCACGAGCAGGTCTAGATTAGCCAAGATCAAGACATGTCAATTTAACATTCTTCAATATATATTCTACTATGTCTTGTGAATAATGGAAAAAGCATATAGCTTGACTTTTGAACAAGCCTTATAGAAAGTGTCACTCATTAGAAAGTATTTTGATGAAATGACCAAAAAAAGGGGAGGCAGTATGCAAGTCACTGGAAAACCACATTTAAGGAGAATTTACTAACTGTTACTTGCTTATCGAAACCCACAGTAAGCAGGTGTTTTCAGGCATTTGTCTCAGTCTAATGCTTTCCAAAACCTTTATTAGTAATTTGATGATGGAATAATGCATATCTGTGGCAATAACTGCCAGATATCTCACATAAGTCACACTTGTTGAACAACTGAACTTGGAAAGGTTCTGGTATAGCAGAAAAAAAAAAATCAACATTTTGTCATGACTTCTTTTTCACTTCCAGTCTACAAAATGCTGTTACACACAGAAAGGCTCTGTATGTTGACTAGAGATAGAAACGGTGGATTGGAATTGCAGCAAGGAAGACTTTGGTCACACACTGGAAAAGATTTAACTTTTGAGGTATTCTAGCATTGGAATAAAAGCCCTCAGACAGCTGTGAAATCTCTGTAAGAGCAAGTTTTTAAGAAAAAGTTAGAGAAAAATATCAAGTGACTTAAGTGGAGTTTAATCTACCTTAGGGGAGAAGATGGACTAAGTCGCCTCTTAATTTCCCCTCTACAACTTTTTTCTATGATTGTTTTCTGTTCAATTCACTTGTACAGGCATACTCTACTTTACTGAAGCAAAAACTTCACTTCAATTCCATTCTGATTAATGAAGACAAGAAAACAACAGATAACAATTGGGTCTTCCGAAATACAGGACAATTCCTTGTAAATGTTTCCAGACACATCAGCTTAAAGTGAACGGTGTAAACTTGCAAAATTAGTGCAGAAATAATCGGCCATCAGTTTAAGTGCCTCCAAAACCAGTGTTCCAGCAGGAGAAGCTTTTTTTTATGAATGAATCAGTTCCTTGATAAAACATGGGAACTATGCTTTCTATACATAATGAAAAACATGTTTAAGTCTTTACTAGTTGCGGTAAAATTAATTCAGTGCTTCAACTACTGGGGGATCCTGTAGCTTCTTGAAAGAAGTACCACGTTAAAAAAAGTATTTCAGTATTTCAGTTACTTTACTTCTCTGTATATACAATTTTGTTCTGTTGATGTCAAAGGACTCTATAGCGACGTAATTTGTGAAAAACTTCAAAATATATTTATAAAGTGGTAATTAAATATGGCTATCCATGAGAGCATTATTTCACAGGATAATCATTTCAGGCCTGTCAATGGCTGTATCAAAAAAGTGCATATCATTAGTTCAATATTCCTTGAACTAAAGTCTAGAATGTGAAATACCAGACCTGAGAGTATTTTCTTATAAATTTTACAATAATCACTATAACCCAACTATCTAATGACAGAAAAGAAACTATTGACAATGCTTCTTGTATTCATAAATCAAAATAATTTTAGTAATTGTCTACAAAGACCACTAAACGCACAAGTATCGCTTTGAAAATGCAGATAATGTGGCAGTTTATGGAAACTAAGTTAGAAATAAAAGTTAGAAAAACAAGTGAATTTCTACTAAGGAGGATGACAGGATCTCTTATATCAAGCTTTTTTAAAAAAGGCATAGGTTTAAAAGATGAATTGTTTGAAAGATATCTGTTTTTCAATAAATACCTAGCTATCCAATTTAATTTAAGTGGAATATACAAAAATCGCTAAACATAAATTTTCCATGACATATGTCTTATCAAGCTATATTTTAAAAGTATATATAAAAGCAAGTGCCTGCAGTACAGCACAAATACCAGCTAATGCAAGTTCTTAAAATTAAGAAACTTCAGAAACATTGTTGCTGCTTTCTCCCAACCTTTTGGGATGGAATTATGTGTGTGGTTATTAAACACCAATGTGCACAACAGTCACATATTCCTGTGCAGGAAGAACAGATGAAGGGAGGCTTCCAGCATGTTGCTGTACATAGAGAATAGGAGAAGGGAAGAATAGCTAAGAATTTCCAGCTTGGACTTAAAAAAACCCAACCAGTAACAGCTCAGGAGCCTTGCAGAGTTTGCACAGCAGTGCCACTGTTGGTAGAATACAGCTCAGGAAGAGGATTTCTAACAACCTGAACTCTTCCCTGAACTGCTGAGAATTAACTACAGCGCTTTTATGTTGGTAATGTAAATATCCTACAATGGCTCCATATTTTTCTTTGGTCAGATATAATAAGGAAGCTGGATAGCCAAAGTGAAATTAAGACAGAACCGAGAGTCTGAAAATGTCTTCTAATATGCCTCTTCCTTGATTTCATCTGTACTTGGAAGAGCCTGAAACCAGTAGGTTTCTACGTGACTTTACAGAAACCCAGAACTGTTGCAAACACCACACTACCAATCTCCTATCTGAACAGGATGCAGAAATCCGGCATAAGGGAAAGCAGATGTAGGCAAACATTTATGCTGTGATAAAGCACCAGTGTCAGCTGAAATAAAATGAGGAATCTTGACTTCCACCCCTAGTCCTAGAAGCACTTCTGTATTTTTCATGGATACGATCATTATATAAAAATGCATATTCAGACATTCCAGAAACTTTAACCAAAAAGGTAACAAATTAAAAAAGAAAAAAAAAGAAAAACAAGGACAAAAATAAGAGATTTTGTAACATCGTAGTTGCCTTGACTTCTCAAGGGAATAACTATCAGACTCCAGGCGATTTCTTTAAAACAGCACATTATTTGCAATTGCTGTCTTATTTGTTTGTCTAAGTAGCAGACTAGCAGCAAACTCCTTTGATTTAAGAAAGTTATACAGGGATTCAAGCACACACAAAATTAGATTACAGGAAAATAATACATTTCTGCCATTGGACTTCATTAAAAAAAGTAAAGACCAATTAAGCACCCGAAATACTAATAGAGATAGAGACTCTGTGATGAATATTAAGTGAAGAAATAGTTAACGAATACGTTTTAAAATAAAAGTTGCCAGACTGCAAAGAGAATGACAAAGTGATACTGCAATGCTAGGCATACAATAAACCAAATATTTTGGGGACATCAGGCACTGAAAACGCCACAAACACCTCCTACTCATGTTAAAATACAATTTCCACAACGCACAAATTTAACAGAAACAATGAGCAAATATGGAGACAACCATGACAAACTAAAAAGGAGTAAGAATACAGGCAAAGTATCATCACAGACACTGAAACAAAACCAAAACAAAATAGTAGAGGAAACAGTCTATGCAGAGTTTCTCAATTGCAACTGGGAAATAGCAGATTTCACAGTAGGATGTTCTTGTTTTGTTTTTGCTAAATATCATTTGATAAGACAGTGATAAGCAGAAATTCACATGTAGATCACCAGCCCAGAAAGGGAATCTACTTTTACCTTATGACTGGGCAACACACTAGCAGACTTTGGCGATACCATATTCAAAGATTCATATAGAAAGTGAAAATTTACATTCCTTATAAACCTATCAGATTGACCTCCAGATGGGGAAAAAAAAAAATCTGAAAGTAATTCTAGATAGATCAATGAAGACTTAGACTCAAGATGCAGTCCTTCTCCAAATTTTAGATGCGTGAAAAAATAATTCAGATTGGTTTACTTAATTGCAGTATACTTTGTCAATGATACAGTCTAATTCAGACTACTCCATCACAACAAAATTAGAATTAGAGGGATTTCAAAAGAAACAAGAATGAGTAACATAAAAATGTCCAAGAAAAATAATTTATCACTGAAGAGAACTAAAGTTTTCTTCTCAGAGCACTGCTATGCTGTTTTGTTTATTTCTCAGAAAATGAGCTTCTGTTAGAGAAAACAACTAGCACTAGAGGGTTTCTCTTTACTTCCCTATGCAATCAATTCTAAAAACTATTTGGACTCCCCTCTGCTGTCAACAGCAACTCATTTCCTAGCACAAACAGTCACAAGAAGACTCAAAAAACACTCAAAAGAACAAATTGTAACTACACTGATTTTAAAAGAGCAGGAAACATCCCTGAAGTGCAGATGTCTATAACAAATACCATTTATTTATAAAAGGAGGAAAAATGGGGGAAAATACATACGTTTTATATTACTTTACTTTTATACTACCTTATCCCCAAAATATTGATGAAAAATTGACAGTGTTTATACTTTTATTGATTATGGTTTTCTTGACTTTTTCTCAGTTCTTAATGAACTCTTATGTATCCTGTTTATGTAATTCCATAAAAACTTTGCAGGAAGATTCACAATATTAACGTTCCCTTAAGTGTTTAACAGAAGCAAAGTTTTTGCCACAGAAACTGAAGATGACTTTTTGAATACTAACTTTCACTCTTTCCAAGCACGCTGTAAAATATTCCCCTTCTGCAGGTCCACGGTGCCTCACTCTCCCACACACAAATTTAATACTTCCTTTCCCACATGAAAAACAAAATACCCTGGCAATAAATCCATACACCGCCATAACCACGAATGAGGTTTTTAAAGCAGAAGAGGAGACGCTTTGCCTGTGGAGGTTACGCAGCGGTTAACATCCAAACGTGCAAACACTGCCCGCCCGCCCTAACATTTTTGGAAATTCTTTATTTTCATACAAGAACTTTTAATAACCAACCGCTATTTCAGCGACAGAGCTGACACAGCCGCAATACCTAAGCCAGGCAACACCGCCTGTAACGACGGCGGGGAGCCCGGGGCCTGGGCGCAGCCCCACCGACCGGCGAGGCCCGCGGGCAGCCGGCCGGCTACCCCCGCCGCTCCGCAGCCAGGCGCCCCGGCCCCGCCCGCCCCTGGCGCGCGGCGGCCCCGCCCCGCCGCAGCCGTTGGACAGTGACTCACCGCGCGACGCCGGAGGAGCCGCCCCCGGCGGGGCGGCCGCCATGGTGGCCGGGCTCCAGTCCTCCGGCGGCGGCTCGGGGGTACCGGCAGCCTCCCGCAGCTGCAGCGGGGCAGGAACGGAAAAGGAGAACGCATGAGTGGGGGCGGGGGGAGGGCGACGGGAGTTGCGTCCCGCCACTGCAGCCGCCCCGGCTCCCGCGGTCCCTCCCGCGCTGTGGTGCCCCCCGACCCAGCAGCGGAGGGAGGGAAGGGGGAAAGGGAACGCGCCTGCGCAGCGCTGCGCCAGAGGCGGTGTGCGCATGCGCGGCAGCCGCTGCCGCGGCCCAGCGGCGCCTCGTTCCAAACACGCACCCTCACCGGTTTTTTTCTTCTGTGCCTGTGGGCTGTCAAGGTCCTCTTCAGCCTTTCCGCCTGGGCAGGGTCTTCGTCCAGGAAATCCTGTCACAGAGAGGGAGCTGCACTGTGGGCCCGGGGTTGCACTTGTCCCCTGGCCCACAGAAATCATCCCTTACTCTGTCAGTAAAGTTCGGTTTAAGCAGTTTTGCCTCTGAGTATTTCACCGATGTCATTTGCAGGCCTCAGTCCTGAAGCTCGTGGCATGACTGAAGTTAACACAAACGTGGTGTGGAGGATAGTAAGCATTAGCAGGATTAGAGCCTACCGACATCTCTGAAGCACCTTGCCCTATGTTTCCAGTTCCCCTGCTCATACCAGCTACCTGTTTGACCATGACATAACATGCTTCTCTGGGCAGTTTAAACACAAAAGGCAGTTGCCCAACTTCAAAAGTAGTTCTACTGATTAGAAAACTGTAACTTGCTGTTTTTATAACCCACTCAAGCTTAAATACATTTCACCAATCATTTAATCCAACTAAGTGTTGCACCAATATGAAACAGAGTATCAATATACATTAAAAGTGTGTATTTCACAGCATGTGATAACGTATGATTATAATGTATTTGCACAGTAATTAATTATGCAAGTCACCATTAATTCGAGCAGCACTCATTGCACACATCTAGGGAATAACAAGAGCATACAAGACACTGTAGTGTTACTTATTTCACTTCTCAGTTGCATACGTAAAAAACCCTTTTACTCTCGTTGAAAAATGGTGATAAACCATTGTTGTCTCAACTTAAGGGACACTAACCTCCATGATTATCATCCGGGATTCTTCACTGCGGTCCATCTATTCAGTAGCTGGCACCTGGCTGTCACAAGCAAAACACAGGAACTGTGAGCAGTTATTTCATGGTGACATACGCTTTACTGTGTACACACCGATAATGACATACATGCCATGTGACCTTTGCACCCTGAACACTCAAATGATGTATTGTTTAACTTGTTTAACATCTTAATACTTTTAAAAAGTTCTAATTTTTTGAAAACTGAGTAATTCAAAATGTAAGTATCCATTTATTTAATAATTACATATAACAGTGAATAAAGTGGGCCACTATATGAAGATTACCTCTTGCATGTTTTTTTTTATAAATAACCCACCCATAGTCCATAAAGTCTGCTGATCAGAGAGCAGATTCACAGAGCTTCAGATCACAGAAACATGTTCAATGCCTTTCTTCTCTTTCAGCACTGGGCTTGCTTGGCATTTCAGGTTTACCAAATCTGAAATCCATCAAATAGCTACCATTTTGTATACACCAGGAAGCTGTACTGATTATAAATATCAGGGAATTTTTTAGTTAAATCAGTACAACTCAATTCATTACTACTATTATTTCAGTTTCTTGTACTGCACTGTTTTACCTTTAATCAACAGGTCAAACAATTTTGGCTTGCACCAACATAGCCGCATCAGTGCAAAATCTAAGTGTTGATTTATTGCTCTAAAAGTGACTCACAGCAGCATAATTTATTCTGGATTTCAAAATTCCCATGAAAGAACTCACAGGAGTGAGACTTATGGGACATGTTTCTGTATCTGGTTGAATCTCCTTCACCCGGAGGGCTAACAGAGGCCTACACAAATCATCCCTGTTTTCTCCATCATTCTTTGTACTGGGCACATAAATGCTGTTTTACTATCGCCTCAGGGAATGCTTCCAGACCAGGCAGGTCTGGTCTTCATACTCCTCTTAACCTTTTAGGAGATACCTAAAAAAATGGAGGAGGAGCCAATGAAGGATATAAGAGTAATTGCATTATCGCCTGTCTAAGGATTAGTACTTACCAGCTACTAGGCCCAAAGGATTTTCAGATTGGCAGATAGCTTCCTCAACTAGCACAGTAAGCCAAATTTACCCTAAGCAAGTGTATTTATTAGACAGATGTGGCTATGTCCCAAACCACCTTTGTATTCAAATCAGTACCGATTCCCTCTGTATGTTGCACAAATGAGAGGAAGGACATGAAAATTGCAATGTTTCCTTGCTGCATGTAAGTCTCAGCAAATACCATCCTTGTGGCTGAGAAAATACCACACTGCAAGAATCTGCAGCATTTTTATTACTCAGCACAGAAGCCTTTTTCATATCAAACATTTACATAACAAATTTAAACAGTCTGTCTTACAGGCACATGTAAATGGAAAATGCTGCAACACAGATGAAGACCCTTGCAGCCACTTTCTTTAACAATTTTCTAGCATTTCTTGAAAGCAAGTACTAAAGCAGGCAGTTAAAAATGTAATAAACAACTGAATGTAAGAACTATAAAGCTCTCTGTTAGCTCAGAGATTGTTTCTAAAGCACTTAAAACAGAAGTACAGTGAAGTTTCTCTAACTTTCTTTGACAAACATTACTTTGAAAATATGTAAAAAATAATTTTGAGTATTTTGGATTCTTAAGTCTGCCTCATTCATGAAAACAGGGCAAACAGTGGTACTTAAAGAGGTCTAAAAGAAAGCATTTGTTTCCTACCTGGGTTTTCTTATGCAACAGCTCCAGGACTACAGACAACAGCCAGCCATAAACAGACTCAGCCTAGCAACAGGGCTGTCGGGGAAGGCACTGGCCTTGCTTTTTAAAGAGAAAGAGTCAAATTCCCTCCCATAAGCCACTAAAAAAAAAAAGTCTGGAAAACATCTTTTTTATAAACATTTTTTTTTAAGTAAAAGGGAATGAGAAAGTCGTGAATAAGTATAGGGAAGATGAAGTGATTACAGCTTCTGCAAACATCTACACATTTCAGTTACTGCAGTGACTCGGAAGAGAATATCCACTGTATATTTTTGCAGGATCAGAAATGATTTTTTCTGACTGAAATACAATAAAGACAGTCACTCTTCTAACTTTAGGGACCTAACTCTGCTAAATTATCTGGCTAATTTCTCTATACTTCCTCTGTAACCAGAGGAGAAGCGTATGCTATCCATGAGACATGTAAGATTCATAGCAATTAAGTTATGTATTCCTGAATATAAATTGTCTGCTGAGGAGCATACCTCCCTCTGCTGACTACAGAGGGATATTAGACCCCTGGTTTAGACTACATGCCAACATTCAGATAAGTAAAATTTGATTAGATGAATTTCAGTCTGAATTTCAGCCCTGACATCAGTGATGTAAGGATAAATCCTTAACGTGAACTTTACTTCAAGTAAAGTTACTACCCAGCAGTTTTTCAAATGCCGACTCTGTTTTCCAATGCATTAAAATATTCAGAAAGAATATTAACCCAAATTGTATCAAGAAGACAGCTATGTACTATTGGGAAAAGTCACAGAAAACACAGCACAGTGGGGGGGGGGGGGGGGAAAGAAGTATAAGCTTTCAGCAGCTGCAGTTTGCAAAGACAGGGTTTTTACCACATCAGGACTAAAAAGATATCACTAAATGATCTGAGTTTGGAGAAACCAAAGTAATAAGTAAGACAAATGCTGGGACTTCTCATTTATTTATAAAGTTATTATTATATTTTATTACTTCCATAGCAGAATAAAAGAAGGATATCAAGGTTTTATTAAGATTGCTCTAGAGACTGCTTAAAGGGAAATACAATCCTTGACACCCTTGGTTTGAGAAGCACTGGAGGGGTGGGTTATCTGTTGAACGCTCACAACCATCTTATCGAGATACTAGGAATGCAAGAAATATCTTAGCGCTTCCAGATAGTTTGTAGAAATGTAGACTTAATGCAAGAAATATCTTAGCATTTTCAGATAGTTTGTAGAAATGTAGACTTATGTACAATTCCTAAGTTTTACAGGTACAAAGTAATTAATAGTATTCCAATCAAATATAGAGAGTCTTTTTTGCTGCACTGAATTCGATGAACAATAATGTCTTATCTAAACATTTGCATTAATATCTTCAGTATGACCAGAATAAATGTTATTGCTGATACCAAATGGAGTTGTTATTAGACCTAGTTATTCTTGTCCCTATATAAACAGCCCCCACATAATGTCTGAAGATCCATTACTGCAAAGTTTTAGTAGCTGGAGTGACATGAAAAGAGATGGCTAAGTTGTTTCCTATTTCTGAGTACTGTTGTTATAAAAATGAGCTCATGGAAAAAAAGTAAACAGTTACAGTAGATAAAAGATTGGGTGTATGCATTTTTAATTTGTAAAGAGGAACTATCACAGCTAGAAACACCTTACATGCCAACAGTTTTCAAGAATGGGAAGGGAATGTGATCAGGAGACCGGTTTCGTACGGCACATACACAGCAGTCTCCAGTGTCTGCTGAGCCTCACTGTATCACTGTGGACCTGATCCAATGGGTGAACCTTCGTGTAGGGTTTTGGCAATGAATCACATTAAACTTCTTGGTATGCTAGTAAGTCTGTGTCCCAACAGTTTCTCCCAGTTTCAGAAACAGTTGTGCAAGCAGTTGAAATGATGGACAAATATGAATAGCATAATGTAAGGAACATTACTATAATACCCTGAAGGAGCGGTGGGGGACCTTTGCTTAGCAAGACGGGAAGCTACTTAAGAACACATCAGTACAATGGCTGTACTCACAGGAAAAATACAAAATTCAAACCACATAGGTTTCCTGGAGCTGGGATCAACACATTTATCTCAGTCAGCATTACGAAAACAACAGCAAGGCCAATGTCTTTGATTACCTGGACAGCAGAGGTAGTGCTCCAAATGAGCTGGCTCGACTTTGTTAGGTGTAGCGCTGTCCCTTGCTTAGGCATAAGCTGTTTTTTTGTAATGACAGCCCAGGATGGCAAAGGCAGAGCAGATAGTAGCTTGTAGAACGAACTATGTGGAGAAGCAAAATTGTAACCCTGGACCTCAATAACCAGCAGCCATGGCTGCGCTGCTAGGCTGGCCACTGTCACGCTGCGCCCGCCCCGTTCCCGCGCCTCTTGCTGCAGCGATGGGAGAGCCCGGGCCGGCTGCCCAAAAACAGGCAGCCTGGGGAGCGAGGGCTGGAGACAGGCTGGCCTTCCCCTCCCTCACCGTCTGTCGCTCCAGGGAGAGTTGTCCCACACTCTGTCCATGTCGTCATTCTCCTGGATGTGCAGCCACCCCGTCCTGCCTGCACCTCAGGGATCGCCGGCCCCATGTCCCAAGGGAGAACAGTTTTAAAATGAACAGCAAGCAACGAAGGATAGAATTTATTTTCAGTCTGCGAGGATAATGTAAAGGTCAGGAATGCTGTATGCAGCTCTTTTTTTCCTGCCTGGAATGAAAGGCAAAACCTATAAAAACAAATGAAAAAAGAACAAAACTCCAATTCTTACAACATACCTACAGCATCTATGAAATATGAGTACATGTTGCTGCATTCTTAGAACAGGAATTTCAGCTAGTATATGCAGCTCTACAACGATCTCAGTTTCAGGGAGATAACCAAGGGGAGCAGACTGTGCTCGTCTTGATTATCTTTAACTGACTGCACCTTACTCCAGCATGATAGAAAATCACAATAAAATGCCCTCAAATTTGTCACAGAAGAAGAAATCACTGCTTGTTACCAGAACATCTGACAGAATATAGGTGACTACAGGTGGTGCACGGAGAGGAGCAAAGCTGCTGCTTTGACATCAGCGTCGGTGGCAGACTAGTTTTCAGATGATTAAAGAGATTGTTTTTCAACTCAGAGTTTTAAATTCTTTCCACCATGCACTGTGGAAAGTGCTTGTGGCTTCCACTAGCACTGTGAGTGCTAAAAAGTCACGAAGTAAGTTATTGTTCGTACACTTTACTCAATTCCAGAAATTTCATCTACTCTTGCCAAGAGGTCACTTTTAGAGCATCCTGAGAATCTTAACTCATTTATCTGTTTCTCAAGAATCCAGTGGTTTTGTCCCTTTGTTAGCACTACATAAACAAGGCGATTCTTTCACAGAAACAGTTTTATGAATATAGCGTTTTATTTTGTATTGTTTCTGGGATTCTGACAGGTGTTTTAAATTTGAAGAGAAACAAATTTGTCATTTCCTTGGTGTATGCAGAAACATTCCAGGATATGTTTAGGTTTACTACACCTCAAATTAAGTCTCCTTTGAAAGTCAAGTATTTTATATATACTTGAATGTGTTGAATTTGGCGACATGAAAAGATTATCTAGCTCACCTTAATATACTGTAATAATATGCTGGAGGACAGCCAAATTATTACAGCTGAAGTTGTCCCAGGAGGAACTTGAGCAGTACTTTATGGGAGCTGTCACAAGAGGTCCCTTGCATCTTTGTAAGGGTGATTCCATGTTCTGCTCATCAATCCAAACCTTCTTTTTAATTATGAGGCATGTAAATTGCCATATTAAATTAAGCCACTCTTTTCCACTTAGCAGGTTGCTCTCTAAGATCAGAAATCTTACTTAACTTTTGCCATCTCAAAGTTGAACTCTAACCCAAGCTAGTTACTTTGGTGTCCCTTACAATTAATGCAAGAAGGCAGGTACCTCCAGATTATTTCTGGCTTAAAGTAGATTTAAAAAAACAGAGATTTAGATTTACTCCACCTGTTTCTTTCCACTGAGGGTGGGAGAGCTAACTACTGGCTTAGCCTAGGCACTAATCTTTTAGAGATTAAAGTCAGATGAACTTCATGCTAGTATTTGCTGCTGCAGGAACAATGTACACGGGGGAAAAATTTCCTTACTCTCCCCACCAGGTAAAGTAATTACACTCAGAATTGAGGGATCTAAGCCATATACCAAATAGTCCAAAACACCTTTTTCTTTGTATATATGTACTATTAAAACTCTAGATATTCTTGTCATCAATATAAATGTATAATTTGTATGCTTAATTTTTCTTTCGCTTTAGGTAGTAGCTTTCCTGAGTTGATATGACATACGCAATCAAGTCAAACACACATCAGATACTGAGAAATTCCTGAAAGTACATGGAATTTTTTCATGCCAGTGTGAGGAAGAATCGTGCCTCTGAGATTCAGAAGCACTGACATGACCCCAGCTTGCAATGTTGACTGAAGTAGTTACACAGAAATGAGTATTACCTCGAAATGCTCTGTCAGCTGAAGTCTAAATAGTATGTATGGAAACAAATAAATTGCTGCTTGAAAAAATGTATTTACTCATTGAGAAAGATATACCAATTAAATGAAACAGTGCAGGTGCAACTCATCAGGTGAAATATCATCAGCCCATTGTGATGTATTGCTTACTCAACTATATTAATCTCCTATTTACTTTCATGTATTTTTTCTTGGATGGAATTCATTATCTACTGAAATACTTATATTAAGCATGCCAAATTTCCACATAAAACTGAGGTTCCTACTTAGCAAATTGCCTAGTACAGCATCAGTACAGTTAGCCTGAATATGAAATAAATGCTAGGGGGTAAATTAAACCTGTTAGTGAAGTGTTTCAATAAATGTGTTAATTAATAAATATGAACTGAACTTCCACAGGTGACCTGTGGAAGATAAATAAATATAAGTATTATACAAACAGCACCAACTAGTGAAACGGACACAATAGGGGACAAAACAAGCTGCTTGTCAGATTTTTATATTTTTCCGTATCATAAAAACACATAAATGCTATTAGGTAGAGTTAAAAAGATTTGAAGAATATAGATTACATTTTCAATATTTATTTCCATTTGTAATTTTTTCCTCTATGTTGTGTGAGCATTGTAAGAATGTCTTTAGGACTAATTTTACATATAGCTGCCTGAAAAATTTATATAGCAGCATAAACCATATGGATCTGAATACCAGTAGTGAAGAAAATGAAGGTATTTATTCAAATTAACATACCAATACCTATTTGAGGATGGAGATTTTAGTGCAATTAAAATGTTTAATTAGGTATCTAGGTTAAAAATGTTCAGCAATGGAACATGTGACTGATCTTTCTTGGCACTCTGTAACATGTAAAGAATGTCTGAAAGAGTAAAAGCTTGGGGGCTATTTTGTTTCAAAGAACTTTATTTTTTACTTACGTGTATTTGCACACATATCTCCCAAGTAAATATATATATTTTTCCTTAGGAATCTCAAGAACATGAATCTTCTTAATGTTGTTGGATGATTTCCCAGCAGTTTTAGGGTTGTATGAATTCTTGCTGCCTTGCTCAGAAAGCACAGGAGCTGGTGCTGCACCAGAGGCGTGCTTTCCCCATAGGGTTATTCCCTGGTGATACTGATTTCTCTCTGCTGACTGTGGACAAAGTCTAGATGACTTACTTAGTCCAGATGTCTGATTTTATATGACACTGTGGCATGTGCAGAATGCCATACTAACTGTGCAGAAATCTTTGATTAATTTCAAATTTAATCGTAATGAGATTCTGCTGGTTTTTATCCTACAGCATTATAAAACCGAACCAAACCAAAAAACCCTACCCAGGATGCAAATAGAGGATGCAGTCTCTCCTTGCCCAAACCTAGAGGAATAATTTAACAGATTTTTTTGTTTGTTTTTAACTGTTCGTGGCAAAATATTAGGCCACTCAAAAAACTGCATAATCCAAATGGGAAAACCTAGGGAACCTAAAATGACTTTTTAATGATTGTACAAACATAAATCTAAAATTATTAAATAGAGAGAGGCAATAACTCTTGGTTTATTTATTCCCATGAAGTAATTTTCAACAGAGGTGTGGCTAAAACACGTCTTTTATATTTCATTCATTTTTAGAAGATTATTACAGGGAAGCAGCTTGCTTTTAGTTAGGATTGCAACCAGTAGCCTTTCATTACAAAGCCCTATTTTTTCTCTGTTTAATGTTCAAAAGTTAGTTTTGTCTGAAAATTGCCACATTTATGCTAACTACCACATATGTTCCTGCAGCATTCAAAGAAAATCAGTCATACGCTTAAGTCTTGCTTTATAGGAGATTTTCTAACTTGAAAGTTTGAAGTATTTCTAAATTTTACCGATAATAAAAACTGACTTGTTACTTTTAATAAAACTTTCTACTGAGCCAAATGTTGTAAACCAATTTTCATATTACTTAGGTAAAATAAACATATAATTAAATATTTTTATTAATTGCTTTTGTTGCACAATGTGTATTGTAGGTCCAGTTCTGCATTGATAACTCTGAAGAATTGGCATAAATCACTGTTGTAAAAATGATGCTTGGGCAGCATTTTACACTCATTTTGTGCTTAAATTGCAGATGTACAAATGATTACAGATTATAGAGATAAACCAAATCTGTAAATGTCCTCTTTATATTTCTCATAGGAAGGAGCCCTTGCATAACACTAATAAATTAGATGTCTGGTTGGAAAATAATCCACTTCCTCTTCTACCACACATCTTCCACTGTGAAATAAAAAAAAAAAATTGTACTGGTTCTTTGATTTGTGGACAGAACTTTGCACCTATTCACTGCATAAAGCAGCAACCAAAGACATGCATGTTAGTGCATACCTATATAGCTCAGGAATTGAGAGGGCAGGTATAGAGCGCGCAGATTAATGTTCCATACATAACTGTAGTGCTAACATTTCCTCATATTTCGATCTCAGCAATATTTTGTGATCGTAATTTTCTTAATTAAATTAAGTACACAGAAAAAAACAGAAATTCACCCCTTTCTGAGTCATCAACAAAGCGGGAGTAGGTGTCGTGTAACAAGGACCTCTAGCATTTGAAACTATCTGAATAACTGTTAGAAATAACAGGCTTCTGTAAACCTGGGACTAATAAAATAAAATCGTAATTTTTTGTGGAGTAACTGCATCTTTAAACACTCAGTTAAAGATTTCCAATCTTGACTTACAGGTATTGAATGCTGAAAAACTCATGACATTCCTAGGTGAGTTTTACAATGATTGATTACCACCACTGGTAAAGTGTGTGCCTCATTTCCAATGGGAATTTATACAGTTTCTCACTGTTGGATCTTGTTATCTGATGGAATGAAGTGCCAGCTACCACCAGAAATTTTATCTCTGGACAGGTACTTACAGACTGCGATCAAATCACCTCTTAGCCTTCCCATTAACAAGAAAAATAAATTGACCTTCTTAAATCTCTTGTGTAACCCATATGGCCAGAATTGCAATCATTCTTTTTTTTCAATTTTCCAGTAACTTTTTGAAACGTTGACATGAGTAACAGTTTCATAAGTAATACTACTCCGTATTCCTTCTTGTTATGTAATTCCACTGATGTGTAATTCCACTGATCATACAGCCAAAGCCCTGCAGCAGCAGCCTACTCTGATGACTCATCTTTAGCTGATTATCCATGATGATCCATGTACCTTTTCCAAGACCACTGAATTCCTGCAGTCCTTCATCTTGTGTGCGACTTGTATTCATTTTATTGCGTTCGGCCATGTGAGAATACAAGTAAGCCTAAATTCCTGTTGTGACTCAGTTTGTTCTATATAATTCATGCTCATTACTGCTTACTGTTCTATCATTTTTTTGGCACCCATAAATTTTGCAAGAAAAAAGCTTGTATTTTCTTCCACATTTTTCATGAAAATATTGAATAATACTGGAGGAATAGCAAATTCACTTGGAGCTGCATTGAAAATACCCACATTGGATACTGATTGTCTATCTGCAAGTTTTCAGTTCTCCCAGACATTTTTAAACTATTTTATATGTTTAATACCTTTGTTCTGTTCTTTTATCACTGTTATTGGGCAGTCCTCAGCTGGTATAAATCTGCATGAATTTATTAGGAGGTAAGCTAACTCTGAATATCTTTTGTTGGTGTAAATATCAGGTGAATTGTGCTTGTGACCTGTTCAGGTGAATTCTGAAGCAGCTATTGCTATTTTATTACTTTCCGTTTTCTAAATCAGTGTTTTGTCTGTTTTTAATGTATTTCCCATCTTAAAATGGACAAAGATGAGATTTTTTTTCAATTGTTCAATTTTACTTTAATATCATATAGAAAATATCCATTCTACATTGCAACTTAATATATTTTATATAAAAAACAATGTACATTATCTTAAATTTGTTTAAATAGTATTATAAACATGACTTTCAAGAAGAGTCATTCCTGGAGTGATGCAGTCTTTTGTTAATTATAGTTCCTTTTGTTATCCCTGCTGTTTGGTAAAGAATCCAGTTTAGATTCTAGAAACATTCTTCTGAACTTCTGAATTTGGTTCCTGTCAAAGCAAAAATTAACTCCCATATTATTTCGCTTTAATTTTGTCTCCTGTGCTTGGCCAGATAAAATCCTGTGTTGGACTGTCCAGTTTGGATGTGATTTGACATCATCTACTTCAGAACTCGTCTCCATCTGATAAAGCATCAAGATAATCTGTATCAACATATAAGAGAAATCCAGAAAACAAACTGTCTGCCCACGTTGGATCTGCAAAGAGACCATTTTGGTCAGTGTAGAAGATCTCAAGCCATACTTCGTCTTCTGGCTGAAGGTAGATCACTGTGGATCCAGAAGCTACATCATGGTTTCCTGTGTTCGCATCAAATGTCTTTATCCGGTACTTCCCATTATGAACCAGCCCAATTGCAAGATGCTTATTTGCTAAGGTGATATCATAAGAAAAATAATAAATCCCTGGGATGGCACATATAAACTTCCCTGTGGCAGGATTGTAATGCTCACCCTCATTGAAGAGGACTTTATTGAATACAATTGGTAATCTTTCCTCTGGGTAGCTGGTGGTGATGCCAACAGAAAAGGCAGATTTCAGTACTATCTTCCCACACTTACAGACCCCTGGTGCACCTGGCTCTCCTCGGTCTCCTTTATCTCCCTTAGGTCCAGGTGGTCCAGCTGGACCTACTTCACCTTTGGCACCAGTCAATCCTCCAGGTCCTTTTTTACCAGACTGACCTTGGTCTCCTTTCTCTCCAGCTGGTCCTAAAGGCCCAGTCTTTCCTCTTAAACCTTCAAAAACATTTTAAGTTAGTTAAGCATTACACAGATTGTCTCAGTAAATGATTGTGTGGGCTATTGTGTATGTCCGAACAAACAAGAAAAACAAGGTTAGAATTTCAAAATATTCCAGAAATACTTTCAAAATGCTTCTGGTAACTTTGTAAAAGGAATGGCAAGTTGAAACAGGGGGCTGGACTCTACAGCCTGAGTCCTTTGTTTCTATATGCCTAGTTTTCTTCATACTTCTTGATTACACATACTAATTATACACATATGCAATTTTTTCACATTGAAGGAGTTTATATATAATCACTCCTTTGCTGACTGAAGTATTGACACTGCTGATGGGAAAGTTAGCAGCATGGCTACCTATATGATGGTCCTTATGCACAAAATATTTCTTACTATTTGAGCATTTTACTGTGTACCACAGCACTTGTTAATCTTTTATTCCAGGGTAATGGCACAAATGAAACTAATCATTTGACACCACTGCTGCCACACATATTTCATTTTTCCAAACTTTTTGTTAGCATTTATGCAAAGGAAGGCTAGGCATTTACATTTATTTACATATATTTCAGTATATGTAGATTAGACCTATCTAAATATATATCTAAATATTTTCTTGCAGTATCTATACATGCATACACACAGGCACACAGACGCATACATACATTCATCTTTTATATGTGTGTATATGTATATGTAACAGTGATGATCTTAATTTGTTTGACTACTACATTAGTTTACATGAATATTCAGTACCTGCACTCCCTTTTTCACCTTTTTCTCCCTTCCTGCCATCTCTACCATCTCTTCCTGGAAGACCAATACGTCCATGTGGCCCTGGGGATCCATTAGCTCCGGGAGGACCTGCAGGGCCTGGCAAACCAGGTATGCTACAAATGTATCTTGTGTAGTAATTTTCTCCTTTGAACTGGTTTTGAAGAGGTTGTTCGCTTGTATAGATGGCAAAACTTGTAATGTAAAGCAACACAAACATCCTCGTATCTGGAAGAAATACATACGTATAAGACTATTTATGCATATTGTTACACTCTAGTCTTTAGATGGCTCTGAATGTAGTAATAAGTGTAAGACTATAATGCATTATGCACATATATGCACACAGGGAGATCAAACTGGGATTTCTGAAGCAGCAGCATGAACGTTTTGAATCTGTGTATGAGGCAAAGAGGAAAGTCTGTTATGTCGAAGCTTTTCCTAGTCACAGTATGTATTACTCTATGTCTTCCAAACAGCCTGTAAACTGACGTAGTATACCTGGCAAATACCAGCTTATCTGGACCAAATTTTGACACTTTTAAAAAAGAACGTGAATTTTTCAGTGCAAAACCCTTTGCTTGCATCGTTTATTTTGTCTTTGGGACTTGTACAAGCTTTACTGAGAAAAACACTGTTTCCCGGAAGGGTGTTACATCCGTACTAGGAAAATCTGCCAGTAGGAACAGTCTTTTCCAGTGAGGACAAAGCTTATATCTTTATTTCATTCGGAAGCCCTCATGATTGTAAATAAATCTCCAGCCTGAATAACTGTAGCAGAAACGTTCTAGGTCTGCAGAAAAGGTGCCAGTAAGAGACCTACAGCTTCAGTATTTAGTAGTAAACCCTTATGATCACAGCAGAAGTAACTACTTCACTGTAATCAATCAAGCAGAATCAGACAGCTGCTCTGTGGGTAATGGATGAAGTGTGAATGGGCTGCTAATACTACTTCCAATCTGGCTTGGACTGCTGTAGGAAATGAATTGTGTTGCAATATCTTGCAAAAAAATTCTTTAAAGCATTATATTTTAATAGCTGGCTGTTTTCATAAACAAGTGAATGTAAATTGGATTTCTCTGTAGCCTAATGTATACTGGGGGGCAAAAGAAAAAACACTGTACAAACAGTAACCTGCTAAGGAGTTACAGTACCTTATATACAGAAGTGTCTTAAATTAGTGTTGCATTAGCAGAGAGTCAGTCATGGGTTTGGTGAAATTCTGCAAGTCAAGCTGTTTTTTCTAGTTCTCTTGCTAGATTCTCAGAGCACTTCTGAAGGTTTTCTGTCAGAGTTTTCCATTCCTTCAGAACTAATTTACAGCATGCAGGGAAATCAAAATCCACTGGTTTCTGTGGGGAGAGGAAGAAATAGAATGGGGAAATCAGAAAAGTCTCCTTGTAAAATACCATCTGCCTTTGTTACAGTGAAACTCAAATTCATTCTCAGAATCATTGTTAAAGAAGTTGCAAAGTGAATCATCTTAGAAATCCATGTTGCCATTCCCATCTCTGTTATACTGATTGGCATTCACTGATTGATTTAAAACTCAAATCATTAAATTTATTTGCAGTTCATGAAATTTCATACAGTATATGCCATGGGCAGATCAGTTCAGTAGGGAAAAAGATCAGCAATTATACGTACACACACACACTCTTTAACAAGAACCTTTTCTATTTTACAGAATAGAAAATGAGAGACTGCGTGTTGGTATCAATAGCAATGCAGAAGAAAGCATGAAAATATTTTAGTTGCAGAGAAATAAGTGATGTTCCAAAATTCTTTTCAGTCATTTATATTCTGCTTTTCATATTAATCATCTTGTATCAAATTGGCACAAACCAAACTATTAATTTTGCTGTCATTTGATAAAGGCTTACAATATGAGCAGGCACAACAGCCCTCTTAAGAGTGGATTAACATATGAATGCTTGCCATTACCGGAGAGCAGCAAATGATTACTCCAAGAAAGTAGTTAGCTACGAGCATGAAGTTTATAGTGGGACTTGCTCTCATGTACTGAATGTGCTACCCAAATAAAGCTAATGGATTTTCATAGGACCTAAATCAAGGACAACAAACCTTTCTGCATGGGAGAACAATTTTAAGCATTCAGCCAGGAGGGAGCAGCCTGGAGGGAGTTCATGCCGAAGACTGCATATACGTATTACACAAAGCTGGTGGATTAGAAGCAGAGGCAACCTAAGAATCAAGAACTGGAACAAAGACTGCCCTTTGCCAGATGAAAGTCTGAACCAGTAGGCAAGATATTCCCACACGGTGTTGCACATGAGCCAGGCAAAAACGGTATCAACAACTGCTGGTTTTGCCTGTGTTCAGCATCTTTTACAAATCAGAGCAAGAGCCTTCACACAGCTGCTTGTGTCACTGCCTGGCCAGTAACTTATTGATGTGTGAAGCTGTCTCCAACTCCCAGACCTCCCCTGCTGTTCTTCTCATGTGCCTACCAGAAATGAATTAGCCTGGGACATGTGTTTCTGCTAAGGCCATGGGAAAAAAGTCATGTGGGGAAGGTAAGGGCAACTGGGTTGTTGAGAGAGGGTGTACCTGAGATGGCTGGGGAATTGCAGAATTGGAGAACTGGAGAACCAGTTCGGGAGGGGGAAAGCATAGGGATTTGGAAAATGAAGAATAGGTGATCAGGATCTTGGTTTGGGGAGCTGACAAGTATGGGTTAAGGAGTGATGGGGTTGTGAGACAGAAGGGTGGGGAAGGGGAGGGGAAGGGGAACAGAAAGGGGAGTGGGTTGAAATGCTGGTAATATTCAGGTGATGATGTTTATGATCCCAAATTTAGGTTGCTTCCAACAGTGGTACCCAAACAAATGGCATTTGGGAAACCATGCATTAGGCCACAGATTCAGGACCTCTCCTGCCTCTTGCGTTTCCTCCAGCATAGTGGTCCAGCTTCAAAAGGAGGGGTGGAATGTACATCTCTTCTTTATTACCGCAGTCTCTTTGGAAGCATGAATCACCTCAGACCAAGGATGGAGGTACAGCATTAAACCCATGCCTCCTGTTTTCTGGGGAGTGCTCCAGAAGGTAAATTGCTGTGTGGAACATGAATGACAACACATGGCTGTGCTTTTGAAATTTCAGGCTGAATCAGAAGGCATGTTTAGAGTTTTTGGTTCACCTAGGCTTAAGGAGTTAGAAGGTGGAATAGACTTCCCAGATCACTTTTTCAGAAGTCACCTATGTTCCAATGAAGTACTCGATCTGAGAGACTTAACTGGTAGGCAGAAAGTGAGTCATAAGTTAGACTTTGCTTCTGGTTGTCCTTTTCAAAGTCATGTGCTTTTGTCCATAAACTGGAGTAGGAAACAATGTCATTTTTATGTGCAAAATAGATTTTTTTGGGGGGGGGAAACGACGTTTGAGGAGTACATTCTTTTATCCAAATCTTGAAATCTAGAACAAGCACCTGGTATTCTTATAAACAATAATATCTTCATCAAAGCCACCATCCAAAACAATACTAATGAGAACGATATGAACACAGGATTAGAATAATGGTCTTCCAATTTTAACGAGTGCCATTCAGTAGTTACCGAATCCGCTAGGTAGAGCAAGAGTGCAAGCCAAAGCATTCGCTGGAGGAGCAGGCTAATCTGGAGCAACGATGCACATGGTCATCAGTTCTAATGAGCAGTGGTTTCTGGAGCAGCTTTCCTAAGTGAGGGGGGGCGTTGATCTGTGCCATCACTGTTCACATCGCACAAGCAGCAGAATCGCTGCCCTTATGTACAAACCCAAAAGATCATCTGATTTTTTCAACATCAGAAAAATATTTTAAAACCTATCCTGGTTCTAATATGTTGTTGCAATCTGTGAACATGATGGACCTGCTTTGAAAAGAGAATCTGTACATCAGCTTCCCATTGAAGCTATGTGATGAGCTGAGGGTCTTTAGCATCAAGCCTTTAGGAAATCTCACTGCATTACCAATACGCTCAGGCTATGTCATTAACAGTTTTTAGGATTAAGGATTAAGGAATTATGGCAAATTCCCAGTTTTTAGCCTTCCTGGTATATGATCAAATATTCCTCCCTTGTCCAACTATATAGATCTTAATTCTAAAATTTATTAATTGTTGTCATTTTGAAACAATCATAAAAGATTTCCCTTGAACCTCTTGTAAATAAGAGGGTCAAAAGCCAGTATTTATTAGTCACGATTGCCCCAGCTGTATACCTGCTTCCTTGCTAGCTTTGATTTCACTGCATATACATATATGCACAAACATTTGAGGAAGACGAGAAGACATGTTTTAACTTCCTTGTGCAGGAAGATCACAACTGTGTGATGTACAAGTCTTCCCCAATTCTCCCATCCAGGAAAGCTGTGGTAGGAGAAATGAAGTGGAGAAGGAGGTAATAAATCAGCATGAGAAACAAACCCTCAATGATTAGGGTTGAAACCTCAGAAACTGTGCCTGTCTTTTCTCCCTCCCAAAATGTGATCCACACTTCCACAAATATCAGTTTTGCCTACATGCTGTGAAGGGTCCAACCCTGCTACCAAATTTGACAACACCGTTAACCTTTCTACAAAGCCTCAGAAATGGTAGCCGACAACTTAGCATTCCAAACACTGCAGTTTCTTTGCGTTTTATGATTTTTATGCTATTTACAATACAAGCCTTAATTACAGATTTTTCCATTTGTTTTACATTGATCATTCACTCTCAGTTGGGCACAAGTTTTCAGACCTGCCAGGTTGTTTTGTGTAATGGGGACTGTCCTGGACTTCCAGAGCTCCCCCATAAGACTGTATCTTATGCTGAAGAATCAAGACCACAGCTGGCCACTGCCACTCTCTGTGGGTTAGCTACACAATCCAGCAATCAGTAACTTTTATATAACTTTACACTGTCTTTATTTTCCTTGTATATGAAGCGGAGAGTGACCTGAAACTTTCTGAACAGTCTGAACTTTAGATTCCCAGTCCCAGAATGACTGACTGATGGTGTCTAAAGGGAGGAGCCAGTGGGAACATTAGCTAAATATTCCTAAGAAAACAGTCCTTTAAAGTCCATATTAGCAATGCTGACATTTAAGGGTGTCACTCACTTAAGTTTGTACTCAGTCATGTTTGAACAGTCTGAACATAAGAAAGCACTTTTTCACTGTGAGGGTGGTTGAGCACTGGAACAGGTTGCCAAGAGAGGTTGTGGAGTCTCCATCTTTGGAGATACTCAAAACCCAAATGGACATGGTCCTGGGCAACCTGCTGTAACTGACCCTGCTGGAGAAGGGGGATTGGAACAGATGATTTCCAGAAGTTCCTTCCAACCTCAACTATTCCATGATTCTGTAAATAGCCACTTTCATAACTATGGTTACAGCAGTTAGATTCTTCAACCAGGTCTCAGGTCTTCATGGAAAACAGCTTAAAATCAAGACCAGGAGTTCCATGTGTTTTATTTTCAAAATATCAAAGGAGTGGGAGTAGTTTTCTTTCTCTGTTTCTGACTCCAAACATAGTCTTTCTTTCTGTTTCCAGTTGTTCCCCTTATTTAGAAAGTTTTTTTTTACTAAACCTATCCTAGAAGCTGATCAAGGCATATGTAAGTGAAATATTCTGACTCAGCTAGGGGGAATTTTGACATGTGAACTGGCAAGTGAAGCAGTTTCGCTGCCCACTATACCAGAACACACAAATAAATAAATGAAATGTGACAGAAGTTGTCTTGACAGAGAGCTGAGAAGCTAGGCCAGTTGCTTACAGTTTGCAATGACATGGAGGCAGCAAGGAGTTTGCTTACTATTTCTTCATTGGTGAAAGATGGCCATGATTTAACACTGGAAGACTAAACAATGCAAGTATTCCTACAAGTAGAATACAGACTTTTGTAAAAGATGTCCTTTATTTTCTTAAAAAAAGGACAGGAGCCATAAATCACAATGAAGCTATCTTCAGGGATGATCAGCGGTTTGCAGATTTAGTTATGAATCTGAACTGGAGTCAAGCATGCTGAGGTATTTAGGCATCTAAAAATGTGGATAGACGCCTAGAACAATATACAAAAGCACCTGTATGTCCACCTTCCATTGAGTTCCTTTCATTTCAGGCAGGCTTGGTCTTCCTCCCGAACATCTGCCAGAGCTGATCAGAATTTCTATACCTTGTCTTAGATCATTCTGCTTTACCAACCTCCTGATGGCATAAGAGACATGGAGAATAGACTGGAAAAGCAATGTTGGAGGGCATGGAAAAAGAGAAAACAGAAGGCACAAAAATAAAATGTCAGACTCTGCAAGGCACGAGGACGAACAAGAACAAAAGTAAAAGATTAGTACCACATGTGATGGGACAGTGACTTCCATGCCTGGTATCTTGTGCTGGCTTGCTTTCTTTCACTCCTGGGTGAAATGAGTGAAAGTGCATAAAAAGCTCCCACTGTGAGCGCCATCCCTTTGCGCAGGGATGAATGGTGGAGACATCTGACAAAGTGAGGTTGGGACACAGAGCAAGAAAACTTTGGAAACTGCTGCACTTCTGGCTAAATGTGTTCTAGTCCCTGGGCATGGCTTAGCTCTCAATCCACTCCAGGTAACATCATTTGTTAGATCATGGACACCTCTGAAGACTGATTCTTCCTCACCTGGTTGTTCCCTGGATATTGTACAAAGAGCAGTGTTTATCATTTGAAAAGATAATCATCCAGGGAAGAAGGCTTCCAGACCCTGAAGGGGATGTTTCTCCCCTAGGATGTCATTTTCTTCTGGAAGCTCATCACATGATATCACCTAGGTACTATGTCTTTTTCGACACCACAAGAATAGTGGGCACCCAGCCAGAGCCTAAGTCTCTACATCGAACTTCGAAAAAAATGAAGAAGCAATTGAAATGCCTGGTCAGGACTAATCTGGCTGATTTTCCCTGAAGCGAGTTGGGGAAGGCTCACATAAAGCTTCTCTGCTGGAAAAGCAGTGGAAGCAGTGACCTGGGGCAGGGAGCAGCTATGTTTAGTTGAGAGCAGTAAGCTCTTATCCCAGTTCTGCTGTGTATGGAAGAGGACATCTGTCCAGGGCTTGATAGGAGTCTTTTTTTTCATACTCCAGTCATAGTTATATTAGCAATATTTTTAAATGTACAAATGGTCTCTCTGTGCTGCTGTTGCAACACAAAAAGCCATTAACTTTTCCAAGAGGGGAACTGGAAATTCTGCCTACATGGGCAAATCCCCAACTGATACTGAACAGAAATGGCCTGCTAAACACTATTCACTATGGTCCTTTCAATCCAGGCAATATTTTAAACATTCACTCACATACTGGGGAGTGCAAAGGTAGTATAAGGTCACCTTTTCCTTTGCTTTCTTCAGCTGTAGAGTTAGTTTGCTATGCCTTCATTGTCGAACTTCCAAATTTGTAAAAGTATGTATGTCTTTGACAAGACTGTGGAGGACTATTTACTTTATACAACACTTTGAAGATGTAAGGCATTGTAAAACTCCTATATTTAGAGATTAATCATCTTAAATCAGTCTGAATTTTATTACTGAGAGTTTATGTGTTGCAACATATAACAGCATTATAAAACCAGGAATTTCTGAAGTGCTCAGTGTTGGCCAAGCTGTGCTCCTAGGATCCGCAGAACTGTGCATGACAATAGGGCTTAGACAATACCGAACACTTCTGAAGAAAAATCAGTACAGCTGCCAGACTTCTGCCTGAGAACCTTTAAAAGATAACTGCATAATCATGCATTTCAAAACAAACTTAGAAAATTAGTGTTCTAGAATTTAACATTGTTAGGTAAGAAGTAACTTTGTGGTGCTAAGACCTTTGGCCAAAATTTACAAAATTTCCTTAAAAGCCTCGATTTAGAAACAGCCCATATGACATTCACACATAAAAAATAGATCTTGGGGGAGGAGAAGTTAGGTATCTAAGTCATATTCATAATTGAATGATCCATAAAACGGCTGACATACCAACTGGGGCATGAGAGCCTGCCATAGTCTAGGGTTTCTGAAGAGGACTGCCTCAGACACCTCTATTGGAGCAGCGCTGTGCAACACAGATACTCAAGAGAGCAGCAGAAGAGATGGGTCAGGGAATAGAGTCAGTCTGTGCACACTTAAATAGCTCAATGCCTGAGCAACATGTAGCCATGCAAATGCTGCTGGAGCTCTTCAGGACTGCGTCTGCAGGACACTGCACTACCCACTGCCCAGAGTTAGCTACAGGGTCTTCTGACCCATGGTACACTGTTGTCACATTCAAGAACACCAAAATGATGCAGCCTCAATGTGAAACAGAGTGTAATCTAAGGGAGAGGTTTTGGCTGTGCGGCTGAATCTCACAGAGGCATGGGACTTCGGTGACTGTGTCTCATCTGCAGAAATGATATAAGCATTTATAAGCTTTAGCGTTACTGTAAATCAGTGGGGCTTGAACTTCTGAAAGACTAAGGCTTCCTGAAAATGGGACCAGGGCTCCAAAGCCTTTTGATGCTTTTGAAAATGCTACCTTGCAACCTGCGTAAAGTGTTGTAACATATGAATGTTAGGTGTCCCTAGCCTCTGGGGTTGCTAGCTGTGCCTCAGGAGCCAGGCTCTAATGTCATTTACACGTCTATTAGCCCCAACTCCAGTGCTGTTACACCGGACTTGCAAATACATGAGATAAAAATCTGGACTCAGATCAGTATAGTTTCCTGACAATTAGTGGCTATTCTGAATAAAATCCTGTCCTTGTGGAGTGACTCTACCTCAAAGCTCTTACTTCAACAGCATTGCATCTATATTTATACTGGAATAGAAGAAGGGGAATTTGGCCTGGTGTAGTCAAATTTTTGATTGTTATGGTTAATGTCAGATTCCTGAGATAGCAGCCAGGAAGATATAAAAATAGAATGAATTTTATGTAATGTCTGCTTTTGGGTAATAGCACGTTTTTTAATTATGCTTCTTCCTGATTAGATCAGATCTTTGAATAACAACTTGATTTTCAATAAGGATAAGCATTTTTTTCTGTGAGACTGAGGTACATGCACATTAGAAAGCTAGCTCTAAACAGTTTGGAGCTGTCACATTCAATTTAAATTCTATATGGTATAGTATATTCTTCTTTAAATAAAGACATGTTTCTACAGAAGGCTGCAAAGAACAGGGCATCCTGCCTCTCATCATACTCGGCCAGAGTATGCCAGAACGGCCAGATCCAGCGAAGCCCACCATCTGTGAACCCAGGTTATATGAATTCTAGGTCCCATTTCAACAGCCAAGAAGAGGAGCACCAGGGAAAGCGTGTGAGCAGTCACAACGGACTGTTCACTCCTTTTCAGAGAAATATGTAGGTCCAACACGTAGGTCCTCTCTGGTAATAGCTGGCTTCCGAGATGATCACTGTAATGGTCATCTTAGTATTAACTGCACCAGCAAGCATTCACACGGTAGCCGCATTTCTAGTTTATGGGCCTCATTTTCTACATAAGCATATGGATGCTTATCCCCTCTCCCCACCGTGACATCAAAGCAAATTTCATTAAGCAACATAACAAATTCTTTTTGTTCAGGATTTGCTCCCTCTTTCACCAGTCTCCGATGAGAACCATCTCTATAGTAGAAATGATCTGAGGGTTTTTTTTTCATACACGCTACCACATAAATATAAAACAACTATGTACTGCCAAGTTGTTAGTATCTAGCTTGTTTATCTGAAGAAATGTTTGGATTGTTCTTAGTACACATTTAAAAATATAAAATTTCCTATATGAGCTTTTTGCTTGCTAAAGTGTTAATACTGACACTAATATTTTTTCCTCTATATTTCTTATAAACAGACTTGAACATTTTAGGCAGACAGCTTTAAATCTTCAAGAAAAAAAGTTTGTGAAGAAAAAATAAATAGCATCTCATTTCTTTGTTTCGTCATTTGTACCAGCCTTGGAAAGTACAACCTCACGCTGCTATATAGAGCTCTGAAAAGCTGAGCATATCTGAAGAGCTCTATCAGCCTATTTGGCCAACTACCACAGCCTATATACCCTAGTTGCAATATATGTTAATAACTCTTTAACAAGGGTTTAACAGGTGTAGGATATTATCAAGGGAAAAGAAAGGGAAAGGGAAAGGAAAGGGAAAGGGAAGAAAAAGCTTGTATGACACGAATCCACTTAGAATGACATTTTTAACTGTGATATGATAGCTTTTGTCTGGTACACATAATCATTTGTCAGCCTGTTTCTGTACATTCTGAAATCAAATGCAAATCTCCCTCTTATTAATCTGTTCTGTTTGAACAGATTCACAAAGAGATAGAAAGGAAACAGAGCACCGAGTTTTCTTTCAGGAGATCTAATTTCTATTTCTAGATCAGCTGAATGTTTATTCTGTGGCAATTATTTAATCTTACATGCCTCTGTTTCTTCCTCAGTAAAACAATAACAACATCATTAAAAATGGAGATAACATTGCTCTGCTGATGTTGGAGTAGGTTATTTCAAAAGGACTTTTCAGATTCTGCTTTTCCTAAGTGATTGTGAACTGCCATTTCGCATTTCAAATCAATTTTCCCATGGGATATTAAAACGGATGAAGCCAGCATAATTTCTGCAGTTTTTCTTTGTACTGTGCAGATGAGGTCTAGTGTGCTGATAGCTGGCCAGTTTTGATTTTGTAACAGAGCATCAGTTCTGCTCAACATTAAGAAAGAAATTCAAGCCTCATGTAATTGGGCATATCTCTATTGAAACCAGGTGCCTTGTACTTGTATTTAGCCTTGAAAATGCTTTCACAGTTGAGTTCTTGCAACAATGATTTTACTGTTTTTTGAGGTTCAGCCTATCTGGGAAGCATTTTTTCTTGGGTTCCTCCAAGGAGTAGCATGAACAAAGCTCCTTTGGCTGATAAGGAGTAGGCTTTACCTTGACTTTGTTCTGCACGTGTGATGCTTCAGGGTCATCTCAGGAGGGTCTACAGGGGACCTCAGTGGCCATTCCTGGATGGTCTGGAGCTCATGGCGTGCTTGGCAACCAGTTTTATTTCATTTTCACTTGAATTTGCTCTGATCTCAGGCTGCCAACAAATTCCACCTATTCTTGGGTTAGGTGATGTTATAGTCAGCCTAGGAGGTCCCCAGTCCATCTGGTCTTCCCAACATTGATCAAGAGGCCACCGTCTGGCAGACAGCACAGATGGAGACATCTTACCCAAATACAGTGTGCTGAGGTTAGTCCGCATGGCCAGTATTCGTATGTTTGAGTGCACCCTAAGCTGTCTGGTGCATACTGCCCTGGGGATACCAGCTGGATTGTCCAGACACAGTACCAGAGGTGTTCCTTCAGGCAAAGAGTAGTAAGGACAGGCAGGCAGCACGGAGTCGCATCTACAGAGGGCACAGTCTTGGGGTCACATCTGCAGTGAAAATACAGCCCAAGGTAGTGGAAGTGGTACCTTTTGTCAAGATATGCGTATTTCTTTCGAAAAATGGGAATTACAGTTAACCCTCTCTGTGATACAATAATCAGTGAATATGACTGTGCCTTATTGTAGTATATAGAGTTTTGCTCAGGTTCCTCCTTCAAGTATCTACTGATATAATTCACAACAATGATGATACACTCAGTGTTATTTTACAGATGCAACTCCATGACAGCTGTCTGCCATGATCCTTTTTGCATTTTAAGCAAGTAACCTTGATGTAAATGTACTATGTATTTCTGAAGAAATTCTGGCTAGTCTAAACAGTATGTTAGAATCACTTCTTGTGAACTGTCCCTCAGAAATGTCCTTATGTAATTGTTGATACAGATAAAATATAAAGAAAGAGGGGTCATGCAAAGTGCAAAGCATATTCACTTCAAGTTTCCATCAGGGTAAAATTTTTTGCAATTTTTCCTTCAGTGAAAACCTACAGAGATTCAAAAATGCATTGACTTGCAAATAAAGTTGAAAATGCGTAAAATGCAGAAAAGCTTTCTGTTGACTTGGTTAAAAAGACCATCCCTTTCAGTGATAAAACTGAAGTTTTATGGAATGGAATCAAGGTATAAACCTGACAAAATTTCTGAATGGGTTTTCTTATAATTTAAAGTCTCTCAGATCAGTTCTGGTAGTTATCCCTCAGCCAGGGCATTATTTTATCTCAGACATGTAATTCTGTGTGTGTATGTGTGCATATGTGTACCTTTACACAGTCAAAGGTGTCCAGATTCTCACTTAGCTTTTCTTCAAAGTCCTGGAGAATGCTGGATGCATTTTATGTCAAAGATATTATTAAATGTTCTTTTCTATTTGACTTTGACTGATGGAGTTAATTTTCTCTAATACAGATCTATTCTCTGATGGCCTGAATTAACGATCTACTTAGATTTGTTTCTAGCTGATAAACAGTCAGCTGACATCTTTGTGTTTTATCTTTGTGATAGGCATCTTCACTGGGCATTGCAGAAAATGCTATTTTGATCTTTGTGATTTTGTTTATTGCTTAAAATACACATTATGTCTTGAACTTAATAGCAACTGAAAACTCTCAAACGTCATGTCTTTCCTGCTTAGAATATTCATTTTCTTTCTCTGAGATACTGTGATTTGTTATGAGGCTTGTGTTTTCCCTCTTTATGTACATACACACACACACACACACACAACAGAAGTAGGAAAATAAGTGTTACGAACTTATCAGCTCATGGGGCAAAATATCAAAACACTTCATTTGGAGATAGTTTTGCTGACACAGCTTATCTCTTATGGATTTTATTTATTCTGTTTATTTTATTAATGCATGAAATTAGGTCTCTGCAGAAGTTCATAAGCCACTAGTGTTCCTTCTACATAAAATTAATTGGTGTCCCAATTTGTTGTCCTGGGGCAATAATGAAGTCATCCATAACAGTCATTTCATTACGTCTTTTTTTTCAATTAATGCTACATACAAATTGCTGTGCTAATATGATCAAAAACCCTCCTAGTCCTATACCTACCTACAGAACCTTTAACCTTTTTGTCTCCCTTAAACATTTTTTCTGATAATTTCATTTGATTCTTTTTATTGCTTGCATTTTAAGACTGATTAATCTGCTGTTTAATGTTATCCTTCTCAGAAAAATGAAACTTTGGACTTCTTGTAATTGCCACAAATATTTCTATGTTTAATATTTTTAATTTACAGTCAAATATTCTAATGGTTACATGGTCAGTCTGAACTGCAAGAGTCATCTGCTCTTTTCCTCCAGTGTGTTAACATTACTAAAAAACATTCCGGAAGTCATACAAATTCAATAGGTCCGTGCAGCTTCAGTGCTCTCATTTTATGTTCTCAGATCAATATAAAACCACGATCTCTAACAGAAATACAGAAATGCAGCTGCCTGAGATTTTGTTATCCAGTCCCTGCCGAAAACATACAACATGTGACAGAATCTCACCATTATAGTGATCACTATTCTGCAATACTTAAAAGCCCAGAAAAGTAGTATAAACTTTTTTTAACAAACAAGCAGATGCTGATCTAACTAAGAAAAAGAACAGATCTGTTGAGTAAATTCCATTGCAGAGTTTCTTTCCAGGGCCACACTGCCTTATAAGCTAGAAGGTATATACAGCTGGATGGTAGAAATGGCAACAAAGGCCTTTTGAATTCAGATCAGCAGTGTAAATTTGGCCTGAATCTCTAGGAGCAGGCAGCCATCATCAGCTCATGGCATTTTAGTAGTAAGTGTATGAGTGGATTCTCTGCTGCCATCTCAGGCTGGTTCCCGAAGAGTAGGACAATGTCTGAAAAACTACCACTTAAAGCCAGTGCTTTGAGAAGCCTTAATGGCTGACCCCAAAGTACTGAATGAATATAAAGCATTTTATTTAAAAGGGTTCAGTAAGAAGACAAGTGAAGATCAGTGGTGGTAAACTTCCATGGCTCTTGCTGTGCCTCCTGTGCAGATAGGTAAATGGCTCTACTTTCAACCTGTCTATTCCACATCTTCTACAAGTAGAGTCACTCGCCTTTCCTGGTACCTTTATCTCAGCCTCATGGTTTATGCTTCCTTCCTGCACTTTTCATACATTGGTCACTTGTCATGAGGGGTTCTCCTTATTTCTCTACTCCTGTCTTTCTGCTGTGGCAGAAAATGTGTCTTTCAAATGTTGTCTGCCTTTGTTCAAGCTCTGAATCTCATAGCCCTTTCCGCATTTGAAAGAATAGGATTTTTGTTGTTAATTTGCACTCTGATCATCACCCAAGGATTTCAGTGGGTCTGCATACAATGAACAAGGATTTAATTAATTTCAGAAAAATAGGACATAATCAGAAGTGTTTCTAAATATAATGTTCTCCAGGAGATATTAATGCCTCTTATAGAAAAAATACTCTTAATTCATCAAAGCTGTATAAACTCTCCTATGTTTTCTACAGACAACTGAAAAGCTAGTTCAGATACTCTATAAAGCATTGCTTTTATTGGCACACTTTTAACAAAGTAAAAAGGTTTCTTCTCTTAATGCAGACATGTCTCATTATTATTCAAAATCATGTTCATTTATTTATCTATTCTAACCACAAAAAGTCAAACTATGCAGACTCTTCCTCTGCTCTCTGTAAGTAGCCACCTGACCACAGCAGTGTCGCTGATGACTGCATGTCCTCAGCCCCATTTCTGGCTAAGTTATGGGGCGATGGCCTTGGCCATTCCCTGCAGGAGGTTGCTCTCCCGTGACTGCCAGTAAGACAGGTCTCCCACCATGCAGCTCCCCTCTTCTTGCTGGGCTCCTGACATGTCTGAACTCTCCTCCCTGGTCGTTGGGCATCAGGAGCCCAAAGATAAAATATGTCCTGCCCCCAAGTAGTATATGGTCGGAGAGACCCTTTTTCTCTTTGTTTCTCCAGTCCGTTTGGATGTGGATTCATCTTATAATAGCCAGACACTGAGGCTGGAGGTGAGGGGGAAGGACAGATGCAGCAACATGTGAAGCCCAATGGCTGCCAAGATCCTCCTCACGTGTCTCTGTATGTCCCTTCAGGTTGCCACCACGTCCACATGGGATACAGAGAAAAGAGTTTCCATCTGGAGAGCAGCATGGTGGCAGGGAAGTGCCCCCAGACGGACTTCGTGCTGGGTGAATGAAAATGTCCATGCTGAGCGATGCTACAGCTGGCTGAGTTGAAGGATGGTTGAGAAAAGTCTGTAAATGGAAAACTCAGACATGGAACTTTTTTTTTCTGCCAGAAATCTATCCAAAGAAGATTATTGGCTATATTGAATATTCAGTCTGTGAAAAGCCCAGACATCATAGTCATTTCTCTCTGTTGGAGGTCTATCTTCAACCCACAATAGACATGCAATATGCCAACAGTTGCAGAAAATCAATCATTTGGAAAGTCACGATGTAGATGGTATAGACCCAACCCCCACTCACTGGCTCTGCCCTCCCCTCATTTACACACTTTTAAAGACTAATCCCTCTTTCAGACCATGGAAATACAGATTCTGTGCAGGTGGTACCACTTGTGCAGAAGTAATCAGAGCCAAAACAATCTCCTTTCCAGAGACTTTTGGTTGTGGAGACAGGGCAATAATGACTCACAGCATATTAGCAGAAGTAGTGGTTTTGGCAAAAACGAGAGTCCCATTAAGTGGAGAAATTGTTCTCTCTCAGAGTTTTGTCTAAGCTGTGGGGTTTCTTTTTTCTTTTTCTTTTTAACTTTTCCTGTTTCTGTCCTGGTTGTGAGTGCAGCACTCAAACCAGGGGAGAGCCAGGCTGCCTGCAACTCTTTCTGTGTTGAAAGTCACAAATACGTGGAGTCAGATGGACAGCTAAGACCTGCTACATGCCGTGAGTGCACAGAAATACAACTGCTGCCATTTCAAAATGACAAATGATCAGTAGCTTCTGGGTTTTGTGCAGCTTCTTTTTCGGTATCTCTGAGGAAAAAAATGAGTATAGCCAGAGAATAAAGCAAGAGGTTGGGCAACTCCTTCTGCTCTGAGATAAGCAAAAGTTCATGCACATGCCTGGGGGGACATTCTGCTTTTCAAGAGCAGACAGGGGAATCGAAAGGAGGAGTAGTGGGACATGGTTGTGGCACCTCAGTCTTCTTACCTGTAGCAGCAGCAGCTAAAACACACAGCGGGGAAAGACCACATGGAGACTTTATTCATTATCCCTCTTGTCCATAACAGTGCACCGCTTCCTGGGAAGTGTAAACCATTCAGGAACGCCAAGATCGCTCAGTCTATGTATGTATATAATAGTAATTTTACTATTTATCATCCTGATCAAGTCTAAATAACAGGAAAAGGCCCGGGGAGTGTGAAGTCCAATCTCACTATGTGATAAGTCACCCATATTGTTCTCTGCCTGGAGACAATTGAAGTTTTTTAAAGTGCATCTCTTCCCTTCTGTTTATTTCTTTCCCCTGGCTGTGGCCTATTGCTACAAGATAAGGCAGCTCCAGCATATCAGGAGATTTCAAGACTCACGGTCTTCCCTCATTCTCCTGATATACTTTTATTGCAGGCTAAAGTTTATAAACCTTTGACTCTTGTTTACAAATAGATAGCCTGGATAACATTAGCAAACATAAACAGCACTCTCCCCCCAAAAAGCTATTTTAAGCACAGATTTGTAAAGACTAATTTTATCTCTACCATCTGTAACTGGTTAAAATTCCAAGTGTTTTTCTTAGAAAGGACTTTAGCAATTGGGAAGTGAACATGAGCTAGATTAAAAACTATTTAAAGTGTAGCTTTTTATGGTGAAAAAAATCTATTAGACACCTGTGTTATCTGCAGCTTCCAAATGGTGCTGAAAAAATGACAGTCCTCTCAGTTATCATAGATGATTTTTTTCTTTTAATCTGTATGATTTGTTTCTAACATTTATGCACAAGCTTGCACTGGTTTATCTTCAAATAGTTTAGTTAAATAAATGCAAAATCCCTGATGGACACCTTAGCTGACATAGAATCAACCAATTTATTTTTATTGGGCCTAACTTGGAATAAGGAGCTATATAAACTAAGGATATAGTCAGGCACTTGCTGCAGAAATGTGTATACCAATTTAAAACGTAACTATCCCTTGGCTGTTCGTTACTGCCCTTCTGTTGGCGCTTACTGTCTTTGTGGGTCAGCCACTTGCACAGACTGTTTAACTCATCTGACTTTGCATTACGTTGGATGAGGAACGTTTGCCTGCTCTGTTATCCAGTACCATCTGGTAAAGGAATATGACAGTCAGCTGGATCAGAGAGGGAAGGGTTCCCACATAGCAAATGGCTGACGATGGCATTGTGCAATATAAACCATTTCTATACTTACTGGACCCACCTAAATCAGCTGTTTAAGCTGGGCTTTACACCTCCACAGGCATGCATTCCTCTCCACTGCCCTTCTGATGGTTGTGGCCACCTTATACAGGAAATCTCTGCAGACAGCAATTGCTGTCAGAGACAGCTTTAAGCACCTCAGCAAGGTTCACCAGACTTGTTTGTGAAAAGTTGATGATGCTAGAAAGCTGACACATCCTCATTTCCTTCTGGCCACTTTACAACGTGGGCAGGTGATAACAATTTTTATCCAGTGACATTGTTTACTAGGTGAATGGGAGCCAATGTGCTAAAAGTATCCAGATGGGTGCTTGCAGTGGTCTAATTAAATCAGTTTTAAAACATATCTTTAGGCTGTGGACAGATGTTCAATTTGTAGAGAGCTGTGCCAGATGCAGATTACACAGCCGCACAGCTGGAGGTTATTGCCCTCACAGCTCTGCTGGCAGAGCCATCCCTGATCCTCTTTAGCTTAACCAGGGTACAGAGATGTGTCTCTCTCGGCTTGAGAGGCAGCGGTTGGAGAAGTTGTCCCCTGCCCGCCCACTCCTGGCTCCTTGTCCCAGGGTCGGGTTTGCTGGGTGGTCCAGAATGTGTCACCTGCCCCATCTCAGTCAAAATTAACCAGGTCAGCCAACACAGTTGACGTAACAGAGCTCTCGGCTGTCCTGGTTCAGCGTGTCTAAAAGGAGTGGGAGCATTCATGCTGGACCTGACAGAGGACAGCCCTCACAGCTTTATCAGCCAAGACAGGGCCCAATGTACTGAACTGCTCTGGGTTGTTTACCTATGAAGACCTTTTCATTGACTTGAGCTAGGGCTGCAGGGTTTGATGAAAGATAGTAAAAAGCTGGCTGGTCCAAAGAAGGAAACTCTTTTAATCAAGCTATTATATTTTTACCAAGTGTCTTAATGTACGTACAGACAAAGTAAGACATAGTTGAACAAACTGGGTGAACTACTAGCTACTGAAGTAGGCCAAAACTATCTTACCAGACAGTATTAAACTTTCCATGTAACACTAAGGTTGACTGTGACTGATGAACATGCTTTTAGTGTCTTAAACCCTATCTACACTATGAACTATCATATTCATTCTCATGACATTTCTCAATTGGTGCAGTTCTATTGCTATAAAAGCTCCTTAAATATCTTACAAATACATCTATGTAGCCATGACTTTTAGCTCTTGAGCTGACCTATTTTCAAGCAGACTCAGTCTGTGTTTTCTTCCCATTGTTCAACAATTGGGCTTATTAGTAAATGAGGCAGGTAATGTTGTGTCCAACAAAAAGCAGGAAAAATACCACTACAGCTGATGACACTCTTTGGCTTTCCTTGACACTCCAAGCAATTGGTTTGGAGGAGCTTTGAATTAAGCATACACAATGCACTGCTATACTGCCCTTGCAAGAGTATTATTTCTCTTGATTGCATTTTTAGAGATCAAGGTAACATACAGAAATCAGTCCTCATCTTTATTTGTTCTGGAAATGAATGAAAAGCGATGGATGAAAATAACCCCTAGGCCAAAACACCTTCCCCTGGGTCCTGCTCCTGCTTGGCTTGTCTTCACAGGGGGATGCTGAGGCATGCGGAGCAGCCAGCCTTTTCACTATTGCTCAGTGAGTACCTAATAATCACAGAGCAGAACCTGTTGCGGCTGTATACAGCATTAAGATAGCTAGAGGAAATCCTTAACTTCTTCATCTGTCTGCAGAAGATAGAGGATTCTGTGTCCATTTGTTCCTATGACAGTCACCTTGGCTACCTCCACCGTGCAAGGCATATGGTCGAATCAATCTCCTCAGGAAGCGAATGACTGATCTCCTGTATATATAAGCTACCATTATTTATTGCTTGTGCTCAACAGTCCCCACAGTTTCCTTCACACTTTCCAAACAGTGAAGAAAGTGTGTTCCCTATTCCAAGGAAACAGTATTTTTGTGAGTTGCAAGTACTCCTGAGAATACCCATTTAAGTCTGTTTTCAGCTCACTTTTTACCAAAGCTTTCCAAAGTTTTAGCAGCACAGCTAGCAATTATCCAAGGAAAAGACCATCAATAGCAGCAGCAAGAGAAAGGGAGACATAAGCAGCCATATTCGAGGCAGGGATCAGCAGAGCAGAACCCAGATTTGCTGCAGTGCCTTTGCTTAGTCACCCACTGGTTTTAAGCTTGACATTTGATTGTCTTTGACCACTAGATGGCATAAAAAATGCTCTTGTGTGCATCACCTTGTTTCTGAAAAATTATGAAGCCCTAGGTTCACACTGTAGTTATAAGTGGATTCTTACATTGCTTTTGATCAAAAGGATATTTAAATATTTCACTTAAATGTAAATGTAAATGTATCAGTAGGATTCATCCTACTGAGTGGCAACCAGCCTTGAAAGCAAAATTCAGTTTCAAAATCAAGCATTGCCAGAGAAAGTGCTATTCTCAGGAGCAGGAAAACATAACACAAGATCAGGAAAGAGGGAGATTGCTCTGCTAATCAGAATAGGCACTAATCCGATCAGGCACTAAAAAAATTCATGCGTTCTCATCTTGGTCCTGATGATGATTCTCTTTGTAGCTTTGGGCAAATCCCATAATCCACTTCACTTCTTTATTTGCATATGAAGGGTCGTTTTTCTGCCTTGCAATGGTGCCAGAGAAGTTAATACTCATAAAGCAGAAATACAGAAAATACTAATGACTCCTGAAAGCTATATGGAAGAAAGAGCTCTCCTGGTCTGCCTTCCCTTATGTCCTATTGCAGCATCCAGTTATTGCTGTGCCAATGTGATAATTATAGGAAGACTATGGAGTATTGATAAATTTAAAATACACTGAAAGAAATATTGCTGAATACTACTCAAAGAAAGACATACTACTGAAATAATTGGATTAATGTTTTTTGTTGTGTATACAGTATAATTCATTATGGAAGTTTCATGGCAAATGAGAACTTATGCCTGCCTAGTACTCTCCAAAACCTTTCTGAGTTGAAGAAACATCCTGATGGAGGCTTACACTGGTCTGATTTACACCCTTAGTCTAACTTCCCTCAAGTTCAGGGAAACTTTCAGTTCAAATCTGAAATTTTGGTGCAGTCTCTAGTTCAGCTGCTTGCTCATAATTAAAACTGCTAGTTACTGAGTGTGCTCTGTGGCTGCTGTGAAAGGTAAAAATCTCTTGTACATCCTTAGTATCAAGCCTGATGATCTCCAATGATTTCACCACTGAAATATGTGATTGGATTATAGGGCCTTCTGATATTGCCAGATCATAAACTAAGAGTTTTCCGAACGCTCTTAGGAGATAAATGAAGAGGGTAGAGAATCCACTGTAAATTATCAGTTACTGGGAAAATCTCACAATGGCAATTTACATGACTGCTGTGGTCATGAGATGACATATTTCTTTTATCTTTATTGGGTGTAGTGGATATGAATACCCTAAGGAGAGCCAAAGGATTTTACAGCATACACCTGGAACTTGTCAGCATTTAGAAAGAAAAGATTTACAGGTTCAGATAAGGTCAGTGCTGAAAAAAGGAACTTGGCATGATGTCCCTGAGAAAACAATATTGCAGCAATGAACAATGATATTCAAGCATGCTTTATATGCTGATCTCACTGCCAATGAAAGGAGACTGAATATATACGTCTTCCCAAAATCACAGAGGGTATTTATAGCATATTTTTTGCTATGTAAAAAATGCAATTTTTGGTTTATCTGAAACTGAGTTTTATCAGCTGTCCTTTAACAAACTCTGAAAGCAGACTGTGAATGAGAAAGACATAAAAACTGTCAGACCAAAACAAACCTAACAGCACAAATGATTACTGATTGGCCTTAAAGAAAGCTGAGAAAAACAATTTTAATAACAAAAATAAGACCCTGAAGTGCTGTAACTGCAATGCCAAAATGATTTCCAACCACTCACAAGAATATCAGCTTTGTTTTTCCAGTGATAAATTTAGTTTTTTCGCTTGTCTCTGTTGAACATTTTAGTGATGATGTTGGAGAATTTTCAATTTCCACTTAAGATTTTTAAAAGCAAATAAAGTTATCTTGGCAGCCCCTGGGACAGCTAATGCAATGGATATTAGAAGATGTGTAGAAAACAGTTTATACAAAGGCTGAGTTTAGCATCAACACTGAGCCCACGCCATTCCCTCCCCAGCCGTACCACAGCAAGGTGACAATAAGCACCCTGCAGCCTCGTGAGCACCCAGAAGTTCTGCACTTTAAGGAGCAATCTAAGGAGATATTTTAAAGGTTTGCCTCCTTTTTCCACTGCAACAGCATTACCAGTATGCATCACCCCCGGTCAAGAGAGGCCATATGGCAAAAACCTTCCTCTGTAGAGACATGCTACATATGTGCTGAATGAACGGACCAAGCACAGGCTGCAGCTCTAGCAAACCCTGGCAATGCCAGCCCTGCTGCGTTCCTACACCGGGACGTTTCTGGGAGGGCTACCCTTGCTGCAAATGCCCAGGACTTCCTCTTTCTGCATAGGCGTTACATGATAGAGGGGATGGGATGGGAGGAGACAACCAGCCAGAACAGGCTGCTGCCACCACAGGAACATCTGAAGTATCTCATGGTTCCTCCAGGAGTGAGCCACAAGCCACACTTGGTGTGGCATCTGGTGTGCTGCGGTTTAGTTATCCCCAGTGCTGAACACACCCTTACAGAAAAAGTCTTTGGAGTTCCCATTTTGGAGGCTAACATCATGCTCCTTTGGGACCCATGACAGGTCCTCTCCTCATAGCCACTGCTTGCCCAAGTTCGCTAAGTGAGTACAGTGCCCTTCTCCTGGCCAGAGATGGTAAGAAGCAGAACTACCTATAATGATAGCCTGCAGGAAATGTTTTATGACCCTAAAAAATACAGTTGACATATGAAATGTTATAATAACATGCACAGTAAAGATATAAACTTTTAGGCCTTAGCATCATTTGTTCCAAATAATTAGTCTTCTGATAGAATTTTTTTCTACATACTGAAATCAGAGTATGTTACTCATCTAAATGGATCAACAGGAATCTCAAATTAAGACGCTAATAAAGCAATAATAAATTAGAGAGATTTTAGTTTCCAAAAATGATGAAGCTGAGATTGAAATTTGCAGAATTAAAGTAAAGGTAAAAAAACATAAAGAAGTACGAGTATTTGGCAAAGAGCTAACAGACTTACAGATTTCCCTTACCACTCGGAGAATTCAAATTATTTTCCCCACATAGAACACACAGAATACCTTATTTAGTAATATTTCAAGAAGCTTTTTTAGCATCTGGCCTTGAGCATGATTTTTGCAATGCTTTGGCAGCATGCTATGCTGTAAAACTAAGGCATTATTAGCATGCCACTGAGGTCAAAACAAATGGAGATGGCTGAAGAAATTTTCAGTGCAAGGTGCAGCTCCTATTGCCTCCAGCTCTGCAGAGGATTCCTGCAGTGATGTCATTCTCCTGCTTTCTGCTCCTCTGACTGAAAGTTCAGGCATTTCTTTAGAAAACTGTTCTCCCTTCCTTCTCATTTTCATTGGTCAAAGGATTGTCAGCTTCAAACATTCACTGCCCACGATTGTGGTCCACAGCACATGTGTTGCAACACTTATCAATATGTGGGAAAAGTGATGTGAATCAAGTCAAGTATTTGCATTGTGGTTTATAGGATTATGCAAGCCATAAGCAGAGAAGTTGCCTTGGATGAGACAGGCAATGTTTTCTGAAGCATCTTTAATAGCATGAATTGAACTGGATAGAGTCTAGTAATAGACCTAGAACATTTTTTTATCTTTAACTTCAAAAGTTGTTATGCAACTGATCTTTAAGTAAAACAGTTTTCATTAGCACTTAGTAAATACCACCCTTAATGGTATTAACAAGGTCAATATAGAGGTCAAATAACTATTATCAACGTTGCTTATAACAGGCTAGATTTTGGTGGCTATCTTTTTCATAAAGAAGATAAAATAAATTTTGGTAGGTGACAAAATTATTGGATGTTATAGTTGTTTTTCCCCAAATTTTACATAAAATGTTTCTGACTATAATAGTCTATTCTGGAGTTAAAAAGACAAAACTAATACTTTAGAATGAGAAGTGCCAGGTACTTCATGAAGTCTACTAAAGGCTTTGCAATTGCTGTTAATCTTTATGCTCAAGGTGCTCAGAGACTCTGGTGACAATAGCATAAGACCAAAAGAGGGAGGATGGAAGTAAAGAAGGAAGGAGATGCATTTCTATATAATCCTTAGTAAAGGATAATATTAGTGGCCTCTTAGTAAGCACTGAGATAGGTTTTAACACACTGTGTAGAGTGTCCATGTCCACTGGGATATGAGGTAAAATCAGTGGGCTAAATTATGTTCTCATTGGCACTGGCGTAAACTCATCTGACTACATCATGGTTATTTCCAGTTTTCCAGTGAGTAACCAAACAGAAATTGGTCCAATGTTCCTAGATTCTCTCTTCCACTCCCTTGTATAGAAACTACTCATAAATAAATCCACAAGAATATCCAGCTGACTGCCTGTAATCAAATGTCCTCCAGTTGCCAATAACACGAAAAATAGGAATACCAGACTTTTTTTCATGTGTATTCTTAAGAAACCACCTTTCAGTATGGGAGGAATTAGTAAGTACAAAGAGTCTTGAGGATCCTGTATGCCCCCCCCCCCCCAAAAAAAAGAAAAACACCAAAAAGGCAATACTGAAAACACAGAGACAGTCCTAGGTGGGATGGCACAGGTGTGGGAGAAGATGCACGGGAGAAGGAAAGAGGGGAGAACTGAGAGGAGCCGAGAAGGGCAGGCAAAAAAAACAGGGAGTTTGAGAAAACAGTTTTCTACATAAATCTTTTCAACAAAATACCAACTGGAGGCCTCTGAGCAGGAGAAACTGAGATAAGCCAAGATTTCAATGGCAGAAGCATGAACTATTATCGTGCAGCAGTACAAGGGCCAAGTCCTATCTTGGCCAATGCAGGAAAGAGGCTGAGGCTGCCGTGCACCCCAGGAACGCTGCTGTCCAGCTCACACCTTGCCACGCTTCAGTCTGCTGGCTGCATGGAGAGTGAACTAGCTGAGGACAACCAAGCTATCCTTCTACCCAGCCAGCTAAACGGGTGAATCTGATGAGCAGGCTATTTTTTTATCTTACTGGGTTTCCCAGCAAAACACTGAGCCCCTGCGGGACTGACTTACTGTTGCCCTGCCCTTTAAGTGGACATTCACTGGCACACAGGGAGAGCAAGTAAGCATGATGCAAGCGAGTGAAAGCACTTTGTCCTCAGTCTTCAAAAAGCAACGCCACCACACAGGCCAGGAATGAACCAGGCCCCTAAAAACAGCGTGGCGAGTGGCTGCAGAAAGAGGTGGGCTCTGGTGACTGCATCACCCCGTGTCGGCTTCACCTTGTGCCACGGGCCAGCAATGGCCAAACAAAGGCACTTGTGGAGCCCAGGCCTGGCAGGGCTGCTTTGCATTCCTGAGGGATTGAATCAAAAGGCAGAGCCTAAAACCCATAGGCAGCACGCCTTGCAAGAGGTTTATTTTTACTTTGTGAATTCAGCACTGGAATGCTCCGTACTGAGGCCAGAGGGGTTAACGCTTTCCTTCCTCGCAGCATGGCAATGCAGGACACCGATGCCATGGATGCTGCCTTTTACCTTACGCCTCAGTAACCAGAGCAGCCAGTCCAGACAGCCCTCCCTGATTTTCTCAGCTCACCCTTCCTTTGGGGCTCTTGAATTATTGCTGCCCCTGTGTGTGACTGTCCCACACATCTTGTTTCTCCTCCCCTCTCCCCGTCTGCTTCTACTCCAAGAAACCTTCACAAATGCCAGCCAACAGAACTGTTCAAGCTTATTTCTCTAGCTGCAGTTTAACTGGCACATCTCTGAAATGGGCACTTAAGAGTTGAATGATGAATTCGAGGTAACTCAAGGTCCCGGTAGAGGTGGTGATGCCAGCTGTGGTGCCACCTCTGTGAACCAGGCTCACTGGTTTAAAAGTAATGCTGGTCTGAAGAGAAAGATCCTTCACCACCATTTTTCAGAGCGTAGCTGAAAACGATACATAAAGGAAGATATTCTGTAATTTCGCAAGAGAAAATCCTGCTCCCTTCTCCCCTCCCTACCAGTGATACCACTGCAAAAGGCAAGGGCAGCACAGGTTGGCAGAGCTACTCAAACCCACTGTGGCAGAGGGCCCAGTGTCTGCTGCTGCCACACTGCAGGACTGATGGGGTTCCCCAACCAATTGACTAATGGGCCTGTGGAGGCCGACATGCAGAATTTCTTCCTCACCGCTGCAAATCAAAACTCTTACATTCACATTTCAGTTTATCTTTTGGAGTAGCGTTACCTCTTGTGACCTAACAAGATAGAGACTGGTTTAGTCACCCAGAGCACACCTAAACAGTTAACAAAAATGCTAAGAGCAAGTCATACTGAGAAAAAACAACACTGCAGGCAGCTGCCTGCCTATGTGGTTCTTGGAAGAATTCAGAGAAAGTGAGAAACACTGGTAGAAACAAAATTTATTTGCTACAATCTGCTTTTGGCTGATATTCTAAAATATGCTCTTTAGTCAGGGCTCTAAGGGCCTACTGCTGAGCAACCATGGTCACTTCTTTTGATGCATCTTTTAAAGCTTTTGAAAGATGGTAGGATAGACCATGTTTTGTTTCATCCTGGGCTTTCTTCATGCTCCCTTCTGATGGAAAAGCTACAGAGGCCACAAATGGAAAACTCCTTAAATGATAGGACTTTTCCAAGGTCTGCTGTCACATCGTGTAGTTGGCTTTCAGCTTTCTCCATTCAACATCACTTTGGCAAACGAGCAGATTGGAAGGTCACAGTGCCATGTGTAATTCCACATTGTATTTCCTGTATGGAGATCTTCTCTCTAAAAGGTTCCAGTTCCCTTTTTGAAATCATTTTTGCGTCTCCAGCCTATGCAGGGACTTTGAACAGTTTTCATTTGAAGGGACAAGATAGTTAAAATGCAGAAGAAAAGAAACATTTGTTCAGAAACTGAGGTACAGAAGAACTAAACAGCTTGCTCAAGGCCACAGAGGATCTTTCTGGCAGATGAAAGATCTGAACCCAGGTACTTGCTCTGTAGCTTTACCATAAAACACCTCCCTTGTCCAAAGAAGGACTAAAGCATTGCAACTCTGAACTCATCATAATCTCAGCTGAATTTTTAAATAGATGACTTTTAAAGGAAAAAGAAACCTATAAATATCTTCTTCAGCCACTCACTATCCATGGACTCCATTTCCCTCTGGTATGTTGGTGATAAAATTCACACTTCTGTAGTTCTAATGTGAACCCATTACTTAGTGATATAACTTGGTCTCAGCCACCACCACAGATCTATACCAAGCACAGCAAATTTATTCATTAGATTTATCCTATGTTTATTAACAGCCTAGCTCAGAAAAAGAGTCAGTGACAAAAAGCATCTGGAATAAACATAATGAAAAACAAACAATGTAATATATTCCATCAGTCCAGCCTAATTACACTGTTTGGTGCAAATACTATCAATCCAAGTGACAATTTACAAGCCAAACTCCTATTAAAGGGAAAAATGAGCTGTGCTGGGAAGCACAAATCAAAGCAACTAATCAACACAGACAACACATTCAGGGGATTTAAGAGCGAAGGTGCAGTAGTCCTTTATTCCTCCTTGTTTTCAATTTTGAAGACCTGCTGTGATGTTGCAGTACATTATACACTATATTTACTTATGCAACGTTGGGAAGAAGTGTGTCTCTGGCTTTTGTCGTGTTTTTCAGCAGCTACAGTCTGTGACTTTTAGATTTAAACACTTTTCTTGTTCTATCATTTAAGCTAGGAGCAAGGTACATTGTCCCAGGCACCAGTTTCCTTTTAAAGCAACCTTCCTCTTTTAGGATATAGTGAAGGGTTAGAATTTAGGAGAGAGATGAAAGATAAATTAGTAAAAGTAATGCCAATTTGATCTAAAACAAGTTCTCACTGAGTGAATTGGTCCAGCAAGAGAAAAAGGAAAAAGATCTCTCACTCCCATCCAACCATCTGAACAACAAACACATGGCTGCTGTCCATGATCTGTTTCAGCTTGGAAGCTGGAACTGGAATCATTAGATGCATCTGGTGTCCCTGGGGAAGTGATAGAAAACACTGGCAGCAGTGAAGAAAAGATGGCAGGAGCCATCTGAAACAGAAATTAGCCAACCATTCTGTCTGCATTAGTGTGTGAACTTCAAGATCAGCTTTAGGCACCTGCATGAAAGCAGAGCCCTCAAAGACATAGCAGAGTGATACAACACTACAATGTGAAACACACCATCAATTTAGGAAAAATATAGCCATAATCTGGAAAATACTGCCTCAGGCCAGCAGGGAAGAACTTAAGACCTCATTACAACAAGAGGCAACAAGCAAACATTAAACTGAAATCAATGCGAGCAAATAGACACAAATCTCTGACCACATAAATGTGGTCATAACTTCCATAAATGTTAGCAAAATATGACTTGCTTAATCCTATACTGAAAAATTCCCTGTTAGTGCTGAGAGGAGGAATCTTTTAAATCCTCCTGTGGGAAAAAAGCAGTGACAAAGTACTACACTTTAAACTGGCCTACTGAGGTGGACAAAGATGTCAAAAACCCTGCCTGTCACTTTATCTGCCATAAGGAGGGAGTTCACGAGTCACCTCAGCCCCTTTTGCAAAGTGCCTCTCTGGGCCTTCACATTCCTTCACTGCCTAAAGATAAAATGGAGCCAGTGTCCTTTTGTACTTTGCAAATGGTCATTTAGCTCAAAGAATTTCTATCATTAGATTGTCTTGAAAATAACATTCATCTCATGAAAAGACATTTCATATTTCTCCCTGAATTGATTTATTCTAGAACAGGGTCTAGTGCTCTGTTTCAGGGCCTGCTACTAATGGCCATAGGCTTACTCTCAACCAGAAAGCTCATAATTAGGAGGGTTTTGTCATAGCACACACATGTGAAAAATGTCCAAAATTCTGTTTCTGCACCTGGTGTTTTCAGAAAGAAATAAGAAGTGTGGCATCCTTTTCAAACCATCATGAAGAACTGACATCATAGATGGGGCCACAACAGGATGTTTCTTCATTTAAAAGGCAAGGTGCAAAGCTAGAGAAATACACCCCTGAGAGTTTTGAAATTTCAGTGATTCATAATGGTCAAAGTTTTTATTGCCAGCTGACTCCGTGGCTCCATCTCTCCAGAGCCTTACTGAATCGTCTGTATTAGCATGTGAATCAAGATGACATAGCTGTTGCTAACTAATCTCAGATGACATTCACAGCATAGGTGCACTACTGACATAGTCATTGGCAACACCTTTGTCCAAGCACATCTGCATGTGCTCTGCCTGATACTGTCATTCTCTTCAACCAAAAGGATGAACATGAAAATCACAGAATCACAGAATAGCTGAGGTTGGAAGGGACCTCTGGAGATCATCTAGTCCAACCCCACTGCTCAAGCAGAGTCACCTACAGCACGTTGCCCAGGATTCTGTCCAGACGGTTTTTGAATATCTGAGAAAGGAGACTCCACAACCTCTCTGGGCAACCTGCTCTGTCACCCTCACAGTAAAGAAGTTTTTCCTCATGTTCAAACAGAACTGCCTGTGTTTCAGTTTGTGCCCATTGCATCTCGACCTATCACTGGCCACCACTGAAAAGTGTCTGGCCCCATCCTCTCTACATCCTCCCTTCAGATACTTATACACATTGAGAAGATACCACCTCAGCCTTCTCTTCTCCAGGCTGAAGAGTCCCAGCTCTCTCAGCCTTTCCTCATGTGAGAGATGCTCCAGTCCCTTCATCATCTTAGTGGCCCTCTGCCGGACTCGTTCCAGTAGCTCCATGTCTCTCTTGTACTGGGGAGCCCAGAACTGGACAGAGTACTCCAGGTGTGGCCTCACCAGGACTGAGTAGAGGGGCAGGATCACCTCCCTCGACCTACTGGCAACGCTCTTCCTAATGCAGCCCAGGACACCATTGGCCTTCTTGGCCACAGGGGCACACTGCTGCCTCATGGTCAACTTGTTGTCCACCAGGACTCCCAGGTCCTTCTCCGCAGAGCTGCTTTCCAGCAGGTCAGCCCCCAGCCTGTTCTGGTGCATAGGGTTATTCCTCCCTAGGTGCAGGACCCTGCACTTCCCTTCATTGAACTTCATGAGGTTCCTCTCTGCCCAACTCTCCACCCTGTCTAGGTCCCTCTGAATGGCAGCACAACCCTCTGGTGTATCAGCCACTCCTCCCAGTTTTGTATCGTCAGCAAACTTACTGAGGAGGCACTCTGTCCCTTCATCCAGGTCACTGATGCATAAGTTGAACAATACTGGACGCAGTATTGACACCTGGGGGACACCACTAGCTACAGGCCTCCAACTAGACTTTGCGTCACTGATCACAACCCTCTGAGCTCTGCCGTTCAGCCAGTTCTCAATCCACCTCACTGGCCAATCATCTAACCCACACTTCCTGAGCTTGCCGATGAGGATGTTGTGGGAGACAGTGTCAAAAGCCTTACTGAAGTCAAGGTAGACAACATCCACTGCTCTCCCCTCATCTACGTGACTCTTTCCCTCATCTTAACCTCCTGAGTTCATGTCTGCTCTTAAAAACTGGTGCATTCAAGGCACCTATCACACCCCACAGATATTGTGCTCCTTAATTTCTTTCCTTCGCCTCAATTATTTTGCTTCAAGCAGAAACCCCCCCAAATTAATGTTTTCTCTGGTTCCCACCTGGGCTATAGGAATTTCAACAATATTCAAGAGCAGAAATAAGAGAAAGATGATTCTCTAGTCAGAGATTCCAGAAATCCAGGACTATGCAGTGTCTGTAAATAATTATAATGACAAAATATCTTAATTTTCAGTTTATATGGATTCTTACCTTTTTGCTCTATGACCTTTGGTGGTCACTCTAACTGGGAAATCTAAACAGTCACCTTTATGAACATTGAATGGCCATGAATACAGAATATTTTCTTTAACAAGCAAAACATAACGGCCATGGAATGGTCAACCCAACATAGTTCCAGGAAGAATGAGACAGTGTCTGAATCTAGTCTTATAACTGGAAATTATCCTGCCCTTTTGAGACACTCAGGCACTTGTCTTGTGGCTTTCTTGAATCCTGAAGATTTTATGTAATCCTCCAGGATAACCCAGTCTGGATTTTTCCTCCAAGAGAAGCGATTTGGTGGATATGCTAATGACTCTGTACAGGTGGGTGGGACATTGTTCATGCACGGAGGAAGTGATCAGGATGCACCAACAGTCCCCTTGGTGTTGCAACAATATGATGCTGAATATGTTTCCCCATTGCCATGAAAACACAAAAACAGTCCCAAGTCTTTCTGATGACTCCCTGCACTTTTACCTTTTCCCAAATGTTCCACCAGCTACTTTCTGTGCTGGTCTGTGCAAATTCAAGGATCTGAATTTCTGACAACTGTCAAAGTCAATCTTTAGTGAATACTAATTTTTTTCCCCCAGATCTATCAAGGACCTAGCAGGGACAAGTCAGCTGACACAGTGAACTACTGCTTCCCTCTCTATCAGTAGCCCCTCAAGGCTGAAACTGCTTGCTAGAGCATTATCTGATAAGCCAAAAGAGAGATGAGGTTCAGAGGAAGAATTATTTTAATTACCACATACTCTGCTTCACCATTATTTTAGAAAAAAATGGAGGTAGATTTACATGAATGTCATTGTAAATTTCAGGAAACAGCTCAAAAGCCACAGAGGGAAACCTTAAAAATACAACAAATAATTTCCTTTGGAATATGAACCCTGGCAGTTTTCTATTCCCTCCATAAAGGCCTTTAAGATATCAAGTATGTTAGTTACTTCTCAGAACTTCAAAAATTGGCAGGCACTCACAGATACATTGCATTACTAAAAAGATGAGCTCAGTCCTATCTATAAGCTAAGGACTATCCAGTAGAGCAAATGACAGTATCTGTTCCAGCAGGTTGATTTTCCTACAAGCAAAATGGCCACATTTCCATTATAACCCTCCAATGTAGTTGTTTGCTCAGCGCCGCCTCCAGACCAGCTTTCTGTATGCAAACCGTAATGCCACTGTACTCTCCATACCAGTCACCTCTGGATAGTCTGCTACTTACGGTCCTTTACTGGCTGTTTCGCTCATTGTCAGGTACAACAGTTAGGTTTGGAGCTTTCTGGCAGCTTTGGAGACTTGTTTACTTTTCCACTTTGAGGAATATTCTTTAATTTTGTGGCCTTTAATTAATGTTGTTTCTGACTGTATGTGAAGACTACAGACCCACAGCAGTATGGCAGGTCTTAAAAAATTGTTTTCATTCCCTCTTTACAGAGAATCTATTTATTTATGGATGACCACAGATGGACATGGATTACCAGAATTCAGGAAAAACTACCTTCAGTTTTCTGCATCTTCAGACTTTTGGTGTGATCTTGACAGAACAATCATTTAGTCTTGCCTCAGTTCTCACATCTGTAAGTCCAAGAGGTGGTATTCAGAGAAATAAGTACATACCTGATGAGGTGCTACAACAGACCAGTAATGGATAACAGGGCTCCATGCACAGTGAGCAGGATTTTTTTGAGAGAGATACAAGAGAAGTCTGGCACACATCAAAAGGCAATATCTTCATATCCCTGAAAGGCTTTATTTAGCAGATCATCTCTCTGAGTTATGTTGCTGTCATGTAGCAGAGTACCACCTGGAATTGCCACAGGATTTGAGAGTTTGCAGCCTTTAAGCAATCAGAATTTTAAAAAAAGAAAGACAGCCCATCAGTCAGAAGTTTTCACAACTCTTTCTCATTTGGTATGTAAATTTCTAACCCCGTATCTCCAAATAATATTACTTATCAAGACTATAAAATAGAACTCTTCAGAGATTTCCTTTTTTTTTTTTTTCTTTCCCCCTCCTCTTTCTGCCTCCTGTATTAGATACAGCACAGGTCTTAATACTTTCAAAGTAGAACTAAGGAAACTGCCATCTGTGGTCAGACTAATGGTTCTGTTAGTCCAGTGTTGTCTTGGATAATGACCCATCCCACTATCTTAGCAGAAGACACCTGGAGGAGGTAACCACCAGAAAATGCACAGCTATTCAAAGCAGTAATTAAAATACCCATTAGCCTTGAGCAACACGCTACAAATCAGCAGCGTGCTTGCTTTGCTTACATGTGGGCTTGCTTTGCTTACACCCGAGGAGATGGCGACTGGCTGCTTAAGCCCAGACAATGAAAGCCTGCCTTGTATTTGGACCACCAGCTATGCTGGGCCATGACATGCTCTTTTGGCCATTTCTGCATCTTGGACCCACCATCTCCTTTTCTCACAGAAGGAGCAAAGTCCAGCAGCAACCCTTGTGCAGTTGAGCAAAAATAGGCTGATGTAAGCTGCAAGAAGAGAGAAATCTCTACTCTGGGAGAGGGACAGCCTGGCATTAGGGGTTACTATGTCTTAGAGATGTGAAAAAGGAAAAGGTTCTCAGAGGGAAAGGGGAGAGAGAAAAGGGGAGCGAAAGAGAGACTCCTGTATCACTGCTGATCCCCGCCAGTGCCAAGAACCCTTCAACAGCCCCAATCCTTCTCAAAGATGAAGGCAAAAATTCAGAAGTGTTGGTTGAAATGAGGCATTTCTGTCCTCTCAGGTCAGGCTGGTGCCTTACATAAGTACTGAATCCATGCAATAACATAGTTTATGTCATTAATAATTAACAAAGCCTTAGATAATCTGTGGAAAATCCATTCTTAAGATCAACTAATTCAGGTTTAAACAGTTCTCACATGTCACAGGCTGTCTGAAGAGATTTCTTTAAAAAACAAACTGTTCAAGTCTGAAAGTTGGGTTGGAGAGGGAGGGAAAAGAACTTTAGTTTTAAGCAGTAAATTAATATCCCATAGTCAGATTTTGTCCAAATGTTTTGCTATCTGGCTTCTTTTTCCTTGAAAGAAAGTGAGAGTTATATTCTTATTAGAGACTTATTCTTTCCATTTGTGTTCCCAAATATATTTCTGGCCTAAGATCTTATGTTCTCAGATCCCTTGCACCTCAAATTTCATAGCTGTACCTCTTGAAAAATGAAATTTTAGAATAAGAACAATCAAAATATTTCTTCTCAGTTATTCCCACAGATACTGCATTATTCCCCCAGGGAAATTCTACAAGAGAAAGAATTCAGCCTGCTCACAATATGCATTAAAGTGAGAACATAATCCACAACGGACTCTTCTTGTTGCTTGTTTGCACTGACTGAGCACACATCAGACCACTGCATTTGGCAGTTAGTTTGTAACTTGAAAACACAAGTTGAACAGTGGGGTGAAAATATCTCAACAAATAATTCTGAGAAATGTGTGGTTTGTTGGTTTGCGAGCTCAGAAGGGACATCACACATGCAGACATGTATACTTGTATTTAATGCATCAGTTCTGCATAGTAAGAAAGAGTACATTCCTCTCCATAAAATATACACAACAAAGTATTTAAAGATGTTGAAATTCAAAGCCATAACCATCTGCTTACCACAGACATCTGTTGCTTCAAAGAAAAGGCCTATATGAAAGGTTCAGAGAGCTTTAGAGCTCAAAAGATGCATTTGCCAAGAGACTAATGGGACACATGAATATACATAAATCCCCAAAATATAACAGTTTGCTATTTTCTTCCCAGAGTACAGTTACACCAGCTAGGTATGTGAGAGTTGAGTTGCAAACCAGAAAATAGAGTTACCTTACATCTTATCCAACTCCATACTGAAAATTAAACATTTTGTCACTCTCCAAACACTCTTGAAAAAGCAATGTTTTCTTCCTCCTTCAGCAGAGGAGTCTGTTCTGCCTTTCACATTGACCCCCCTATGCTATTCAATATCTCCTACCAATGCACCTTCAAAACAAGATTGTTTCCACCCTGCAAACTTCCTCATAAAGAACCATCCCCTCTCCTCATTCAGAGAGGTTACACCCCCGCTTCATCCAAGCTACACACTCCTGCCTTGCTTATTAACTTCCTCACTCTTTTAGCACCCAAGGTCTGATTGCCCAACTGCAGTCAAAAAGACCTTTCCATTGACTCCAATGAACTAGGGTTGTCTCCCTTAGTGGACAGTGCCCCTTTCCCCTTATGATGCTAGTGTTTCTATCAGCCCAGAAACGCTCCGGGGACAGGGAGGAAATTAAGGTCAATGGGAGGGATGTGAGTGGTAGCAAGCTCTTCAGCGCAGTGACTGCGTTCCTCAGAGCACCTGAAACAACAGGTCATTGTGGTGACACACTGGCAACAAATAAAGCTGATGTCACTCTGTGGGTTTGTGCCTGGTCCAAACTCAGAGGGATTAGGTACTTTTGGGAAGACTGCAAGGAATGAGAATGGGCCAGTATCTCTTTGAACGGGAAGATACTAGGAACTCTGAGGACATTCAGATGAACCCATTACATTTCTGTCTCAGGACACTATCACCTCTATCCTGGTCAGTGGAGATACTTGAGCTTTCCGGCACAGAAGCACAGTAGCCAGTTTTCATTCACTCATCACACTATCCGTATTTGGGCAGTCATCAAAAGGACAGGGAAGACCCCAGAGACAACAAGAGAAATTTGGGACATCAATGCCTCTCTGTATAGATATCAGTAGATATGTAAACTGAATAAAGAACAAGGAGGGACAGTGGAATTTGCCTTGGATTTCATAACTTATTTCATGATTGTAAGTTACATTGTGAAGATCAGAGAAAGTTGAACCCGTCCCCTGTATTAAACCCCAAATAACCATACAAAAAGTGATTAATACAAATATGAGCATCATCAGTGAGATTATTTTTTATGAAGCAGTCAAAAAGTTTCTTGTGTCGTTTAACGTTCCTGCTCGCTGCATAATCTGTGACCTCTTAAACCTCATTATAAAGCATATAAAATCCCACAAGACCACAAGTTCAGCATGGTTCACATACCACTTTTGGTCTTAACTAATACTGCTTTATAAATGTGCTTTCTTCTCACTGTTTTACTTTGCACAGGTTTTGCATTTTGCTGCCAGCTTTATATTATCCTTGAAATAGCAATAACAAGAAACTTAAGAAATCAGACAGTTCTCCGTGCCACAGATCACAAACAGAGAACAGAAAATGTCAGTGATCGTAAAAGCAAGGAGATCCCGACTGACTTGCACACAGATTCTGCTCCTCACACTACTCACAAGCAAAACATTTTGAGAAACCTAAGTTCTTTATTTATTGTGCTTGCATACATGCATTATTCAAAACAACACAGCGAAATAAAACCAGCATTACTAGTATTAGGCAACCCATCTGAAATTTAGATTATCTGAGTGTCTTTACGAGGCAAGAGAATATACAAAGTTTGCTTCAGCAAAATGAAGCCCTTTACTTACATGGTTTGCAAGAGCTTCCAGCAGCTGGAGTCTCTGAATTATAGTGCATGAAGATACTGTGCTTTGCTGAAAGCCCCCTAACTTTGGCACTGACGATGACACACAACTCTCTGGTGCTTCACATTGATAAGTAATCTCCTGATTTCCCTTTCAGAGTATTCTCAGATACTTCGTTATCAGTGGTGCACACTGACAGCAGAAAGCAAAGCAGAAAGCACAGCAGTCGGAACCGAGGCGAGAGTTCCCTCTGAGATGAATCCGAAAAAAAAGAGGAGTCCTTGACCTCGACGACTAGAATAAATCTACTGTATCTGTTGGCTCCTTTTTGAATGCATACTTGAGCAATAACATAAGAGTGAGCAATCTGAGCGCAGGAACTGTGACATGTCATGTTATATATGGGTAGGGTATAGAAACAGCGCTTCTAACAGAGACACAATAAAATAAACCCACAATGCATGTTTTCATTTTCAGCTTTTATTTGTTTCATATATTTAAAAATAAAACAAAGATGACAGGCTTCTCTATGCCATTTCACAATTCCCAAGTGGCAGCATTTTCTGTTCTGTCCCCTCCACTTAGTTTCACTATATTCCAAATTAGGTCACTGTTGACTTTCTATTTCAACCCTCGATTTTCTGAGAATCTCTGTATTTCAGCCAGGAAATGTAACCCAGAATGATGTTTAGCATTTATGACATCATAAATGCAATGAATTGCCTGCAAGCAAATTTTTTTTTCAGATTTTTTTTTCTCCTTCAAAAAAACTGTTTACTTCATTCTCTTTCTCTCTCTCCTGTGGTTTACTTAAACTTGTTAAAACCCTCATAAAACAACAAGCCTTTGAAGCATAGCTGTTTGAACAAGTGCTCCATCAGTAGAAAAAGTAGGGAAACTATATATATTTGAAAAGCAAGATAATGATGTAGATTAAAATAGGTAAATATAAGGTTTCAGCAAAAAAGAAGCTCCCTGCTCCATTGTAAAATTCAAAATTTACAAAAAAAAAAAAAAAAAAAAGACATCATTTTAAACATTACTCATTCAATACCCAGACAGTGAGGACAGAGGATTCTATGAGGAGCATAAAAAATTCAGTATTCTAATGATAATAAAAGAAGTAGCAAAAAGATAAAAAGAAAGAAAGTCTAAGTCCTCATTCATTCTATTGTATTCAGCTGCAAGAGAGGGAAAAAGGGAAATGAACTTAGAGTCTAAAATCAAGCTTTAAAATACTGTAAATGCAAAATTCCTGCATTTATAAAAGATATATATATAAAAAGATAAAAAACTCCTCAAAACTTTTAATAAGCATTTCTAGTTTAAGAAAAAGGTAGTTTTTAATGAAAAACGATCTAATGATGTCTTTTGTCTAGTAAATAAAGTGTTCTCTTTGTGTGGCAATGGACTTCAACAGTCCCATACACATGTTAAATTTCTGGTGTCAGATGGTTTGGGCTTTTTTTCTTGTTTCTTTTTTTGCAAACTTTATTGAAGACACTAAAACACATGTACAACTTCAGAGTTGTTTATTGGTAATTAAATTGCTTTTACCAGTTGTAGCTGACGAGTAGCAACGATCTATTGTATTGAATGAGAGAAGTCTCAATTTCAATTTAGTTTCCATTTATATCCATGTCCTTTGTCAAATACCGAAACTCTTAAGTCTACAGTAAACTCATTTCAACTCTTTTCAACTCTTCCTGCTGCTTTCCCCTCCCCTCCCTTTTTCAAAATATGAGGTACTATCAACTGATATGTATATGATGAATTTCAAAATGTTAAGTTATTGATTTTTTATTCTAATTAAAAGTCATGTTTGAAAGTTTAGCGGTCTGGGCACAGTGCCTGCAACCCAGGTGATGCTATATATGCTGCAGCGAGCTCGTATCGAGCCATCGAAATGCAGGCAGGAGCCCCCAGCTTGGTCCACGTCGGCCTTTGCAGGCCAGCGTTAGGGCGGGAGCGCCCAGCCCGCGCGAGCGGTGCTGCGCAGCGCCGGGGCGGGCAGCGTGGTGTCCCCCGCCGGGGCCGCCGCGCAGGCGCGCGGGACGCACGCGGTGCCAGGCCGGGCCACGCGCCCCGAGCCCAGCCCAGAGGCTCTGCACCGGGTGCTCCCTGCCGGGAAGCACCGTCGGCCCCATCGGCAGCACGACAGCTACGCTTCAACCAGCAAAACCCCCGACAGCCTTCGCTCACGTTGATATTCATCGCGGGAGCGTTAGCTGCCTTTTCTGCAGGCTCTCACTCCGCCGGCTCCCTCACTGAGCTCTGTGCGCTGCCTTCGCTGCTCTGCTCGGAAAAATCACAGATCTCCATCATCAGCGTCGCCTACACTCTCACAAACTCTGCTGATTTCTATTTTTTTTTTTCAGGAACAAGTTCAATGCTTCCAGGCTTTCTGTGGGCTTGCACAGCCTTGTTTAAAATGCCATCCTCATCTCATACCACTCTGTCTCCAACACCCAACCTTCCCACTGGCAAAGAGCAAGCTCTTTTTTGCTGCAGCTCCTGATACCTATAATAGCTGGCATCGACTATCGTGACAGACTCAGCCCTCTTTGCTAAGCCACCAGCAAATATACCTCTTCTGTTTTTAGAAAACAGCTGGGATTTTTTCTTTTAATTTCATTTTATGATATAGAGGTCTTGTGACACGGTTTATGTGAGCAATGCTTGACACACAGGACTGCTCACATACACGCAGGTTTCAGAGGCAGCCCCGTGAAGGAACTGTGCTGGGAGCCCGTCCAGCTTTCTGCCCATAATTTTAAGAGGCTGAACTTCAAAAACTGCTCAGGAGCTATTACCAAGAGTCAGTCCCTGGGCTAGCACTGACCTCCTTCTTTGGTTTCGAGACAAGCAAAATATATACCTAACTTTTGAGGCCCAAGTCTTGTTTCCATAATGATATTCTCAGGGCGCACATCCAAAACACACCACTAATCTGCGCATCACCTAATCATCCCAAGCACGATTCGGTTTCTACCCAGGGATCTGGCTCGCACCGGAGGAAGTAACAAGTCAGCGAGGAGCGCACGGAGAGCCTCGCGCGCGCGGGCTGCTGTGCGTTCCCAGGCCCCGAGCCCACCGCAGCCGTCACACAGCTGTGTAAGCCAGAAGCCTCAGAGCGTCGCGTTTTACTGTGGTGACACACAGTGGTGCCCCACCGCTGAAGACAGCAGCGGTCTCTGCATGCTGTTCCTTCACCGAAAATGTCATCTGTTTCGCGGAGGATTGTATATGCATTCACAGGCATGTCAGGATTTATGCAGGAGTTCAGAAAACAGTTCACAAACTAGGGGTCACGGTTATAATTGCAGTTGTGAATGTGGCAATGGAAGCTGGGCCAGGACCCCAGAAGCTGTAATGTATACAGAAACGAGTGAGACTTGTCGGGTGAAGCCTATGTCATGATGTACCATATCAAGCAGTTTAAAACTTTTTTTTCCTCTTAGAAATGCAGACCCTTATATACCAAATAAAGTCTTTTTTTCTTATTTATCTTTCAAATACCCTCCAAAAGATTAGGAGGGCTCTGCTTCAGTAGGCTGGGGAGTACTGCTTTGCTGGCGTCTGAAAAGGTACTGCCAGTACTAGCAGGAGAGAATGAACGACAGAGTTCTATTTTGTTCTTCCAAAATTAAAATATTCAAAAATTTTCTTCCAGCAAAAACTTCCAAATACTGCAGTTTTTCTTAAGACTGAAGATAATCAATGTCCTCCAGATTCTATTTTTTTTAAAGTAAGGAAACTCCATTTTCTGGCCAGCTCCTCTTCTGAGGCTATTTTATACAGATCTGTATCTATATACTGTATTATGTCTTTATATGTATACACACACACACACAGAGCATATATCAGTGTATAACATACACTGATCATATACATTGTATGGTTTCCTCTGAGACCCTGAAAAATATTAGCCTGAAACATAATGTCACAATATCTGATATGATACAGTACATTAAGTTACTTTGAGCAGACTTTGCTTTGAAATTGTCTGATTTGATGCATGCCTTTAAAAGATTTGGGCATCTCGAGGATATACCTACCAGTAGCTGTTATTTCCAGTGCCAGTTCACTAGACTTTCGCAAAGTCCACATTTGACTGCTCAGATCAGATGAGGTGATGCAACATGCACACAATCAACAGGAACCACAAAGTCCAGTTTCACTATTGTACATAAGGGCCAGAAGGACTAAAACACTGGTTCCATGGCAGTGTACAACTACACGGCAAGTAAATGTGAACTAGGGAGCACATTTCCCAATATAGTAACTCTTCATTACCTTTAGATGGACCATCTGGAGATAAAATATGCCATTGATTCAGAGAGTCACATTGACTCCATGGAGGTAGAGTGCTATCTAAATGCATTTACACTGTTTCTAGGCTCAGCCTGGGGCCCAAATTGCCTTTAGTGTAGCCACTGAGCTGCACTGAATCAGTTCAGTGCATCATGACTTAGTTGCTCTGTCACCGTTGAAGCAGGCTGCCTCCTGACAAACCAACTCAGGGGTTGGAGCCCATGTTCTCCAGTGCTCCAAGAGGATGTATTTGCTAAGATGCAGTGTCAGCATCAAATCACAGAACCACAGGAGTAATTTGGGTTGGAAGGGACCTCTGGAGTTCATCTAGTTTAACCCCCTGCCCAAAGTGAGTCTAATTAGATCAGATTTCTCAGACCCATGTCCAGTCGAGTTTGAACACCTCCAAGGATGGAGATTCCAGAATCTCTCAGGGCAATCTGCACGAGTATTTGGCCACCCTCAAGGTAAAAAAAAAAAAAAGTCCTTGTATCTAATCAGAATTTCCCAGGTTCCAGTCTGTGCCCACATGCTACAACACACACAGCTGGAACAGCTTACGTCCAGAACCGCGTCCAAGCAATTCAGTCCCTCCCAAGGTACTGGGGAGCACAGGACCGAGGTTTTCAATTGCATGAGGCATACCTGACCTCCATTACCTCAGAGAGCAAGGAGCTGACTATATATATGATTATGATCCAGAGGCAGGTTTGCACACCTTACCCTAGATAATTACAAGGTGTTGGTTATTGCAGTATCTGATCATCCAACCATTTGAATATACTTATATGTCCTGGAATCCAAAAGATAATATCCTATTTTACAGGTGAAGATCTAGGGCACAGGTATGACATTATTTGCCAGCAATCACATAGTCTGTGCAGAGTAAGAAACTGAGGATACATCTCTCAAGGCTAGCATCCTAACTGCTGGGCCCTCCTGACCCCTCCATGTGCATTCCATAGATTTAGAGGGCTGAAAGCCACCCTACTATTATGAATCATTTTCTGAGGAAAGGGGCAAAATAACACAACACTCTTAAGATGCTAACTATGTAATGAGTTCCAGTGCTGAAGCTGGGGGAAAATTATGAAGTGGTAATGCTGCTGCTGCTGTACATGTGGTGGGCAGCTGTACTACAGATCATCAGATGAATTGTTCTCCTTAAAACACAGCCTTTCTGACAAACTGCAATGGAATCCAAATTAGTACAAGCTGGTTTTGAAAACCAGGAAAGGTCCCTGTGATCACCCCTTGGTGTCAGTGCGAATTCGTATTATAATGATCAAAAACGATGTGAAGGTGAGTATTGCTGTAACTTGTTTAAATTGCAGGCCTGGAAAAATATACTTAAGACACCTGGAATCTATTTTTGTTTTGAAATTCAATTCATACGTATAGAGAGCTTTTGGAGAATTGAAAGACAAGATAGTTTTGTCTTGAAAGACAAAAACAAAAATGAAAACCTTGAAATATGGAAGTGCCCCATATGCATGACTGTCGTACTTCAATCGCCTCATTTAGCTTGCAGCAAGTAACACTGTTTTATGTAGGATCCCAATAACATGTATATAAATAACACGTAGCTAGGCAACAATATATTATTTCTGACACCCCCCCCCCCCCAAGAATATAGCATGGGTCACAGATCTGTTAGACGTGTTTTGCTTCCAGTTAGTTTTTTTCACATCCCATATGTGGATGTCCCACACTACAACCCACAATCTTGTGTGCTGCGTACCTGCCCAAACTTGCCAGGCCAGCAAACTCAGGACCACAGCTATATCTCACTTAAAGTGAGGTACTAATGGTGCTTGTTCACATGATCACAGCTAATATATGAACTAACGAATAATGGGCAAGAACTCTGGAGCTGCAAATTCCCAGTGAGGCTTTAAATTTAAACACATTAGGAAGAATTCTGACATCCCCTTTTAAACCCGTAGTGCATAATATCTGTCTATATAAATTATAAGTCTTGAAAACTGACTGACCACATCCTCAGTTGATATAAATTGGTACAGCTGCATTGACTGCAAAGGAGGCATAATTAATTTACACCAGCTGAATTTCTGGCTCAGAAATGCGCAGAAGCATATCTATTCCCTTTCTGGTCATGTGGGTGCCATGAGATGACTCCGAACCTGACAGCTACCACGGCTCTAGTCTCACATCAAAGCCCACACTTACGGTTTTCACCAGACCCCATGGGGACTGAACATTTGTTTTTGAATGCTTTACTGAGCTGTATAATTTACGAACATCAACAGCACATGCCATTAGAAGCAGATCTCAACTACAGATACAAATGTCCTGAACCTATACTTAAGGGGCTGTGTGATTTTTCCATTCAAGGGTCAGAAAGGACTCTTTAATAAACTGCTTTGCCTCTTAGAGGTCAGAAAACATGGATAAGTCTGTAAATGCTTGCAGGCAAGCACATTCTCACTCTTCCATTGTGGGGTGTATCTTCACTCAAAAGCGAATCTCGTTTCAGCCACTGCTACTTCGTCAGAGGTAGGAATGCAAAATAGATGCCCTGGGAATTAGAAAACACATTTTATGCCAGTAGTTTCTGTCACTTTCCCACTGAAAATCTTGCGGTCATGAACAGCCTACTTTCCTCATGATGGTAAAACATTTTATTATGTCAATTTTTTTTTTTGATAGTTTAAGAAAATGGTCCTGTTTGCATCAGATTAAATCCCACACAAGTTAAATCTGTAGCCCTTTCTTCTCCACAACCTTGGAAATGACCAGTCAGAAGCAAAAAACAGTTCCCCAAAATATGGTGTTCAAGACTGTATCTGGAAATTTGAAACAGCTTTTCTCCTTCAAATTCAGTCTTATCATCAGGTCCACAGGAAGGTTCAGGCTATTTCAGACCAAGCAATTTGTCAAAGACAAATGTTCCCTTATTGCAATGACCTGCAACCAGTCTCCTTCCTATAATAGTAATAACATTAATAATAATAAATAATAAAATAGGCAGACCGGAAATCACTTAATGTATATATCAACATCTGAAGCTTGGCTTGGTTTGCAGCAGGTAAAGTTCTACAAAAAAATGTAATGGCATGCATCTATCTTCAGGCAGGAAAAAGCTTCAAAACTGAAAAGCAGCCTGCAGCTTTGCAGAATATCCTGGTGCTGGTGCAGTCATTACATGTTACCTAAAACTGCTTGAGTGAAAAAGGCTTGTCTGGATTGATTTTAAAAATTATATTTTTGGTTTAGTCCAAAAAAAAGAATTGTTTCAGCCCATCTCAAGTGCAAGATTATTCTAATTGTCTTCAGTTTTCTTCTCATACCAACTATTTTCCCAGATCTCTTTATGGATATTGTCTATGGGAGGGAAGGGAGTGTGGTCACTGGAGCAGAGTGCTGAGAGCTCTTATTCCTACTCTTAGCTCTGCAGTTGACCCTGATCCCTTTTTGCTCCTGTTTTGCTTCTTCTCTTCCATCTCGCTCTTTCCTTTAGCCTATGTCACATTCTGGCTTGATGTGAAGTTCTGTACATTTCTGACATTGTCTAATCCTACCATTTAATAGAATTAATCAGGGAGAAAGGTTTCCCAACTGCTCCAGACCCCTGGAGATGCTGCTCACAGCAGCTGCTGCTCTTCAGAAGAGGTTGCTGAGGAGAGACACACTGGTCATCAGAACAGTGTCCCACAGCATTACTACAGCATAAAGTTTGATTTTCCATGCCCCCAACAAAAAACTGAATAGGAGGTATTTTGCATTTTCTTCCAACGGGTTCAACTCTGGTAGTTAAACCTGAAAAAAGAATTTTCCAAAAGTACTGTGCAATGCCATGGCTGCAGTATGTGCACCCACACTGTCTGTGCATGCAGCATGTGGTTGGCAGGGCTTATTCTTGTGTGCAAGAGCCACGTGAAGGATAGCCCATGACCACCCATCCCTTTCTGCACCAGAGGCAGCTCCATAGCAGGCTCCAGCCACCACGAAGGAGCACTGCAGCCTCTTCTGGGAGAAGACACCTAACTGAACATCATTCCTCTATTTTTAAAGTTGAAGAAATAGGTATAACCATCCATTTTTTTTACATAGCAGGACTAGGTTTAGCACCGCAAGTTTAGGATCTGCCTCAGTACTTTCCCTGTTTTATCTTCTACATCATAAACATGGAAACCCAGAGTTCATGAAACAGCATGCTAATCAACCTGCTTACCTCTCTCTGCCCCCCGGGGTATAGTTTTTCTGGTTGCACAGTGACCCGCACTCCAGGGTCTGCTGCCCTCGCGGGGACGACCCTGGTGAGTCCGACGCATCGGCTGGCTCTGGCCACCCACCAGGCACTTTCAGCCTCTCTGCTCTGGAGGTCCCCACAACTTCTCAGCAGAAGCATAGACACCTCTTGAAATTTAGACCATTGGGCTGCATATAACACTTGCGTTTGTTTGTCACTTTTCACAGACACCCAAGGCTGCAGAGCCCTCAGGCCAGCAGCCCCTGTATTCTGCCATCCTGCAAAAATGGGCTGACTTTACTGTTGTGGCTCCAGGAACTTTGAAGAAAATCTTTTTAAAGCTACTTGCATTATTCTTATTTCAGTGCTGCCTGTACATGATGGACATGCTGTGGGTAGGTGCCAAGCTGCTTGGGCAAGAGCCTCTTTTAATAAGTAACAACATAAGCTTTAAGCAGCAGGAACCGATGGTCTGAAAGAGGTGTCAGCTGAAGCAGGGTATGTAGATCGTTCACAGGCAGCTGGACCTCTCTGAATATGTGACCACACTGAAATACTGGTGCTCTAATGTTAGCTGTGGCCTCCAACACTGATGCAAAATAGATAATACCAATAATTTCAGAGTCCCCATCAGCCTCATTTAAAATTGTTTTGGAATTAGGCTCCTTCTTGTTTAATTCCTTCAATCATTTCACCACGTGAAGCAAATCCTGTTTCTATTAAACTTGTCAGACCAACTCTGCTAGAGATTTTGGCTGAGCAGCAGGGCTCCAGCTGGCAGGAGCAGTTGCTCTTCTTTGGCCTCATCCGGGCACAGGACTCTGCTTCAGCTGTTTGCTTTCAAACAGCCAATGATGAAATCATGTTTTCAAAGGTGAGACGGGTTGTCCTTTGGAGCTACAACCAAGGCCTGTCTTTGGCACTTGTGTGACAGAGGGTTGCAATGTCTGTTATACATAAATAATGTTCTGAAGGCCTAAATAGATAAATATTATAGTCGTTGATTAAAGGAAGCACTGCCGGCCACTTTTGGCCAGCGTAACAGGAAAACGTGTCATTACCTCAGGTTTAAAAGACGTTAGACATTGTTTAGTGATTCCACGGGCTTACAAAAATTGTAGGGAGGAAGAGCTGGTAACAGTATCTGACACACATTTGCTTCATTCATGGATAAATTAACATTAATTATCCAATTTATGGAACAGTTTTAAGTGGAAGGGCCCCCTCTCACCCCCCACTGCTGCATATCTGGGGGATTAAGTTGTTTGTTTTTAGTAATAAATTAGAAACATCTGTTTCCGCTGACTTAGTGGAAAGAAGGCACGTACAGCAAGCTAACTGGGTAAGCTGCTCAAACACTTGCACAAGTTTTGGTACCAGCAGGCTGGCGCAGAGTCCTGCTGATTTCTGAGCATGGTGTTGGGCAGGATTAGGCCATCTCGGTGTTAGGGCTCAGCAGAGGAACCACATGGCTTCTCTCAAGCTCTGCTTAGACTGATTTTTGAAGAAGGTCAGAACAGCAGTGAACATTTTGAACAGCATGCGTTAGGCAGATCCTTCCTTTTAAGGGTATCTTGGCAGTTCTTCCGTGCAAGCAAAACTGTTTCTGTTATGGGATCATCTAGTCTTAATTTCAAAGAATCCAAACCTTGTTCCAGAATAACCGCAGAGGTCATTTAAACATGAGAAACAATGGCAGTAAGTGTACGCAGAAAGAACAGTCCAGCTATTTCTTCTAATGAAGAAAATGGTGCTAATTTAGGGAACTAACATATTTTACAACCCTGGCATGTCTCTGGAGAGGTGACACAACTTCCTGGTTGTTGAGTTAGACTGAAAATGGCCAAGAGATACACCATGTCAAACTCACTTCACACGTGCCTTCACCTCATGCAGAAGATATGAAAACAACCCGCCTTTTTACAAGCCATTATTTGTAGAAGTGGAAAGCTCGGACTAAACCCTGCCAGATGCAGCAATCCAAATATAACCTGGGCGTCCGTGGAGCTGCACCCACGATGAACCCTGTACTGACATCACCTTACGTAACCCTTGCTGAAGTGCAAGACTTGTTTTGACTTCAGTGTGGCCTGGATTTCATTGCAGAGTTTTAATGTGTGCCGTAGCAGGCTACAGCAACAGACATTTCACACACACGGGCCAGATTTTTTCAGTCTTCGACAATCAAAACTCTCAGCTGCAGCCCTGTGCCACGATGACAGAGCATGCTTAGAAAAAGGGAACAACTGAGATGCTGGGCAGTTTCTAACAAACATCTCCTGTTTCCAAGATGCTCTCTTTTTCTACCTTGATATTTTCTCCAAATAGGCTTGAGGATTATGTGCATTTAGCAATGATCTTCAGATGATCAGCAGCTCTGTCAGAGCAAGAAATCCTAGGCACATTCACTGCACACTCTCAGATCAGCAATACAGTACATGCTGTGTACATGAGTTGGACACCTCCTGGAAACACAGGAGAAATTGCCCAGTTGTGTCACAGCACAATGCAGATATATTTCTACCTGAGAAATTCCAGGCACAGAAATCTAGAATCACAGTTCAACCTAAAGGAGGCTATGAAATCACTAGTGAGCAGTGTGGGCTTGCAGCACGCCTGTTGTTAACAGTGAGCAGTCCTAGGGGGTCTTGCAGAGGAAACTCAATTTTCCTTTAAAAAAGGAAAACTCAACTTTCAATTTTCCTTTAAAAACCTCTAGTCCTTTTTCTCAAAAATGCAGCCTTGAAAAGCACACTCTGATGTAAGCCAGTGTAACCCAACCATAAAGGTTAAAATGCAGTGAAATGCAGCTGGTCTCTCTTTCTCTAGAGAAACTGAAAAATAGCCACTTTGTGCAGTGCCCTCTCACAACCCTGAAGATGTCATTCACACACCGGTGAGCACAGCAGAGAACCAGCCCCTCCTGAACCCCTGGGCCATTCCCAGTTAGAAATAATCTGCTCTGTATGTGGGTGGAGTAGAGAGGGGAGTGTAGAAGTAGGTATGAAAAACTGTTTCATAGCTAGCCAAAATCACTAACCCTTGTTGTCCTGCCCAAGTTGTTTTCCTCTGTCTGACTGCTCATGTTATACATTTAAATGCAGTAGTACCCTAGGGAGAACTTGGTCTTTGAATTCCCACGTGGGGCATTCAGAGAGATACAGACAATAGTTGAAATGAAGTTGAAACAGGAAAGGAAAGTTTTTTTTTTTAACTGAAGCTGTGGAGAGAAGTGAAAATTTCCTTCCTTCAGGAGAAAAGTGGGAGCTACGACCAGCCTGTATGGTAACTGCTTTGCTGGAGTGGAGACTGTCCTGTTGACACCCCCATAAATCACTGCTTCTCTCTGGAATGATTTCTCCCTGCCCCACCTCAAAGCAGAGCCCAGAGAGCTGCTATTCAGAGGCAGCCTGTAGATGTGTATCTCCGCTTTCTAGCAGGAACCTCTGCACTCAGTAACAGAGACAGTAATTTACAGAGGCCAAAGCAGCCTCAGCCTTCCCCCCAGCCCCCAGGAAATCAGCCCTCATGTAGCATGAGAGCACTGCTGCCTTCCCAAGCTGTTTGGGCAGAGGTTACAGACCGGCCCATCGGCTGCCATCACTTCGTGGAGGAGCGGCTGCCAGGCAGGGCCCCCTCAGAAAGCCCCCTCAAGGAGGTGGTGAAAGGGGAGCCTCTGGATAGCAAGGCCAGGAAGATGGAGGGATTTTGGAAAGGGGAAGAATAGCGAGCTGGTAACTTACAGGAGGGAAAGCATAAAGGAACTGAGGAGGATTTAGAGATAAGTCAGGATATGTGGAACGGGGAGGGTTTCTGAAGCAGGGCTGTGATCAAAGACTGTTCGCATGGCTTCAGGCCACAGAAGCACAGGCTCTGGAAGATAGCCTTCAGAGCATATCTGTGCAGAGCTGGACCTGATAAAGTCCCAAATGAGCCAACCGCTCTGTAACAAAATTCTGGCATGATGTCTGGAGTAAGCAATGGATGCAGCAAGTAACCTAGGTGCTTCTCTGTCAAGTCCCAAAAGAGACACTTCCACTGTTTATTGAGAGTGAAAAGGACTTGAAACAACTGTCTGGGATGTGTTCAGGGGGGTGGGATCAATCCCTTGGTGGATTAAAGCACAACAGACTAGAGCTGTGCAAGAACATCAGTGCAATGCTACCAAGACTGGCATAACATCAAGTTTTTATAGCTTGTTGAAAAGGGAAAATACTTTTGGTCCTTATGCCTAATTGCTAGCGAGAAGACTTCTTTTAGCAGGAAGGAATTTCTCCCTCCAAGAAAATGGAGAGTTTTCTTGGACAAATCCAGAAAAAGCTCAGACTTTTTTTCCCCCAAAGGGTAGCAGAACATAACGTCTCTCCCTCAGCAGCTTATAGATCAGGTCCCCCCAGACAGTTATGATGGTGAACTCCCACGCTGGCCTGGAGCCCACTGTGAGGCCCATCAGGCAGAACGGATGGTGCACGCAAAGCAAAGAGGTGGGGTGAGCAGGTCTGAAACATGGCTCTTTAGCTCTGCCCTTTGAGCCCTTCTTATTTTTACAGCACTGTCACTCCCTCTTTTTGCATATTTTTTAAACTACCCTTCAGGTCCTCTCTTCATATCAATACCCATTCCACTCTTTTCTTCTTGAAAGAGAATATCTTTATTGAAAGAATGTAGCAAAATATAAGAGAAACAGAACAGAACACATGAATTACAATACATCCTAAAAGGCATCCCATTATGGAATAGTTCCCTTCCTCCCCAAGCTGTAACTTCAGACTGTACCAGATGTTCCTGTTTAGAGAAGGGTATCTGATTTTGAGTTTGGGGTCTTTCCAAAGGCGGAGGGGAGAGCGTAAGCTAAAAATAGAATCAGTGGCCTGACTGAATCCAAACACAGTCAAGTATCTTGATTAAATCTTGTTAGAGATTTGGAATCATTTCTGCAGGCTGCACCACTTGCAGGTCTGAGATACTTACACATGAGGAAGACAAATCCAGTAGATAGACTGAAGACAAGCCAATACATTTAAGCCAGCACAACATATGGATTCTCACATCTCTCAGCTTAGGAAAGATTGTTCCCCAAAGATCTCTTCTAGATTTGCCCCGACTAAGTGAAACATCCCAGTCAGTAAGCGTTTTCCCCTCTTCCCTCTCTCCCTCAGGAGACTGTTTTATAACCACATACCTCTCACTGCCAGGATCCTTTTCTCATTATGTACATCCTATTTTTTCCTTTTAAAAATGTTCCCCATTACTCTCTGTGATAAGGATTGGCTTTATTCTAAACAGTGCTGCCCTTCCCCACACTTACACCTCCCAGAAATGTGTGCACTGTTTGATCATTTCATAGTACCTCCTGCACCAGTAAAATACCACTGAAGACTCGATTCGGCTCCTCTGCAGTTCTGCCTGCAGTACTTTGAGCTTTCCAATTTTCATTCAGTATCAGGTGAGCCTTGACGCTAGACATCCAGGAACAGATTCACAATGCTCATGCAAAAAGAAAACTAAATCCTCATTTACAGAGAACCCAAACAGCTTCAGCATAGCTAAATTGCAGTAATCTCGGTCTCCTCTTCAACCCAAAAGTGAAATTGCCCTACATATCTGCACCTCTTGATTTAGAACAAGTATGAGCAGAAGTGAACACCGTTTGTTGACATTTGCAGCCTGTAACTCAAATGTAAATCCGGCCAGTAATTATCTCATATGGAGCCTTTATTTTCCTTGTACACTGAAAGCCTCTAAAGTTTTCTGCCAAGGCAATCACATCAACTGCTTTGTTGTCCTTTAGATTTAGATCAGCAAAGATTCCACATCGGCAGATAAAATGGAGTTGGACTTGTCTTACATCCATGACAAACAACCTCTAGGAATCAGAAAAGCTAATTTTTTTAATGCCCCTTAATTGTACAAGGGATTATAACTTTAGGATTTTCACACAGCCCCGTGGTTAAGTTTTCCTGGCCTCCCTAAATTGGCATTTTATCATTTGCAATGTCTCTCTTCAGGAACGTGGATGTTATTTGATCATGCAGTGCCAGTATGTCTAATGCTGCTGCTGCTGTAACATCTGTTTAAGCACAACAGCAACTAGGCTTCCCAGTGCAGGGGACAGACTTATGAATGGAGACGTTACAGAGAATGCAGGATGTAAGTCAGCTGTATCACAGTGAATGCGGTAGAAGATACTTTCCTGCAGATACAAATCCAGTTCTCGGGACACTGCTCATATACGGATTTCCACCTACCTTTTCTTCTTGCAGCTGTGACTGAACCACAGATCTATGGAACAGTGATGTGTGCAGATGACAGATAAGATGAAATAACATGAACAGTGTTCTTTGTTTGCATTATTTCCTATTATTGCTGCCAAATGAGAAACAGTCCCTGCGATTCCCGTGAACTTTGTGGGCAGCGGAGATCCTCAGTTTCAGAAACTGTCCTGTCTCTTGTGTCACTAAGCAACATGGATACGAACCAGCTTTCATCACCATCACTCTCATGTATTCAGCAAGCCCATGGGATATTGTGGCATAAGGACAAGGAATAAATAATAACTAAGCAAGTGGAAAAAACCTCCCAACCCCCAAGCCATGCAGTCCTTGCCTACGTAACACTTGATTGAGATACCTTTTGCCCTATCGTTTGGGAGCTCAGTGAGGATGGTAAAGGTGGGAGTCCCCCATGTGCACAAAACTTAACACACAGGCAGCTTCAAAGGAAACAAGGCTTTCCGGATTCCCCTCGTTCCTGTAGGCTGGGCCGGGCATACAGACTCATCTACTCCCAGTCCACTCTGGGGAGAAAAGTCTGCTTTTCCACACCCTGCCCCTTCCCTCCCCGCTCTGTTTCCCTCTCTGCACTCTGATGGATTTCTCAGGTGGAGCACGTCCGTGAGCGGGACAGCCTCAGCGGTGGGGCTGCCTCTGCATGAATTCAGGGGGACCAGCAGCAGCGCAGCCCAAATTTTCCACCTACTCTGAAAGGTCACTCCCAGCAGGGTCTGGTTTAAAGGGAAATCCACTCAGTAGCCCAGATTAAATAGTCCCAAGTCAGGCAAACTGGGAGTAGGGCACTGCAGGAAGAAGGGAGTTTCCGCCTCTTTAATGCACTGTGCAATGTGACATGGTGGCTTTGTGGTTTCTGAAGCAGGTTGCTGTTTCTCCAGCCATCTGTAGAGCCACTCTTGGCAAATTTCCATAGCTTGTGCAGCTCCAAGGACTGTGGATAATGCTGCACTCACACCCATATTATCCTAAAACTTCAACCTGAAAAGCTTCAGCATTTCCTTGAAAGTGAGTGGGTTACAGAAACTAGCCACCATCTGAGTATCACGCTTTGGGCAGCAGGCATGCAAGCAAGCCTTGCCTCAGAGTCATCTGAATAATAGTAACCAGAGACGCAGGGGAAAAAAAGGGCTCAAGGAATTGCTTATCCATTTACACTCTCACCTACCCAGACTGCAGTTGTGCTTAATCACTGACACTCAGCACTTCATTTATATTTAACAGCATACATTCTCTCTCCAGTTTGTACAGCACACAGACACAAAGCATACTGTTAGCAGCAAAGGAAGCACAGAAAGTTAAATCACCTTGGTAAAAAACATAAGAAACATCCCAATGAAATATCAAACTGATATTTCTGTGAGAGTTTAATAAGTTCAATTCAGGAGCTCAACCTTGCAAGAGCACAACCCTGAAGCAAAATGATTTGTTTGGAATTTACAGATTTTTTTTGCAAAACAAGTTTCTATGAAACCACAGCAACAAAGGTTAAAGTGAATATTTGGAACGATGTTGGAATCATTCATGAGGGAAAAAGACTTACAATCTCTATTTTGGATTGACAGAATGTAAGATGAAAGCTAAATATGGAGAAATATTTCAAAAGATTTTAAACAATTAAATTATCATAAATCCTGTCAAAAAGACATTTAAAAATAAGTTTTGACCATAAAATTGTGTTCTTGATTTTTTTAAAAAATCTCTCTGGTATCTGGTTTTAAAATATCTCTTTCTGATACAGAGGTTATGTGCAGAAATGTCAAGGTTTATTACTCTTCTTTTACAAGACAGGATATATATATACAGATTTCACTGAAGCACTACTACATAGATTTCTAATGGAATCATATGTATCCCAGCAAAAATGAACATTTTTCTGAAAGGTGTCTCTATTTTTTCCCCTTCTTTAAATACATTTCAGAGAAGTGAGAACAGGAAAATAGAATCGGTTGCAACTTACCTTACATTCAAGTAGATGTCACCAATTTTTTCAGGAAAAGCAATACTATTCTTTTGAGTCGTCCCGTAAGTGTTGTAAATTCAAGCCAACAGGTAATTGTTGGTGAGTCAAAATCCTTTGAAACAAGTTTAAATGCTATGATGACAAATAACGTACTTCATGAAAACTTATTTGAAGCTTGATGCGCTTGTATTAAGTTTTGTAACTGTCTGTCTCAGCTAAATAAGCTCCCACTCCTTTCCTCGGACACTTGCCAGCTTCACTAATTTAAAGCAACTGTGAGCTTGCTGTAAAACTCCCGCTGGAAAGAGCACAGCATATAGTGCGGAGCAATGAGCAAGTGTTTGCTCCAGACTGAAGCCCTATGACACGGAGTCCTAACAGGACCCGGGGCATAGCCTCCCCAAGGCAACATTATATCATGTTTGGAAAGCATTATAGGCTAAGTTCTCCTTCTGTGTGAAGACACAGAGAAGAGGAAAAAATCATGCTCTTTCTGGCATGTAGTCCCCTCAGCGTGGGACTTGGGAGGAGCAGGATCTGCCTCGAAGTGAAGGAAGAGGGAACAGCCTCGAGCGCACTAAGCGCTCCAAAAGAGCCACATCCTCAGATCAGCCAAAGGGCTGATCACAACTCTGAACTTCTCCCTCATGTGATTTTGGGGAGTTTCAAAAGCAACTTGTGCGAGTGATCTTATCGTCTGAGATACTCTCAAGGTACAGATAACAGAAGCATGATTTTCAAAGGCGTCTGCTTAGTGGGGATGGCTGTATGCTGCATTGCTCAAATGCAGATAGGGGCACATGTGAAATTTTGTTCTTGCAGAAGGGGTTGCCTGCGCTCGTGTGGAAGGAGAGTAATTTCTTGCCATCACAAGGAATTTGTTTCAAGCAGTTATGGTTGAAACACCTGGTGTACATTTATGAATTGACAGTAAAAGATCCCCTTTTAAAAATATGAGTTCTTTCTAAAAAGTAGCTAAAAACAAGCAAACAAAAAGCCATAGTTGTCCAGGCTTAAATTTTAAAGCATTACTCTGATCTGGGGAATTTCAGTGCCTGAGCACCAACCTTCCATGTTAGTACCATAACAAACTTTTGCAAAAGTATGTGCTGAACACTTTCTGAAAGTGAGGGTCCAGAAAAGCATGTCTCAAACTGGGCCCCAAGGCACTAAGCACTTTTGGAAGCACATCCAACAGACCTGATGATGCTGAAGTGATATAAGGTTTATCGTTATGAAGTGACTTTGGCTTTGTCAGCCATATTTTCTTGCAAAATTAACATAAGTTAAAATGGGATACATTAGACTGAAATTTTCAAAGGTGTTTAATGCTCCTGAAAGAGGAAATGGATCTTTAGAACCAAACCAGTCAATGTTGAAATACCATTGGTGAAGTGACTATGAAAGATTTGTTTCATTTAAATGTTCTAATTTGCATGACACTGAAATATTAAGTATTTCATACTCTTAATGGAGACTTAGCAAATAGGGTCCTATGCATTCACTCAAAATAGATAAAATACTGCTGCCAATGATGAGAAAAAACGTTTAAAGAAAACTAAACTTTTTTTCTAATGGAGTTTCATTTCAGTATTAAATGATGGTAATCAGGAAATAGAATACTCTTGTACAAAATCATATGATATTACGAAAGCTTCAGCATACTAATGATATCGCAAGTGTCAGATTTCCCCAAAGTATAGCTATCAGAGTATTTTTGTTCTGCTCTGTGAATCTGCTGGTAGACTTGGTCACAGATGGGCAACAGTGAGAAGTGCAAATATCATCCTATCCTGTCACTTCAACATACTACCAGAAACAAATGATTTTTGTATCTTAATCTTCACTTTGTGATCAGGCATAAGGATTAATACATTCCTGGCAGCACTGAAAACTTGTATTTGGTTTATAGTATAGCTAGCATGGTTATGTGAAATACGCAGAATCGTTAAAGATCATCCTGAGTGCTACCCTCACTCTCTCAGTTGGCCTCCTTCTGCTCCTGTTTGGGGAAATGTGAGATGCTGCTTCCTCTTCCTGATGGGTCTTTCTCCGAGGAGCAGAGGATGTCTTCCGTCATGTGGGAAAGAGCATGTTTTCTAATGGTCTGTGCATTAAACTGTTGGGAATTCCAAACCTGGGCTCTGCAATGGATTTTTCTCTAGTTGTCCTCAGATCTTATAGTCTTCCTCGATTCCATTTATCTACCTGCTTCACAGGAATATGACTAAGGACTAAACAGCCATTGGTGAAGTAGTAAAGATTCATATTAATCCCTGTAATCTTATAGCAGCAATGATAAAAATCAAGTATTTCTAATGGTCTTCTTCTGTTAACATTTTGTGCCCTCTAAGTCTATCTAAATACTCTTCTGTGGTCCACAACATAAAGTTAAAGCATGAGCCAGTAGTTCAGCTCTTATGTTATACAGAAGATGCCTTAGGGTGGAAGATGCAGTTGAAGCTTTGTCAGAAGCAGAGGGAAGCTAGGTACTACTTAAAAGAGAGTCTTAAAAATAATGAGTTGAACCCATTCCTTTCACCTGCTGAGCTTTCCAGATTGAGGGTGGGAGGCAGGAGAAAAACTGGGGAGAAACTGAACAGAGCTCTGCAAGTCATGAAAGTTTAAGAGTTCAAAAGAAAATAGAGGTTCCATTTTGGGCGCGGTGGAAAAAAGGTGTATTTTTACAGGGTTGCTCACTGGTGCATGTGATAGGCTCATTTTTAATCCCTCTAAGGTTACAAATAGAGGCAAGGACTTCCAATTTTAGTATTTCACTAGAACACTGATTTTCTTGCTTTTGGCTTTGTCTAGACCCAGATGCAGTAGGATCTACCTGCTAGCCACAGCAACTAGTCTGGTAACAGGTATTTGGCATTCCTGTCCATGCAGGCACAATACACCACCTCTCAGGGGTTAGCAAAAGTGGAATTATGTGCGAGTGATCTGAGAAATCTCTGAGAATTTTCAAAAGGAAAAAAAATGGAGCCATGATCTTCTCTCACCCTTGAGTGCAAGTCTTCATATGGCCACGTGGACATTTGTTGCATAGCAAACTGTTGTACCTTGAATACAAAAAAACATGAAACCATGTGATAGAGGCACAAGAATTAATGTGCTCTAAGGAACATAGCTGTCTCACCCTTGACAAGCTGTCATCTTTAATCCTCTCAAGTGGCAAACAGCTGGGGCCTTTTCTTGGTGACATATTTAAGTCCTTTGTCTGACCGAAGTGTTTTAAGATTCAGCAGGTTCTAATAATTATCAAGGATGTTTCCAACACAAGTATCAGCATCAGAAATCAAACAAAATCTTTCATGTGCAGTGAATCATTAAGCAGTAGATCTGCAGGCAGGAAATAATATGACTTTGTGGAATTAAAAAAAAGAAGTATGCTTTGATGCTGGGACTCGGGATTTTCCTGTGTTATGGCTGGATGCATTTACATCCAGATAATACTGAACTCAATTACCAAGATGTCAATGTAAACTGCTCAGCTTCAATACTGAGAGAATGAGCAGGTTTATATGGCGCACATTGCACTCTAGGAATTGACACAGCTGCTAAAAGCCAGAAGCCTAATTCTCCCCTCATTTAGAGTGGTGTGAATGAAAGCTGGCTCCATCCAAGTAAACAGAAATATGCCATTGTCCAGTGGCTATAAATGCAAGGAAAAATCAGTTGTCACATTAAAATCTGATGTCAATATACAGAGCAGCTTATTTGTTTATTTATATATATCTTTATTACAGCTAGCCCTTGGCCTTTGCAGCTGGTCAGTAGAAGGACATTCCCAGAATGATAACTGCTTAGTCCTAATGAGGCCTGAGGGCATGGCAGAGACAGTTTTAAGACATGGCAGCAATAGCTGAGGAAAAGATCAGCGTGAAGACTTCAGCTAATTCAGATTTCAGTACCCAGGAAAAAGAAGTGGGAGGGATGGGCACTCTGTTTTTAAGGGGTGCTTCTTTCATGACCCTATTGGTGTACCCATCTGGAGATGCTCAAAAAGTTAATGGCTGTGAGAGAAAACTTTTCAGTGATAAACAGTATGCCTTGGTGCCTGAGGAGCTGCTAGGGCCTCACACCTCAGGGAGGCATCCGAGTAGATTAACTCCACATGTATTTTTGTATCTATATTAGATGCAAAGTGCCATTTCAACAGGGCCTGTGACTTTTCAAATGTGCATAATTTATTCTAAGCCTAAATTTGCTAGAAAACACAGCCCAAAGCTCATTTACCCAATGAGATTACCTAACCAAAGTCATCTCTGCTCTGCCTCTACATTTAATCATCAGTCGCTAACATAAAAGTAACGAGAAGCAGGATTTAAATCTTTTCTGCCTGGAACAGCTTCGAACAGCTATATGGCTATACTTGTCTTCCTGCCATAGGTAGCTGTGCAAATGTAGCCTCCAGAGGCACAACAGCTTCCTCTCCGTGAGATGTCAGCTTATCACTGTCCTTTATTTCAGAAGAGGAAGCATGCCTCCAGTTTATCTTCTTCTTGTACTAGTCAGAATGTAATGAAAACATGCTTGGTATTCAAGATAGTGTAATAAGAATGGCTTATATTTATTAGTCTTCTGCCAAGTGCAGTCAAGCAGCAACTAAAGATAAGCTCGAAAATAACAGAGATCTATTTAAAATTAGCTCACATGCTGGCTTGGGAATACTGGGAAACCAAATACTTCCTCTAAGCATTCTTAACAATTTTCCCTTCTTGGGTGCACTGAGTTTGCATATGCAAGAAAGAAAACTCAGTTGTCCCTGTAGTTGTTCCAGTGATTTGGCACCCCTGCTATTACGCCTTACAATGCAGCTTGTCCCATAGTTAGAGCTCAGTGGCTCTTGGGTGAAGTTCACCCTGCCCTGCTGCTGCCTCTACGTTGTGGGCAGAAATCCCCCAGCACTCCCCACCAAAATATTAAATCATATACGTCAACATAATTATTACACTGTAGGCTTATTGGTACTGGAGGCTATGAACAGAGATAGTGACAACAGCAGTATATGAACACTCCTGCACTCCATTTGCCCTTCAGCTTTGCTATGTCTACTGCTCAGGACTGAAGGGTACATTAGAGAGTTGTTATTACTACAAGCCCCTCATTCAAAAGCCCCTGTATGAATAAGAAGGTTATAACCATGCACAAAGGTTAACCAATATTTCACTTCTTGCATACATCAGTCTTAATTTATTTTAAATGTTGACACAAATCTACTGGGCATCACCCATGCAAACTACTTATGTTTGTGCTTCCCTTCTATTTTGATAGGACAGGGTAGGAAAGGACTTCTTCACACTCCTCACTAGTGTTTCAAGTTGTCCTTATAGTCCTTATTGTGCTTCAAGTTGTAAAGAAAATATTATCAGCTTTAACTACTTTTTAGTTCCCTTATTTTGTTTTTCAAAGAGAAAGTTATCTGATTCCTTATGCTTCATTTATCTGGAAGCAGTGTGCAATATGCTATCTGAGTAATTTGACCTTTTGCATATTCTGTAGTTGATTGGTCTGGCCATCCATCTTCTCCACGTGTTGAAACCCTCACTTAGCAAAGAAAGGCCAACAGCCAAGCCTGCGTGAAAAATGTGCTGCAAAAGGAATCAATTAAGAAGAGGGTATATTTCATTGTATTTCCCATAATGTATTAGACATTGAAGATTATGCAGAATTTGAAAAGTTGCCTGAGGTGTCTGGATTTCATGACTGCTGACAAATTATGGCTATATTACTAGCTTTTTGATAAATCCTTAGGGTAAAAAAATCCTACATGATCCCATCACCCCAGGACAAAGCAGTTAATATTCCTACTTCTCACAGTGATCTCAATTCTCCTGTTAGTTTTCCTGCAGTTTTTCCTGCAGTTTTCTTTCTGACTATTTTGCCAACTATTTTAATTTAACATAGCTAAAATCAAGCTCTGTATTTTTCTTGTTGAGCCACCTCTGCTTCCCAGTAACCTATTACTTCTGACAATTCCAATCTTACTTTTGCCCAGAGATGTGAAGAGGAAAAAAATAATGATATGGGTGAAAAAACTGATACTGAGTTAGGAATTTAATCACAGCTTGCACAGGTAAGGTTCTCTTGAACATGCCCACTCTGTTGTGCTTATGTACATATTCAGATTTGCCTTCCTACTGGTTACATCGAGCAGCCAGCCCTGGTCATCTCTGTGCCTTGAAAGGCTCATTGAAGTGAGAGTTCAAGGCATGCCTAATTCCCATCAACAGCACCGAACTCCCTAACGAATACGGCAGTGGATGCCACTTTCATTTTAATACTAGCACTGTTGATGGTAGGAATAAATGCCAAACCAAGCCGAGAAGTACAGATGGGAAAGTAGATCCACCCACTCCAAATGAGGGCCCTAATCACAGGGCTAAATAGCAAATAAAATTCCCATTTCTTCACTGACTCTTGGAATTGTGAATTCTCGTCTGCAGGATGGTGCAGCTTTAGCGGAGGAGTAGAAGGTGTCCATTAGCTAGACGAGCCTATAGCCTGGTGCGTAGGCACTCTCCTGAGCAGCAAGAAGTCTAGATTCGAAATCCCTCAGGCTCTGGATAGAGGTAAACCTGCATCTAAAGCTCCCCTGGGCAGGTGCTATTTACAAAAGGCTATCAAGCCCTTGGACATGGAGTGTTGCATCCATCTAATCATGTTTTACAAGGAGTGAGGAGTTCTTCAAAATAAAGGGTGCAGAGAACATCACATAAGTCTCTCAAAATGGGGTTTATGAAAATGCTTCAAGTACTAGTGGCCCTGAGTCTAGGTGAAAAACTCACTGTAAAGGAAATTCAAATACCAGTATACAGGAAAACTGAATTTTAAATGTGCACATGTAAGAACTTCTGCTGAAATATCTGCACTGCTGTCCAGAGAGAAGGAGAGCATTTGAATGACTCACAGTCCAATTACCCAGTATGAAAACTCATAATTAAATTCTAGCAATTAGTCAATATAGTAAAAGAGAACTGGATAGGAATATCTGATGAGAGTGCTTTCTATGAATGGAATAACTGAAAAAGTCCCCTTACCTGAATATGGGCAGCTTTTTCTACACAATTCAGGTGTCATACCTTCCCAAGGACCTAGTGTAGTCCTTGACCTGTATATTACTTCAACAGAACAGGCAGCTATTGAGTACAACTCTATATTCATGCCACAAGATAATCAGCCAGACATTCTGTAGAGCTATTTTTGTAACTCAGTAGATATCAGCCTCAGATATCAGGCAACATATGGTTGTTCCAGACTGTATATACAGCTCACTTAGGTTTGAAGAAAGCATTATCTGATATCCTCCTGATGATTCAAAGGTTTCTCCAGGATAAAATGGCAATTGCTCAAGAAAACTAAACACTACAAATGGATACACATGTGTATGCGTTTCTGCTGTTCCTGCTCTGGCTGTCTGATAGACTGTCCTTCTGGCTGCTAAACTAGTATCAGAGGGTGGCTGTTCTATTTTTAGATGGTCTTTAATTTAATGGGAAGAGGGTTCTTTTAATTGTTGATGATACTTTCCCTCCTAAGCTAAGACAAAACAAATGTATGGTGGCTTACATGCAATTGATTGCAGAGGGCACCATGCTACAGTAGCAGGGCAGACTGCAGTATACATTAGCAGCAGAATACCTAACTACAAGGACTCAACATCAAAAATGATCTTTAAGTTCAGTCTCTTTAGAAAGGCCGGAAAGCTCCATGCCATTAAATTTCTGTTCATAAAACTTTATTGTCTATGGATGCTTTTCCAAGTGAGTGGGCTGTTGGCTATCTGCATTTCCTGACCTGTACAAGTTCTCTGACACTAATGGTAAGAAAATGTAGCTGGTAACTCGCTGAAATGAAATGTCTGGTTCAGAACGAACAAATCACTGCTGCCACAATTAGCTCGACTATTTAAAGCTACTGAAGCAGTATAACAGCATGGGCCAGCATGACCAGTTTATCTTAAAAAGCCAGAACATTTATTTTCTTTAGCATAAAACCATTTCTTTCATTCAAAGAAGTATCAGAAAGCCCAGAACTTTAAGTTAGAGACCTAAAGTGACACATGTATGAGCGAAAGGTCAAATGCAGAAGCTCAGCTCTGTCACTGCATGGCACAGGAATGACACAGACACCCCAGTTCATGTTGCTTTTAGGGAGTAGTCACAGTCGTTTGAAGATTTTAACACTCATCCTAAATCTCTGAGCTGAACTGTCAAGGTGGAGACATACTGTTATCTTTGTGCAATTATTAATAAAAGAAGAATACTTATTAATAAAAGAAGACTAAGGATCAGCTTGTTGGGGGGGCATGAACGTCTGGCTTTCAAAAATACAGGCATTGGGGAAACAATTATGTAACACCACGTTTTGGCCTGTCTTAAAATTTGACCTTCGAGCCTTGCCTTCTGAGACTTTTGACTTGATTCCAGGCATGGGAAGAGGAAGGCTGCAAAGTGTAGTTGGACAGAAATTGCCCCAAACCACGGCAAGTGGCAGCTCTGCCTGCTGGTGATGCAGCCCAGGACTGGGTGGCAGGACACTGCAGTGGTCACCAGGTCATGGGGTCTCCAGCACATCCACTTGGCCAGATGATGTTAATGGAAGAAAGGGGAGGAGAGGAGTGTGAAAGCTTTTCTTTTGTGTGCTAGGAGTCAGCATTTCTATAACTATGCTGCTGAGGGTCCCCAGATATCTGGAACTGGAGACAGTCCCCTCCAGAGATGTTGGGTAGCATTCCTCCTCTCCTTCCTCTCTCAGAAGTCCAATCCAGTCCTTGCCACTTAGAAACAAAGATGCAAATGTAATGTGAAGAGCAGCAAAGTATTTGGAAAATCCTATGACACTGCAGAACTTGGGGTGGTGATAAACCCTGGGAAGCTGCACAGAAGATCATGGATCAGTGATAAACAGTGATAAACAGACCAGTATTCTGGAATCTGGTTTTAATTACAGTGTTGTTTCCTTTCAGTAATGAAAAATGAGGATATCCTTTTTCTGTCCCATGTGACCTGTTTTCTATAGGGTTTCTGTTTTAATAATAAGCAAAGATCTTTCTCTTCCAATTCTAGAATTTTGCTATTTTCCACCCCTTATATTTCCTGGACAGCATTCTAATGCCACAGTAACTAATTGTTTTGTGAATATATTTATTCTTGCATATACAAGAGACACTTCTAATTCCTGTAGTGTTGTTTTTCAGAGTTTCCTGAAGCTTCTCAAGTGACTCCAGCCAAACAGCCCAAAAGTAATAGTACTGCAAGTCAAGAGAATTACGTCATTAGGAATTCCTAAGAAATAGTAGAACCAATCTCTGTTTGCACTAATGTCTCTTTGTGCCTCTTTGCAGCATTAAAGAGGACTCAAGAAGGGCACTCTAACAGGGCAGAAGTACCTTAGTGTCCCCCCTCCCCCCCCGGCTAATATTTAAGAGACAAAATTACTTTGCTTCCCAAATGGCCCCAGGACATAAGGAGCACAACCATGACTTCAGTTACTAGTCTTTAGAAGCCATCTCTCCATCTAAAATCTGTTCTCAGTGTCAGAATGGAACACCTGAAAATTGGAGCATTTTTGCTATTTTTAAGCAGATATTTCTCTCACTTTGTAAATCTCTTTTAAAGAGCCTTCTAAATCACTTCTCCCAAACAGAGGGGTAAAAGTGCTTTCCTCAACATGCACCTGCAGGTTAAATCTCTGAAAATGTGAAACTCCAAGGTGTCCTTTGGGCCCCTTTCAGTGGAGAGGTGCAGTCCTTCACATATTCACCTGTGGCTGAAAGAAGAGGAGATATCCAAGCAGCTCTGCACATCCTTTCTTCTGTTGGAGAGTAGCAACAGGATGAACTTTTCAAGTTTAAGCCTCAGACTTTTCAATGCAATCAAAGATTTGGGATTTTAAAGAAACTTCACTCCTGACTACCAAAAACTATCCCTGCAGAGGCCCTAGGATGCTAAGAAGATAAACATTTGAGGACACATGTTATCACAGAACTCACAGGACTTTAGAAAGACAGCCAGCCAAAAAGGCTGAGGGAAGCAGAGACAGATCCAAGTGCGTCGGAGCCTCTTTTGTGCTACAGAATCCCCAATGTAAAAACACAAAGTAAAGAATAAGCAAAAGCCTGCAAATTATGCTTGGACAATATGTTCTCTCTGGTCCAGATCCAGCTTCCACTCAGGCCAATGGAGAGACTCCCACTGAAATCACTGCAATGTGGACGAGGCCCCTTGTGAGCAGGGGAGAGAAATGCAACCCTGGCAAGCTGCAGGGAGTGAGCGGAGACATGAGCGCCAGCACTCCTCTCTGGCAATGCAGGGGCATGCGCTCCCCCTTGTGCTGCACCGCCAGTCCAGAGTCAGGCACCACGGAAGGTGGTGGTGCGTGAAGCAAGTTTCTCCAAGCCCAAGCCCAGCAGGCTGAGGGAGAGACTACCCTCTCCAGATCCCCTCTTGACATCAGTGCTGCCTTGCTCCTGAGTGTAAAGAGGAATGGTGATTTCTAGAAGGGGTGAGGTATCAGAGGGGTTTGCTAAGAAAGAGGCAATTTTTTATAATAACTTCTTGGTTAAAATTAATATTTTTTCCCAGTCAACATGACACAAGGCCAGGATTACAACTTAATACACAGAGGAACCCCACAGAGTTTGCTACTCACTCCAAGATGGGAGTATCTCTTGATCATTTCCCTTACACTAGCATTTGCGTAAGTGGATAACTGTAGGAATAGTTTTCTGTATTTTTAACAAGGGCTCAATTACGCTGTGCCTTCCTGTGCAGAATTAGTATGTGTGCGGTTGTTACCCACAAACCAGCAATCTGCTCTTTTCAAAGATCCCTATTTGCCACCTTTCAGTATGGGGTTAAAAGATCTAGATCATGGTTTTGCAGCGCATGCATTTTTTTGTTTGGCTGTAAATCTGTAAAGAATTGGGCTAGACTACTTTGAAATACTTAATTTTGTTTTTCTCTTTTTTTTTCAAACAGAAACAAAAGTAAAAATGGAGGAGGAAGAAGAAAGAGCTGCTTTGAGTTGGAAAAAAATGTTTAATATTTTGGGCACTTGTATTAAAAGAAAACGAATAAAAGATTTGACTAACTTGGAGTGTAGGAGAGCAACTCCTTTCTCTGCTTTGGGGGATCTGAATCCATTTTCCCTCCAGGAAAATATATCCTGATGACCAGCCTCAAGAATATTCTTGGGTGGATCCTCCAAGTCTCTCCTGACGTGAAATGTTTTACAGAAGATATGTAAATGCTTTCTCCACCAAAGAGACAATTATTTTATAATTGAGAGGGTGAGGACACTCTCCTGTGATGGGGGAAACTTTAGTTCCAAGTCAGCCTTCCCACGATCCAGCAGAAACTTAGCCTGAGTTCACAAATTCCCTTGTCTGCTTCAAAATTACCTTCTTTCAGGAATAGGTGATTTGTTCTTCTGCCCCCTCCCCAAATAAAAGAAAAAGCAGACAAAAAACTCCACCCAGCTATATCCCAGAGAGTCTATTAGCTTAGCGACTAGTTTTAATCTTTTTTTTTTTGGGGGGGGGGGGGGGAAGGCGACACAGAAAAGCAACATTTGTTAGTATTACACTTGTATTCCATGAATTCTGCATTTTCCTTTGAAGGAATTAAAGCAAGCACCATCAGAAAAAGCTACCAAAACCTGGCAGCGCCTGTAGCAGCTTGTCTGCTGCCCCAAATGAGCAGTGCTGAGGAATATTCCTGGACTCCATCCTCGAAGAAAATCCCCGGAGTCGCCAAAGGGACATTTGCCAGCCGCAGCTCCGGGTGCTCAGTCAGGGATGGCTGGAGACGGCCTGATCCAGCACGCAGGAATGGCCTTAGGCATCCTGGGCGACATCTCCAGGAGCAGCTATGCCTGCTGCCCAGTCAGAGGCCTTCACCTACAGCTGACATGTAAAGTCCTCCCTGCATCCTCATGTGGGGCGAAGAAGAGAATTCACATGGAAAAAGATTTTCTCTGAAGCAAATCAAAGGCTTTTCTGTTACCTGAAGGTGAGGCCCAAGAAAAGCCCCATCCCCTGAGTTAGCTTCGTTTTCTGCCTCTTATTGCCCTCTGGTGGCAGTTCTGAAAATGCCAACTTCTTTTTATTTATTACTGTGACGACTATTTAGTCCCCATTACTTTTACCCTTTATACTCTCTTTTTTTTGCTGCTTGCCTTTAATGTATTTGACTGCATTTCCACGTTGAAAAACCTCCAGCTGGACATGGTAAAACATAATTCAATGGTTGCCAAGTTCTTTTAAAATCTGCTCCTTCATCATTAGGGTTTTGGTACTAGCGTTTTCGCCCACGTCCCACACTCCGAGTGGAAACTCTGAAAGCAGCAGGAGGAAGGGCAGGAGCGGGGAGGGGGAACTCACTGCACTGCTGCATTCCAGTTTTCTGACTGCTTTTCCAATCACATCTGTCTCCAAGAATATCATGGTTCAAGTGTGCACATGTTTTCCATAATCCACTCTGCAGTCAAAAACACAGTTTCTTCTCCTTTTAACCTTACATTTTGTTACTTTTTCTTTTCCTGTTCTTTGGGGTCCTCCTGCAGTGACATGGTCCTCTCCCCCTGACACATAGCCCCTACTGGGAGTTGTGCCCCTACAACCCACCTTCCTTTCTGATTAGTACTGTCAGGTAGCCAAAGTATGTAAATCCTCCAAATCTAACATTAGAAAGATCTTCCCCTGGCTCCTACTCTCTTCACTGACCAAAGCAATAATACATGTATTTTTTCTCCTCAAATTCTGATTACTAGGCTGATCACATTGTCCTTGGCGCTGACATTTTGTTGAAATCAACATGCATCAGATGCCCAAGCACCTTCCAGGGTCTGGGTCCTGGATCCGAAAAGGTCCAACAAGTTTCTTGCTTGCAGAGTATAGTGAGGACCCCATCATATGCCATCTCAGAGGAAGGTGGAGATGCCCTTCAAAACTGCCAGAGGAGAGGCCTCCATTAGGGAAAGACTTGCTTCAAGGATTTGGCTAATACATCAGAAAAGTTGGTCACAGTGAGTGGGTTAAAGCTTTACCTGACAGAAATCAAAATAATCTATTAAAATTCTTACAACTACATCAAATTGTACTAGCTCGGGACACAGCCTTCTGTTTTTACACATCTTTTAATTCACTCTTTGAACACAGTATTCCAGTGGACAGGATCTCCTGGGTAGAGCTGAACATCCCCCTCAAGCTGAGAGCCTTTGCCAGTTTATATTCCAAAGATAAGCTTTTGCCCAAGAAAAGTCTCTTTCTGAAGCCAGGATAATGAACTGGTAGCTTCAGTACATCAGTGAAAATGGATGGAGTTGATCTACACTACAACAAGCTTAGCATTGCATTTTCTTGGCATAACTTTTGTGCATTTCAGAGGACCGAAACTAGGAGAGAGCTCCATCATCTGCTAAGGGGGAAGACGGAGGCCACCTCTGCATCTTACAGCTTAGAAACCTGTTCCATGAAATAAATGCATGAACACCTCCCTTACATTCACCTTCACTTGGAAAACATTCATAGTGACTAAACCAGGGAAATATCCCCCTGAAGATCAGACTGCCTGCAGCTTTTGGTGGTGTGAGGGTTCACTGTAGATGAGCTGGATTCAGCTGTCATGGATGACACTGCAGAGCCACCATGCAGGACAGTGCTGGTTGGATGTGAAAGAGGAGTGCTGTTGCTTCTACATCTCATCATTCTTCTCCCCAAGGCAGTGTCCTAGCCAGTTGAAATCTGAGGACCATGCTCCCTTCACTGCCCTCTGCACATAGCTTTACTCCTTCTGGAAAGGGTGCAAAGATTGCAAGAAGTCATTCTGATGAGAACTTGTCTTTACAGAGTAGAAAACCTTAGCGTCAACCACATTAAAAGTCATGAAAAGCAGTAACCTAAGTAAAACAGCCTGTGTAGGTTGCTCTGTTCGCAGAACCAAGAGCAGCTAGTACCTAGCCTACTCTAAATTTGCCAATTGTATCCTCATTTTTTGTGTCTGCATAGCAGATCTAGTCTGTAAATAAGACAAGATATAACAACATTGCAAAGAAGATTTATATCTGGGTTTCCAGTCTGAACCATTCAACTGAACAAAAGGGGAACCTATCCCCAAATTTAATTAACGTTTGTTGTAAAGGTTTAGAAATAATTGCTGCATTCTTTGAATTATCACTCAGGCCTAAGGAAAGAAAAACAGAAAAGCGGAGCTTGGCTCTGAGCTCTTCTTTCTGCCAGTCCAGAGGTAAAGCAGGAGTAGAGTCTGCCTGGTGGTTCAGACTCTCTTGTTGTTGGGGTATCTTCCAAACTTACAGCCTTTGGGACTCCCCTCGGGCCAGAATGAGAAAAACACATTATGGTGCCTTGCTGGTGGGAAGCCTGCAAGCAAAAGAGCTGAAGGAAATCTGTTGTGCAGGGGCCTTCCCCTCTCTGCTCCCTTAGTCCCTCTGAGCCAGTAGCACAGCGCAAGGGCTGAGAGAGAGTTGCACCAAGGACAAATAGGGAGCTGCAGGCTGTGGGACTCGGAGCCTGAGAGAGGAAGGGGAAAGGCCTGGGGAACTCAGAAATGCCTGTAAGGACCCAGAAGCATGTCTTGGACTGTGAAAAGGAAACAAGGCTCAGAGGAAGGAAAATAGAAACCTCAAAAGGGTTTTAATGTACATGCAAAGATGCAGAGCTGAGCCCAGGGTCTGAATTCTCTCCTGTGGAAGGAAGTGTGGCCACCTGTATGCCTTAACCTGCCAGAGTAGGCTGGGAAATTAATTCCTCATCACAGAAAATGAGTACACCAACAGAATGAGTTGGGACTAATAGGAATAAATGATGGATCTTTGTGGGACTGCCGCTGATGAAGGATGGTGCTGAGCGTGCCTCAGGATGCTCAGACCCTTGTCCACAGCCTCACTGTGCCCTACACGCATGTGAAAGGACAAGGTGTTTATCTTTTGGTCCCATGCCTAGGGCTTCAATGACAGTTTTATCTGATGAACTGCAGGGCTGGGTTCAAAGGTTGGACCCGGGAAATTTTATGCAGCGTCATCTTCTAAAACAAAGGAGGAAAACAGCTGGCTTCTTCAGTCTGCTTTCAAAACCCTTGTGCTCAAAGGAATACATTCTTCTCTAATTTTGTTAACATCTCTAATTTGGTGTTTGGAGATCTGAGATTTTAATGCCCCTTAGCATTTTCAATAGCAGCAATGTGGCACACCTCTCTCTTGCTGATGAAGGCTAAGATGTAACTTGGCTTGTCATTTCACTCTAAGAATGGTCTTAGTGTACCACAGAGTTTTCTCTTTATTTCTGGATATACAGTATGTGAATTCAGTGCCTGTTCAAGATCACTGCCAGCACCTGAAAGTCTCCTCAGTAGGATCAAATACACATTTTACCTCAGTAATATCAAGCTCCCAGCTCTCTGTAGCAGTTTCTTCTTACAAAAATTCAAATTAGTAATATAATACAGAAAATTCAATAATAAACTTATTTATGGAAGTGGAATTTTACATTGCTATTATAGTTAATCACTGCAAAAACAATGATTTGACCCCAAGGTCCACAATTAAAACAAAAAAATAATCCCTCTAAATGCAGAACAACAATGTTGTCTGCTGTTTGGGAGGAAAGCAGCAAGATGGAAGAAGCAACGTGGATACCAGTTTACTGCCCATTTGCAATAACTTCAAAGCCGCTTTTACGCTTCAAAATGCCGCCACTGTGCAGCTGAGTAGCGCTTCCCCCTCGTGAATGAGGGGAATCAGGCACCGGTGGGATTGTTCCCACGCAGAAAGGGGTCACGGTCACGTAGGGAGAGCGGGGCGACAAGCGCGTGGGGCTCGGGAGAAGGAGGCCCCAGTACTGAGTGCAAAGGAGACGCGCTTTTTACGTAAAGAGTCCGTGTGTTTTGGCGGGCGGCCCGCCGCCGCAGCCTGGTGCTCCTCCTGTGCTCGGTGCCCGCGAGGGCCTAGAGTGCTGCGGCCTGGCAGCCACCAGCAGCGGCCTCGGCCCGGCCACCTCGCCCAGTGGCTGGCTGCAGTCTCCTGCCGCCCAGACCCCCAGAAGTGTCCAAGGTGATGCCAAAATGGCCCCGGGGCGCGGGGCCGCAGCAGCCTGCTCCCGGAGAGGCGAGGCGGCGGTGGCGGCGGTGGCGGCGGCGCGGCAGCCCGCCACAGGCCCAGCGGCCCGCCACAGGCCCAGCGAGAGAGCGGCCCCCTCTCCGGCCGCCTCCTCAGCACTGAGTAGTTACAGCTTCTGTTTCCTTTCGGAGATCTCCTTCGAGGACTGGGACTGAGACGTCCAGGCGGATGTTTTGGGTAAAATACCCCCGTTTCCCTGCCCAAGCTCCTCCTTCTTCGCTGAAACACCTTGCACTGGTCATAGCGGCCGCCCGTTGAGACGCCCCCAGGAGCGCCAAGCAGGCGACCTGCATCTCCTAACAGCTCACATAAATTATGAGTATGTGCACATTTACCCTAGCTTCATCATTCTTTTATTTGGACCAGCAGTAGGATTTTCAGAAGCACCCCTTGTTGACCAAACTTCCACATTTTAATTTGAATTTCAGTCATGGTTTATCACCTCAAAATGAACTGAAGAGCAGGAGATCACAAGTTTTTGAGAATACACTAGAAAAATCAGTGGAAACAATTTTCAGATGAATTTGGCACGTTTGTTTTTGCACAACAGGTAAAAAAATACAATAGTTCTGGAGCACAGAACTACGCTGTGCTCTTCATTTGAAACAATGGTGAAAAAATGCAGAATTTGTGAAAATACAGCTATTTTGGCATTTAGTTTAAAATAGTTACAGAATTATTTACTAACACATGTAAGAGTCATTCAGTTTAAATAAAAAGTGTAAAGGATATAGCCCAGACACATCCTACGTGCATCCCTGAAAGATTTTTCAGCTGTAGTAAAAGCAGTGTTCAAATACCTTTAATTTCTGCAGCTGACAGGATAGAATGCTATTTTATCTTCGAAATGAGTAAATCAAAACTAGAACAGCACTGAGCACAGGAGAGAGCTCAAATTTTACAGCAGCAGCCCGAGCTGACTGGCACGCGTGTTGATAAGCTGTATCTGCAGAGCTAAACACAGCTCAGAACCTTGGAAAATTTAAAGATGTTGGCTTTTTTTGTGAATCATTTTTAGTTTAGCCTTCAAAGTGAAAGTTATTTCAACAGAAAAAAAGACATTTGTCAAAAAAGATGGCTAATTTTTAGCGTTAGATGTGTGTTTCATTTTTGTACCGAGGGTTTATTGCAACTGCTTTGCTGGTACATGCCTGGAATATATGATCAAACTGTTTGCAGTCCCAGTTTAAATTTATTTTGCGTCATTCTTTTGTTTCTCGGTCTCTCTTACTCGTCTGGCCATTTGGAAAGCTTTCATTTGCATGTTTACAAGTAATTTAAGTTTTTTTCCTTGTCTATGAGTTCCAGAAAACATCTGATTATTGCTGCTTGCATTTGATTTAGGCTATGATTATAACAAGAGCACTTCCAAACATTCAAAATTCATGAATTCAGCTAGTTCCCAACTCAAATGATAAAATGTTAAATATAATAAATGTGGGAGTCTTCATTTCCCTTCTGGCTTTTGAATGTTTTGGATGAAGTCAGCCCATATTTTCAAACTTTTCTATGCAGCCATGAGAGTTAAAGGCTTTCTATCCCCCAACTCAATTGGACCTCAATTTTTTGAGCACAAATGTACAGGATATGGAATAGGCCAGTCCAAAAGTTGCTAAGAATCTTTGTGAGCAGGCTGCAATCTCGAAATAGTACAGGAAAGAACCCATAAAAACTGTTACTAAATAACAGCAGATTAGAAGCTGCACAAAAATACTTACATCCCAAAGCCAAACACACTAAACTCACTGTTTGGGCAGAGAAATTGTTGGCATCTTTACTGAAAAGCAGTTTTGCTACACCAAAAAAAGAGAAAAAAGAAAACTCATTTCCCTATTGGATTCTTTCCTGCTTTTTGGAAAATTATACGAGGTTGTGCCTCGCAGGTGTTACAGCTAAAGCTTCAATAAATTAAACAAACCATCAAGTTAAAGCAAATTCATTCTACAAAAACAGGACCTGTGGTGGTTTGTGTTTCTAAGTCCTGTCTCACGAACTCAAAATGAGAGCACAAAAATACTGTCTCGCAAGCCCAAAATGGGAGCACAAAATGCTCTCACATGAAACCTTGGAAATGCTGCATCCCAGTGAAAGATGCAAGCACAATGTCATGCTGGAGGACAGAACAGGGAGGGGAGAGGCAGGAAATATCCCAATTTATTCTTCCTGCTCTGTGCTGGCATGTTACTATGAACGTAATTTATTGGGACTGAGGATGAGTTTTAAAACAGACAGGCTGTTGAATCCTGAGACATTTCCACCCACTCTGTTTTCACTGCATAAATCAAAGTCTGCCTTTGTTAGGTAGCAGTATTGCAGTAGTGTCTAGGAGTTCAGATCAATGATCAACTTGGCTTTGAGTTAGCCACACTGTGAAAAATAAAGAGCAAAATTCTCCAGAGCAGATCATGTACCATATACCTAGTATGACAGCCACCATCCAAAGCTTCCAGTGTGGCCTGAGCCGCTGTTCTCCCAAAGCTGAGTATCTGCAGCTTTAGCTAGAGTCGAGATAAATTGTGTAACACACCCAATCTGTAAGGGATCGGGCATGGACAGCACACTCTGACCAGCAAGGTGTGATGGCAATACGCAAGTTGTAGGTAAAGAAAATTATGGGCAAATTGTGTGTATATGTGCGGCATGGAATAACAAACTAAATTCACTTTGCAAAATGTTCAGCAAGATTCTTGGCTGGTAGCTGGCCTGTTTGACAACTGGCAGTTTTCAGGAGGCATCAAAGTGTTACGTTTTTGTGAAGGAGACAAAGTACCAGTTATATAATTCTGACAGAGGGGTTGTTCCCCCGCTTGCTTCCTGAACAGAAGAGGCTGCCTGAGGAAAATATGAAGGTGTCTGAGAGAAAGGCAGACAAATGGCAATAAAGGTCATGCTTGCTGGAGGAACAAAGGCCAGGCTCAAAGCTGTAAGAAGAGCATTACAGAGAAAGCATTTGATATCATATTCACTGTAAGGGACATAATGGCTCTTCAGGACTCATTCTGCTGCTCTAATTTATCTCCATGGGATGGCTCTCTATGCTTTTCTGTGCACCCACGTGAAAGCAGCGCTTCCAAGCCACACATTCAGAAGTATTAGTCAGAACCTGTCAATGAAAGGAAGTATACTCAGACCTTGAAAAAAAACAGCTTTGTTGGTCTGCAGGCCTGTACCAAGACCCTACTGCTGTTCAAAGTCCTCAGGCTGAAATCAGAAGCAGAGAGAAGTGCCGTCTGCCTGATGCAGCCTGTCTTCTCAAGCCTCTTGGCACGTGGCTTCTCACATGCTCCTAATCAGATGGGTGGCAAACCTACCATTTCTACCCCTCTTTACCTGCTCTATTCCCAAACACCAAGGCTTTTTCTCTTTTTCATACCACTCTACACCTGTGCTCTCACATTTTCTTCCCGTCTCCCCTAACTCTCTACTCTTCTCCAGCTTATTGAGCATCTCCCAAAACATAAACCAAGGAGCTATCTTTCTTTCCCAGTTTGACAGCCTTGTTTCTATCCCATTGAAAACTGTGAAATGGTGGCCACTGAAGAAAGGAATGGATATGAAAGAGCATGAGGATGTATACAAAAGAATGAACCATATAAAGTAGCTGTTTCTTTTTACTCAGTCATAATAACCAAAAAAGAGAACTCTAACAAAACTTTCCTACAGAACTTAATACCACAAGATATCAGTGTGGATAAAAGCTTGGGAGATCAGAGTTTACTGATCACACGTTTATAGAAACAGAAATGTCATCCATAGTTACATATATACAGGAGTAAAAATTAAGACTGCCAGCCTTCTTAGTTAAGCACATACATTCTTTTAGATAATAAGAGAGCAAAGATACTCTCTCTGTATGCAGCAAATACCATTCTGCCTGCTGTAAAATAACCGGTGTCGTCTTCTGAAGCATCTTAGAAGCAAGTTGCTTAAACGCCCCCAGCACTGCACTGGCATGATACCTTTTTGTTCTGACGTGATCTCAGTCTTCAGAGGAAAACTCTGGCAACAAGTTCATATTTCTTCAAATAGATTAATTGCTGTAGTACATCTCTAGCATAACCCAGAGACATCTTTCTCTCAGTATTCTGCAAGATGTATATCTCTGGCTGAACCCAAGATTAAAGCCTTCTGTAAAACAGAAAAAGTAACAAAGTGTACAACAGCCAACAGAAATAAGCTTAGACTTCTGAAATATTTATGAATAGCGAAGCAAATGAGTGCAAGAAAGTATTTTCTTTGCAAGGGCAAGTAACCTAGGAACTGTAAGATGACTTACATGATGAACTATGACAATTAATATGTTTGTAGTATCTGTACTTGTGTTATAGCTAAATTAATTGAGGTAACTTTATAATATGAGCAGAGGTCTCAGAATTTAACCTAATCATTCAGATGTGACCTGCCTCTTTTATGCTAAGAAATTAGCAATAAATCATTTGTTCCTGCAAGACCTGTGCTATCTTCAGCTCTGCTCAGTGTTTACAAAAGCAATTATAATTGTGCAAAATAAGCAAAAAAGGATGGAAAACACTAATCAAATCAGAATGCAGTGGCATCATTTGACTATAAAGCTGCAGGCAGGCACTTTGGTGTAGTACAAAGGAGTAGAGCTAAAAGGCTGTTCTCTCCTCCTTCTTTTCTTTCCCCTTTCCTAAAAATGATCAGCTTCTCAAGTCTGCCAGCCCAACTGCATGTGCAAGCTAGCTCTTTCAAAATGACACACATTAGAAAAGCTCTACTGTTAAAAATCACCAACCCAGATCCTTTTGCTAGGAGCAGATGAGATCTAGGGGGACAGTAATGAGCGGCTCTCTAGCAGCCTGCCTCAGCCTGCCTCAGCCGCAGCCTAGGCAGTGTGCCTGACCTTTTGGAGACATATGCATCCCTCTCTACTGCTCTGCATCATGTTGAGCCATGTCCTTCACAGTCCGCAGCACTAAAAACAAGCCATCTCCCTCTCTGGAACTGCAAGCACCTCATGTAGACACAGCCATGCACATGGAGGATGATTAGATGAAGTTAGGAAGAAAGCCCACACTGGTCTGGGGACATCAGCTGGTGACAGCAGGCAGGGGTGGACAGGGAAGATCGGATGTTTTAGTACCATGACTAAATGCCAATTTGCATTTACTGTTTAAAGGAAGTCAATGCAGTTGAAGAGATGGATTTCCTAAATAGCCTGTTCCTTAGCCAGGCTCTTGAAGCAGAATGTTCTGGTTTCCAAATCGATGCAGCAAGGGATGATCACTTTGCCTCAAGACAACCTGGGGATCACGCCAGGCAGCCTGAGCATCCTGTCTGCCTCAGGGAAGGGCCCCTCTGGCAGGGCAGTCCCTTCATCGGATAACGCGGAGACGTGTGGGAGACCAAGTGCGGGCAGCCCCCAGGCAGGTGGAAAGGGAGCAGGCAGCAGCCTGGCCTCCCTCAGCTCTGTGGTGCAGCTCAGGACCAGGAATTATCCCTGTGTCCAGCGCACTGCCCTAATGACTGGAAGAGCAAAGAAAGGAGAAGACCCTGCGACGGGAGCATCCTGCCCTGCTGGGGGTCCTGGCTGGCTGCTGGGATGCCGTGGGGACACAGTTGCGCTGCAGGTGCCCTTGGAGCCAGAGGGCCAGACATCTTGCCAAGGCATTATGTTTAAACCTGTGCTTAGATTTGAGTGCGAGGAGAATATTGGGATTCCTGATGAATGATACTGTCCCTTAGAGGTATGGAGATGCAACCCGACCTACTATAGCAAATCAAAGGAAATTTCATTTCCTATGTGCTAGAATTCTCCTAAGTTAGAGAGATCAGTTTGGTTTTATAACCAGGCAGATGCCAATTACCCCCCTTTCTCTATAGAAAGGATAGATCTCTTTTTTTTGTAGAAGGTTCTCTATATTTTTATCCAGAGGCTAAGGTAAACTGAAGGTAAACATTGAAAACAGCAAGCAAGAGAAGGTAATTCTGGAAAAATGCTAGAAGAAATTTCCCTCAGCTAAGAACTGCCCTTTTTTTTTTTTTTTTTTAAGAACTCTTTCTCCCCTTTTACTTTCACACCAGCTCTCCTGACTCTGCCTCTCTTTGGTGTATTTAACCAGAAATAAAACCTGTCACAATATTTCCTTTCCAGCTGCCTCCGTTTCTTAGATTTCAGATCTTGACGAGTATCTGAAATACCAGTTCTGTTAGATGCACGTTCAAACTGAGGCTTTAAAATGGCTTCTTCCCGTGCCCCGGGTCTGCCTTGCCGTGCTGCATCACACCGACACCGAAGGGGTCTCGTTTCAGAGGCTCACTTGTGAAAGGAGGGCGCATTGCTGGCGGTGACATACTTAAAATTGCTGAGTGATCATTTCAAGTGACAGGCAGCTGCTGACATAACTGGGGGAAGCTGCCTTCAAACTGCATCCGTGATACAGGGCGAGCAGAGGAAGCCAGCAGAGGACGAGCGCGCAGCGCCTGCTACGATAACTGTGTCAGATTATCAGTAGCGTGGCTGAGCTATATTTTCAAGCATTGATCTACTTTACACACTTTAATTCCTTTCTGGGGGCAAAGGCAAATTGTTCCTCCCTGGCTTTGATCTCAGTTTCTTATGTTGCATTTCTCGAGCCTTAGTCAGGAAATGGGAACAGAGGTGCCGAGAGGGACCGACCTCCAGGGCAGGCGGAAGCAGTCCGGGATTTCTCGTGGATTCGTCTCCTGCAACAGTGTGCTGTTTCTCCAAATACGTTATTTTTTGCATCTATAAAATCCCTTTATTTTTGCAAGATACGTAATGTGAAAAAGTGATTTATTTTGATTGGTGTGAACCCACAGAACCTGGTATTTTGCTGGAAGTGGTGATATGTCTGATGTATAGGTAACACACTATGATTTATCCATCTCTGCTCGTTTCGTTTTCTGTTGTGCCATTTCCTCTGGCCTTAATTTCACTCAGGGATTTTTCTAACCAACAAATTATATGTAAAGGATGAAAAACTAACTGACAGGCCTGTAATTCTGGCCAATACATCATTTCTGCCACACTAATCGCAAAAGGAGCTGTGGCAGTGGTGTCGTGAATGTATATTGCCGTCACACGGATTGATCCTGCTCCCCCTAAAATCTGGGGAAATTTTGTCCTTAATTACAGCAAGTTACAGAGGATTTCAGTTGTCCTGATACTCTCCTGCTTTCGCATGTGGAGTATTTCCAAAATATGAATAATGACTTTTCCTAACAATAACATTTGAGTCTGTGGTTCTACAATTACTCAACAAATAAATATGATATAACAGCATTTGACCAGCTGGCAGGGGCAGGGAGGACTATGGCTATTTCTCTGTCCACCAGGAGATGGCAGTGAGTATGCTGAGTATGAGTTTTCCCCCTTTATTTTACTTGTGCATAATCCCTGACAGATACCGGGTCCTTTGAGGACAACAGAGCTATAATGCTTCCATTTCTGTTTAATTTTTTTTTCTATTGGTCACATTTGCATCCATCCTATAACTCCTTCTTCAGCATAATGTCCCCTTCACACAACATCTACCATTTGCCTTTTTAAAGTAATGGTTCAACCTTACAGATAGGCATAAAACAGTAGCACATAAACTGAACAATAATATTCAGGGACGAAAAAGAAGTGCGTATGACTTATTTCAAACTCGCAGGCACTGTGTGTGCAGGCTACAGCACTGCAAACAAGCACACAGGGTTTGCCAGGGTGATTTTCTACCCATCCCTTCTTCAAAGAAAAATATGCCCTTCTGGCAAAATTAAATTGACATTTAGCTTCTAGATTTCATCCCTTAAGTTCTCAGCTGGCCAGAAGACGTCAGGAGACACATTTCCTTGTTTAGATGAAGCTCATGTGCCTTTGGGCCATATAACTCATAGTGCTGTGTGCCTCCTGCTATGGACTCTGACATTTTCTGCCGTAATGTCTTCCATCAGAGAGTTTCCCAAAAGGGTACATTAACATATGAAGTCCCATAGATTCCGGGAGGATGGAGGGAGACAATAGCTCAGAAAGGGACAGTTTGCCTCATCTGCCCCAGCTCAGGGCTCAGACTGCTGGTTCTGCCCAAGACTGGCGATATCCACGGAGTGGAGTCTTTTTTTTCTCCCTTCCCTCACCATTTTGGAGTGGACTCTCAGGAATTTTGTGCTTTTTGCACTTGGAGATGACAGGGCAGATGAGGCTGATCTATGAATTGCAAATATCAGAAGACTCAAATTCCACTGTTTAAAAGGTGAGTTTTCTTTTTTTTGATAGTGCCTTAAATAAAGGGACTCTATGTCCCCATTTCATGTAGTGCTCCAGAAACTTTCTCAGGGACACCTGAAATGTCCCAGTTTTTCATTGCACCTATCAAAACATTTTTCTAAATAATTACGGAATGTTAAAAATGGATTACAGTACCCAGGGGAATTTGTTCTTTGTTTGCCAGGAACAAATAGGCCAAGAGAACGAGTGCTCAGCATCACAAGTGGTGTTTGAAGGAAAGAGCAAAGTCAAAACCGTGTAGACACCACCAGAGAGGCTCTTTGTTCAAAGCGAATGTTAATAACACATTGTCAGTGTTGCAGGATAAACTCAGGCACGGTACGTTCCTTGGGAGTGCGGGTTAGGGAGGAATCTTCTCATCTGAGAATAACGCACGTGATGCTGTTGATCCAGGGGAACGTTTTCAATTCTTTTCTGAAGTGACCTCTTCAAAACTATTTCTTTGCTTCTTAAGATGCTGCTTCCAAACTGGCACTGAGTTTTGATTATAACAGTCACCTTCATAACAGTTTGCACTTCAATAGCATTTATGTGGCTCCTCTGTGAATCCCCAAGCACTGAGCAAATAGAAACCAAGAAATGCTCAAAGGATTTTGCTGCCATTGGTACCTCCGGAAATTGGTTTTCATTTTTAGAATATCCTTCCTGAATAGTGTGCACCTGAACAATCTGTTTTTTACTACAACTGTAATGCTGGGTGGCAGGAAGGAGAAAGGGTTGCTACACCTAGTTTCCCTTTTAGAAACCACTTCCCCACAGGCAGCCCCCCTTATACACTCCCATGAGAAGTCTAGGAAAATGTTGATGCCCGTGTGCCTCCAACAGGCACCTTCCTTACCGAGCAAGAACCAGCGAGGAGATCTTTACTAGAAGCAATGGAACGCAGCAGTAATTTAGAAAAACATAAAAGAAACAACTGATTTTTAAAAAATATAAAACCAAACATGCCCCTTTCTGGTAGCTTTGACTGCCCTCCCATTTGCTCCCCAGCTCAGATGCAGACAGGTCCCAAGTAGTAAAGAGCAGGGGCTGAGAGGCAGCCCCCTTGCCCCACAGGGAAGTCCAAATGCCTCCTTCATGGTTCCTCCCTCCTTCCAAGGAAACTCCTTGCTATGCTCTGCCTTGGAGGGACAGAGGCTCCGAGGAGCCCCCTGAGCCTACACAGGGGATGGGTGAGCGGTGGTGCATCCCACTCTGCAGCCCCTGGGGCTGCCCGCTGCCTGGCTTCAGGGTAGGCTCACCCAGAGCCCTCCATCAAGTCCTCTTTGGAGGGGCCATGTCTTCCTCCTGCTCCCGTAGTCAAGGTCATCAGGAGCTGGAGCTGGACATGTGAAGTCCTCTTGGGAGAGAGGAGGGTAGGTACCAGTTACATGGAGGCACTTTCTTGCTGCCAGTGGAGGGAGTGAAGAAATCTTTCCCTTTGCATTGTTTGTGCATGAGAATTAATACACTGAGATCCCTTCTGCTATGACATTTCCATGAAATCAGCTAGCTGATGCTGGCTAGGATCTACTATGGTCAAAAACAGCCATTTTTTTACTGAATAAAATGTTCTTAAAATGATTTGGAACCATCAAGGTAGGGGATTCCTTGTAAATCTGATTTTTGACTCACCTTCCCCTTGACTAGTTTTGCAAGGTCAAAAGTATATACTATGTATATTGGGAAACAAGAGCATTTTTAATCAGGTGCATGACTTGGGAAGAGAACTGCATACAGACACCAGAACTGCTCAAGGTTTGTTATAAAGCTGAGTCAAACCCATCTGCGTATGTGCTTCCTACGCAGACAGCAATGCAGATCTCTCCCACCCTCAAGCCCTCCACCCCATACTTGTAATTCTTTTATTAATTCCTTCTGGATGTCTTATATTCAGCTTAAGGGAGTTCTGAAATCTCTGTGTACACATTAATCAATATGAAATATGCATTTGTACACATACCGGGACTCCAGGGACAAGTGCTTTTTACCACCTCCGTCATCCTCTCTCTTCTGATATTTCTGGTTGTTTGTTGCTTCCACTTGCTGTGTCTTGTCTTAAATTAAACCTTAAGCCCTTCATTGCAGGAGCTGTCTTTTATTGTGCGTTGTTGGGAGGGGTTTTGCAGAAAATCTAGAGCACTAGATAGAGCTCTCAAGGCACTACTGAAATAATAATGAAGCAGTTTCACCAAGGTGGGACCAGAGAGCATTGTCGGCTCTGTCTGAATTCTACTTGTCCCTGAAAATAGCTTAGGTAATAAGATAGCTGCTTTAAAATTGCTTGGGATATCCCATAGGATTCTGTTTTGACTCTGATTTCCATTTGCAGCACATGTTCTGCCATTTGGCCAGCACCATCAACCCATGTGAGCTAATTTAAGGTTGCTAAACAGATGACACAGAACATATATCTTTTATATTTGATCTCTACACTGGTAAGTTATCTGAGTGATAGTTAATCTTAACCTGTAATGGGATTTGCCTTCACTCCTTCAAGAGTGAGATATTGGTCTTCTACAAAGCAGCAGCTCAGGAGAGAGAGTGTGTGTGTGGGGAAAGATGAGAGTGTTAATTTATATTTTTTGGCTTCTCATTTTCATAAATTGGATCTGGTGCTGGATGTCTCTACAGGGAACAACGGGGTCATCATCCTGCAGCGCTAGGCTGTCTGAGTGGATGACAACAGCCACCTCAGCTTTTGTGTGTGCAGCGTAAGCAGGGAGAGGCACTTGCTGCCTGCGCGCGGCGCCAGCGCCAGGCAGGGGCTCAGCACCGAGCCGGGCCGGCGGGTGCTGCTTCCTGTGCCTGGGAGCCACCGGCTGCTCTGCATCCATCCCAATGAGGGGCAAGCCAGGGACTTCGCTGCCTGCACTCATTTGCATTCATCCGTGTGTTGACTTGGAAACTGAGTCTGGTTTATTTTTGGAGCCAGTACCCAATTCTTCAGGGACTGTGGTCAGAAATCCAAATGTTAGACATCACAGAAGTCTCTGCCCTCTGGGCAAACCCCAGGGCACAGGAGAAGGGGCTGAGCTGAGACCATGAGAAAAGATTATCAAGAGAGATAAAGCTCTCATAAACCTCATCATCCGAAGTGCCATGCATACATCCTCCTCCTGCTCCAAGGCACCCAGCACTGTATACCCACCAGCCCACCATAGTTCAGGCAGGCTTTTCATGGTTTCAGGAGCAGTAACTTGGCAGGATTGCTTTGCCTTCTTTTTGTCTGGTTACTCTACTTCACCATCAGCTGCACTCCCTTCACAAGCCCTCTCCCCAGCTAACTGTTCAGCTTGTGCCCTGGGGAGCAGTCGAGGAACTCTGTCCCTGGGGGTGCAAATATAAACACCGCTTTGCTAAAATAGGTCGTTTCAGCCACCAGCAGTGCTCTCTCCACCTCTGCGTAGTCCCCAGCAGACCAAGTCCCTGCGCAGACTCTATTAATGGTGTCCACGTGTCTCGGTGCAGCATCAGACCCTTGATTTCTCCCCAGACAAGACCAGTGAGCACCAGCAGACAAAGAAGTCCTGCCTTTCTACTGTCTTCCCCCAGCCACCAAAACCAAAAAGTCGCTCTCTCCTCCATCCTGCTGCCTCCTGCTGTCTTTTCTCTTTTTAAACTCCTCCTTCAAGCTTGGCCTCTCTCAAAGGTTTGGCAGGGCAGGATTGTCTGAAGCAATCAGACACAGTGACGATCAACCAGGAGCTTGCACACGTGAGCATGGCCGTGAGGAAGCACGTATCTTAACACAAAAATAACCTCCAGTCATACCAAAAAGCTGCGCTGTGCTCTGCCCAGGCTGTCCCAGGCAGGGAAGCAGTAGGAGAGAAAAGAAGGGGCATACGGCCTGGTGGATACGCTCTATGAGGAGTGAGCTTTCAGTATCTCAGCTTTATCTGCTCTGAGGTAAAAATGAGGTCGCTCCCCCTCCCCGGGGAAAGATAAGGCATCTTATAGCTGCATGCGGTACAGCTTGTTCCCAGGCAGCTCCTGCCAAGGAACTGACACGTGCTGAGTGCACCTCCTTACTTTGCCCCAGAGCAGCGGGCTTGTGAACCTGCACCTGTATGAAGGCAATGGCACCACAAAAAAACATACAGACCATAAAACCCTGTTACTTATGATTATTTACATTGACATTTAAATTGCCGTAGTAAAATAGTGCTCAACTCACTGCCACAAGTGAAGAAATACAGCTCCCCCCAGCCCCCAAACAAACAAAAAAAAGTGAATATCCCAAACAGAAACCTTACTCACACAGGTAAAACCGTCTCCTCTTTCCACAGCAACAATAAATACAGACAGCAAAGCACACCGCTGCCCTATGTGTCAGAACAGAATTTGCTGAAGTGATTTTGTGCTTTCTGATTGATAGGGGTTTTTAGGTGTTAAATGTATATTTTTAGAAAGCTCGTCCAGCTCTTTTCCTGTGTTTCCTACTTTTTTCCTATGCTATGGCGAAATTTGAGATTTGTTGCTATTTTGTTGTGCAGGTCATAAAGTAACTTCTTAGCTGTTAGACCATAGCAAGACAGTGACGATAACAGGCCAGTGAGGTTTGGGTCACTTGGCACCTTTCCTCTGTATCTGACATGCTGCCTGCTCTGGTCAAAGTGTGAGGTGCGAGAGGTGACTAAGCTCAGGTACTAACTTGTTGTCGTGGCAGTTATCCAGAGCTGAATATCTGGTGTACAATAACTAACCTGCCCTATGGAAGAAGGGTCATATATGCAACCTAAAAAGGAAGAAACACCACGGCCAAGCCAGCTACGCTATGCGTTTTACAGCTGCACTGACCCACTTTCCTGTGGAATTGTATTTCCACCGAGTGTATGGTTGTACAAATGATGCCATTGTGCTACATGCAGATTTAATAGTCACATTATGGGGCTTGGGTCTGCCTGTCATCTGATCCTTCGTGAATATACTGTTAAGGTAGTTATTCTCAGATCTAGCCTTCTGCCTTTTTTTGTTTGGTTCGGTTTAGAATGACATTCAGGATTCCTTTACAGGCAACTGCGCAGAGCAGGGAAATCTATGTGTGGTGCTTCCTACCGGAGTCACCATCTGGCCAATATTCATCTTGTTTAGTGAAATACCAAGATATCCATAGAACGCAGGTGTTAATGCAGATCATAAGGCACAAGTGACCGCGGTAATAAACCAACATGCAATAAAATGTAATTAATGCACCTGGTGCTTGGGTTTGAAAAGAATTTCAGAGCCTTTTTATTTTCTCTGCACACTGATGTGCATTTTAATAGTTAGAAGTGCAATCATCACTTCACAACCAACCCTTTAATCATTGTATTAATTTCCTTAAAAAGTGAGCTAGAGTGTTTGCTAGTAAATATTATTTCATTATTTAATCATGAGGGGGAAAAAAGTGGAAGTGCACATGAAACCATATGCTGCTTAGTAGCATTTTTGTGGTATGAAAAAGACTATTGTCCCGTTTCTGTTGATCTGGTTCTACTGCTGGCAAAGGTTTGTTTTGACTCTTGTAATCCTTGTTGAAATGTTCCAAATGGTTTTGAACCAGCTGGAACAAGTGAAAAGATCCAAGGCAAAAAATAAATGATTAAGCTTTCTATCACTGGATTTCACAGTGTGTTTTTCATCTCGCCCCTGACCTGCATCAATAGCAAATGCATTTTTGTAAGGTTCAAACCCCCCAGGATGATATTTGTTCCAAGCAGGCCAAAAACAAACAAAAAACCCCAGGAACTGTACTGGCAGATTTTCTGTGTGTTTGTAGGTCCCAGAGAATCATATTCTTTTCAAATGTACATTAACAACAGAGATCTCAACCAATCTCATTAGTCAGCTGACAAGTCACAAGCAGACAGGGGATGTATGGGGGAAAGGAAAAGGTCATGAAGTCAAAGCCAAGGGTCATAGGTAATTTGTATTTTTGCATGGATATTTCTCAAGGGTGGTCTTAAGTGTCTGAGGAACATAAATCTATTTGAGGATACTCCCACACTGCAGGAGAGGGTCAGTTCCATCAAGTGATTCCCAGTCATATGCTAACTATTTAACAGGGATTCGGAAAGCAGTTAATTCCCCTGAGAGGTTTCCACTACTGACAGTTATATTGTTCAAACCCTTTCCCTCACCTTGACACAGATTACTGTGTGTTTGGCCACTACCAGTCAGTGCTAAATCTCCATGAAGGAACTGTTGACACGCATGTCCATAAGCAGTGCCCTCTCAGGGCAAGTGGCTAGCCCCCAGCTTCTCTTACAGGCTTCTTTTTTTCTGCTTTTTTGGCAAATACTGCTCTTTTGGCAAACCCTAGGAGGAGGGAAGCAAAGGCAGGTAGGATGGGGGTATGTCTTTTCTGACTGCCAGCCTTTGCAGTCTACTATCCCCAATGAATAACTAGTAAGATGTTGCCAATACCTTCAGAAAATGCTGTGTGAGCCATTTCTTCAATGACTTGGCTTGATTTTAGGAGGAAAACTATTTCTGGGTGCTTTATCCAAGTGTTCCCACAGGGACCCTCTTGGTGCTTCCTGACCTCTCTAACAGCTGCCATGTCCTACTGACAGGTCTCCTCAGACACCTTACTTTGTTCTTAGATTAGTAACCTAATAATAAAATACCGGCAACAGACAAGACACGTGCAACACTGAGAGAAACCCCTTGCAAAGAGAATTAGGAGCTGTAAATGGTATTAGCAGACTACCAGTCTCTTCTTAATTGCAGCAGCGGTTAGCGTCCCCCAGTCTACATCCTGTTGCCCCATGAAAGGCTCCTCTCTCATGGTGTCCAGCAAGTGCACTTGCACCACCACCAGTCCCGTCCTCTTCTTGGCCGCTTCATCATTGCAGGAATCGTGCATGTGGGCACTGAAATGCTCACTGCTTCTTTGCATCATCTGTACAGCAGTTTTTACATGATCAGCCATGTCCTTTAAAGACTAAGAAGAAATTACCAATTTAATTTTTACTTCTTGACCTAAGCTGGCTTTTGAACCCAGGTCCACAGAGGTGAAAGGTTAATGTATTAAGCTGTCTGTTTCAATTAATCTCTAAATGCTGGGCAGATTTACAAACTATTGGAAGATTTTAAATTTTATCTGATTTATGAGACAGTCTTTTTAAGTTCAGATTGCTTTTACAGATGGTCACTGGGCAATAAGGATAATTACTATACAGATTTATTGTCAGAATGGAAATTGTAGGTTCCAAAATAGTCCAGACCTGTCTATTCCAAACTGGCTACGACATGCAAGTACTCAGCTAGTACAGTTGTTAACTTGTCCCATGCAAACTGCTATGCTTCAGGTTAAGGAAGGCCTAAATATCAGGAGTTAGGTTACAGTATGAATTCCATATGAATTAGAAAATCACCTATCAGGCATAAATTAATTTTCACACACTGAATATTAAAAGTCTGACTTCAAAACTCCCTAGGTGTTCCACTGACACTGAGGGGTAGGATCCATTTGCAGTTGTTATGCTGTGGTCGGAAGAGTACCTGAAATATAAAACAGCCAGATCACTTTATTTCTTATGTTTCAGAGAAGAAGTCAGTCTTCTTGAGGAAAGGCTTCTAGCTTGACAAACTGACACAAAGCAATTATTCCACTGATACAATTCAATACTGCAAACAACTTGCTAAAAAAAAATATAATACCCTGTTGCCACACATCAGGCATTTCCGTTGGATAATACAATACAAATACACCTGTGTAAGAAAGCTCAGGATCTGTAAAGAAAAACCTTCAGTACCAAACAGCAGCAAAGTCATGCAAAGTCATAGAGGATGAACACCTTTCATTTCCCTCTTTGAACACTTTATTGTCACCTGATAACCTGCTCTGGCTCTGCCAAAGAGGGAAGGGGGACTGAGCAAAGCCCATCCTGCCAGGGCTGCAGCAGCCTTGATGCCTTGGGAAGAGCTGGCGAGCCAGTGCGCATGTGTCCTCCGTGGGAAGGACTTAGAAATGTGGCCCGTGGGGTACACCAGCTGCTGTGCACGGTCACAGGCCACAGTCTGCACGTTTCTGAAGAGTGAATTGCAGAACTTTACAGTGAGTTGTAGTAATGACAAGGCAGCTGGAGGCAAGGACCTGTGTGCGGAAGGTTTTGTCAGACAGTCCTGGCAGTCTGCTAGGTTCCCAGACACATACCTGGTAACTGTTGCTGTTGGTTCAAGAGGAAGTGTGAAGCCTCAACAACCCTGAGACTTCAAATTCGCATTTTAGCAGCATCAAAGAGTCTTCTGGTGTCTTCAGAAGTCACCCAAAGGCCCCACTTTCACCTGAGAGGCGCTAGGAGGGGGAGGCAGAACATGGCCAAGAGTCAGGCCCAGTTGCTATCACAGTGGGATGTGCAGATGTCACAGCGGGACGAGCAGAAACCAAACGCGGAAGGAAAGGCTAGGAGAACTTTTCTGTTCTAGCGTGGGCAACCTCCCTGTTAGGCCAACAGGAAGAGCTGGCTGTGGGCTGGAGGCTGGTACCCAGGTCTATACAGTGGACCCCTGACATTTCCATGTTATCCTATAAATAGAAGGGCTGTTTACCAATCAAAGATTCAGTCTCCAAGGCTTTTTACTGGTATAAAGCCATTTAGCTGGCTGTCGAACAGCATACATGCATCATCCTCAGTACTCATGATTCATGGCTGCACAAGAGACTGAGGTTGCCCAGGTATTTCAAGCTAGATATCGAACAGTCAGATGTAGCAATGTTCAGTGGCTTCCCAGCTGAGTGGGTTTAATACAGCAATAGAGAAGTGCACAGCCTATGTTCAGCCCCTAGTCCCAGCCTCTAGGCTGTTCAGAGCAGCTGTGTGCTATTAGGAGAAAACTGGTGCCCGTAGATACAGGACAAACTTTGATCACGTTGGCTTGCCATACACGAGTCAGTTCAGTTGTTATCACCTAATCTGCTTTTTGGTTGTTTAAAAAGCGTGGTGACTAGAAATGACATTTATCCATCACAGTTTGAAAAGCAAAGAATAGCTAAAATTCCTTTTTTTTTTTCTTAGCAGATCCAGTCCTTATGCAGAAAAATTGTATTATAGATATGTAGGGGTTTTGCAGGAGGGAAGGTGAGGAGTGGGAAGGAGAAATTGCCAGTATCCCAGCATCATTAATTGATGTCAGCTCTGCTCAGGGAATAGCGTGTATCTGTTAATTGCTGCTGCAGATCCAGCAGATGGTGCGTAAGACATTGCATTTAATGGAGCCCCTCAAAAAGAGTGGCATCTGTTTGTTTAATTTCTTGGCAATGAAATGGCAGATTTAAAAAAAAACAAACAAACTAAATTGGACATTTAGATATGGACTTTCCCCAACAGATTATAAATGTTTTAAGATAAATGGGTCAAATGAAGGAAAATATCAATTGACACATTTGAGAAATAAGCCAAACTTTTAGATATTGGCTCTTTTAAAGATTAGAGTTTCAACATGAGGCAATGAAACTCCTTAAAGAGGGTTTCGTATAAAACTGACACTATGCTTTTGACTGGGAAATTGTCTAAATGTTTGTAGAACTGTGACAAACACTAATTCAGAAACTAATTCATTCTGCCGGTCTCTCTTTCTCTCTCTCACACACCCTGAGGTTAAAATATGATCTATATATACTAGACATGTATTTTTTGTTTTAATCATGTGCATCTCCAGCATTTAAAAATAGCAACAGAAAACAAGGCAGAAAGCATCAGCAGCCCCCTGTATTTAACAGCTGGAACAAGCAACTCAGAAGGATGCTGCCATAGTTTCAATATTAAAAAAAATCCCTACATTCCTGGGCATTCATGGTAATAAAAATTGCCACAGAAGAGCAGACAAGTAATGCCTCCATAGCAGTATATTGCATTGTCTCTAACAATGGTAAAGCTTGGATGTTTTGCACAGAGATGTAAAGAACCTCCCAACCTTTATTTGGTATGCAGTATTGCACCGTGAGGATTGCTTCCTAACCCTGCTTGGTGAGCACAGCATGACAAAACATGAGGATGGATGACCCTCTGCATACCTCCACCCTATTTATCATTTTTGGGGATATCATTTCTCAGATTTTAGGTATGATTTGTATTTTCCCTGTTTTGAAGCAGAGTTAGGATGCTCAAGCTGGGAAATAGACCACGTGGACTCGGTATTTCCGGTTCCTGATTCAAAAAAATGTTGTTGCTCACTTTTTCTTACAAACTGTATCCCATGTTCATTGCCATAGGCCAGATAGAGTCCGTCTGACCATGCCAGAAAGTTTTACCCTAAGAATTTTGCCGGATGGCAGCTGCTGACATGGCTGCATCACCGGGTGCGCACGTACTTGGCTGTGCTGGCTGGGACTGCATGTTGGCAGAAGACATGGTGAGCCATGGGCAGCAGCCCAGAGCCACAGCTGCCGACATTGCTGCATTGCTCAAGTGTGTCTGTGCTGGCATTTTTTGCTGATGGCTGTATGTTGGCTGAAGATACGTGTTTTTTTCCAGGGGTTGGTTTTATTTCAGGCAATAGAGATGCACGTGCTGTTGACCCTACATCAAATGTGTGCATAGAGGTACACAGATTTGTGGAGGCCCCCAGTAGAGCTTTCTTGGGTAGACTGAGCGTAGGGGGGAGAAAGTATTTCTCTCTTACTCTACATGGTGGAATAGGAAGACTTTTGCTACTACTGCTTTGGGCTGCGCCTTTGCCTTTCCCCTCACCAAGGCAGCTTCACAAGGTGCTTGGAGAGGACTGTGTTGGGCACATAGCCGTTGTGATTCCCTAAGGCCAGCACCTTGTTATTTGTCAAAAGACACTTTAGGCTTTTGATTAGTTGATCTGGTCTAAGCTATTCCCTGTGTGTTATGAGCCTTCAGTCAGGCAAGAGCTTGTTGACTTCCACTGGAATTTCTTTGGGTAAAAAAGCCCAGAGAAAAGGATTTGGTCTAATCTGTGCAGCTATGCACCGCCGGTACTGGCCGACCTTGGACCACAGCGGGTGAATGATTTCTCCCAAAGTTTCCTTGAACCGCACCAGTGCTGCACAATGTGGGCGTTGTGCTATGCTGTGTCCGTGCACTGCTGAATGCTAGTTTACCTGAATGCTTATGCCTTTCCTCTTCTCAGTTTGCGTGTAACCCTCTGAGCGCTGTTGCTTGTTTGCTGTATTCTGCATGCACATGAATGAGGAAGTAAAAGGGAAATAATAGCACAATAAACCAACTGTTAGTATTTTAACCTTGTGATTGCATTCTGCAGGAAGACATACACCAAAATATAGGCTGTAGTTTAACCAACATTTTTCAGCTCTATACTGAGGATATCTCAGATATATAATCTTTTTACTTTTTTTTAAATCACCCAAGGCATAGCTTTGCAAAAATTACAAATGTCAAAATAAAAAAGGTGTGAATTACTAACATAGTGCTAACATCTTGATAATGTTATCTTAGTAATACTAATGTTAGTGTGATGTTAATGTGATATTAATATGATGTCAATGTCAGTTATGGTAGAACAAAACTTCTGCCTCTGTTTCCCTACCTGTGAATAGGGAGTAGTAACATCAGCAGCTGTAAGTAACATCTTTTTTTTTTCTCACTCACAGAGCTAAGTACAAGAGCTATGTGGTCTTACTATTACTATTTCAGCACCTTATCTTCTCAAGCCAAATGAAACCTAAGACTGTTAAAAATACATGACTGTGCTCTTTTCTTATTTCAGATGAGTTTTTTCTGAGTAAAATTTTAACCAGAGTAGAAGATTAAATGTCTATGTATGTGACAGGATGTTACGTAAGTTTTTTTATCTGGTTTACTATTAATAGACGCTGTATAAAATTGTTGTCTTGAAGGGTTTTTTGATTAGCAGTTATGATAGATAGACCCTTCCCCATATACTGTGAGTCAACAGTTGATTTCCCAAATGAGGTCAGTACCATTTTGATCCAACAGAGCCACTCCTCCGACAAAGAAAGCAGCCTGCAGTGAATCAGCACATATGGAACGGACCCAATTCTATTGAAACTAAAATAAGCATAAAAAGGGCTCAAAAGAAATAATCTAAATGCCTCTCATGGCTCTCGCCATGTATCACATGATTAGTCTATAAAAGCTTAGACTGAAAAATCTACTACTCTCCCTACCTTGCTAAAAGAAAAAAAAGCTCTGCAACATTCTTAATTAAAAGATAAGGAAATGTTGCTCATAAATACTCATACCTTGCACTTATTTATGACATTTCTGCTAAGGAGCTGAAAAAAGTAGATGAGTATTGTTATCTTCACTTGTCCAGCGAGTGTGTGCCAGCATGAGGAATGTGGCCCGGTGCTCTGCTGTACTGCTTTTAACCACCCCGTAGGCAGACGGCAGGGTGTAATGGGACAGGCTGCCTCCTGCGGCGGTTTAACCTCTGCCTTTGATCGCAGTGGTCCCTTCTGGTTATTTTCGTGATTGCAGGAAAAATATTAAATACTAAACATTCTGCAATAACTCTTTATTTGAAATAGCTCCTCTGCATAACAAATTCACCCATTGGAATTTGGATTTTCAAACTGACGCCTTAATAAACAATTTAGAAGTACACCGGCCAGGAGAGCAAACAATAAATCAAAAGCACCAAAGAAGCGAAAGTCCCATTCGAAATGCGTAAGGCATCCGTGGTGCCTACGTGAGCAGGCAGGGATTTGGTTCTTAGCAGCTAAGCTCCGTCTCCATCTCCTGCAGGGGACACGAGCAACCTCTCGGTTCCCTGCAGTGCCTGGGAACAGCATTTGCTCGTCCTTTCCCTGTGTGTGGTGCTTCAGGTGTCCCCTGCGAAGCCATGAGACGCTCCTGGGGCAGGGTGGGATGATAACCCCCATAAAGGGGTCTGGCCTGGGGCGACCCAGGACTGCAGCATCGGAGGGCAGGAGATGGAAGTGCCACCGTGGTGACCGCCTCTGCCGTAGTTTTCCTCTCGTGGGTGGCGCGAGCTTGCTCGGATGCTCAGGCGAGGTGCTCTGCAGCTCCCCGGGGTGCCTGCTGCTCACTGCCCCGCTGCCAGCTCCCCCACGCCTGTCCCCACGAAGGAACCGAAATTCGAGCCAAATGCCTGTCACCGGTTCCTTTTAGCAGAACAGTGCTCCCAAAATAAAATGGAAGACTCCTAAGTCTGTTTTTAGAAATATTTTTGACGCCTTTGCTCCAAATTATCTTTTCTAGACTGGAATAGCTTAGAAAATATCAATGGTGAATATTTAAAGAAAGACTTCAACACGTCAGTCACTTCTCAGTTTGGTAGCACTGCTTTCCAGCATGATTGATTAAGCTTGCAATTTAAATATAAGTTCTCATAGGCAAATACTTAGTGGAGAGAAAATGACAAAATTTCAAGTGCCAAATATAACCTGCGCATCACCACGGAAATGCAAACAGGTAGGCAATTTTGTCTGACAAACTGTCTATGATCCACATGTTCCCATTCAGGCTTCCTTCTATTATCTGCTTTAGCTTCAGTAGACTTGTCTTCTACTTCTCCCCAGGTGGCACCTGAAGACGTCCGCTGCTGCATTTGTGCATTTCCCTCACTGTCACATTTCCCTTTATTTAGCTCTCTGCTCTCATGCGCAAAAGTAGACCAGACAGACAGGCTCCATTTCCTATTTTAGGAAATGTTCTTGAATTAGTGTTTTCAGTTAGGCTTGTGTTGTCAACCGGTATGAGACATCATCACTTCATGATTTTTATTTTAGTTATCCATCACTGTTTCATTGAAAAAGAAAAGCAGACCCCAAGACCTTCCCTTGCTTTGATCATGTTTTTAATTTCTAGTAATTTATTCTCTGCTTCATTCATTCTATAGCCTGAGTATTTTTCTGCAGGGAAGAAGACTATATAAATAATATTATAGAGTTAGTTACACTTCCTTTTTTTGAAGGCAGTTGATTTTCTCCAAACTGACTTGAAATCTTTCCAGTGTGGATTGAAATTAATAGTGAATATTAGCTCCTTTTTCCATTTCCCTCACAGATTATTTTCTTCCAGGACTTTTCACTTACTTTTCTGCTTTTGTATACTAGAAGTACCATACGGTACAGCAACTGCACAATGGTGAAAAGCAGCATCACATTTTCCCTGGAGGAAGGGAAGGATGCACTATAACGGAGCAGGCTGTTGGTCTTTCAGGAGCGTCCTCCTGCATTCAGCAGCAGCAGCAGCAGCAGTTGATGTTCTCTGAAAAGAACAAACTGCCTCCCAAAACATCCAATCTAATCTGTACCTCAGCAGCTACAGCTTTGAGATCTGTGGCTGGAGTATGAAGGATGTAGCCAAGAAACTGCAGCTGCAGTAAGGCTGCAAGTGTCCCACATAATCACAGGGATCACTGGGCATGTGACAACCCCCAGTGACTGCAACAGCAGAGAAGAAAATGCTGAAATGTTGTATAGTCCCTGGCACCTAAGTGTGTCTGCACTATGGAGAACACAGTAGGAATTCAGATAGGCAATCAAAAGGCACTGGGGTGTTTTGGTCATATTGTGTAAATAATACAACTTTCATGGGGTTTAATGTTTCTACATACACAGACTGAAGCTGCAGACCCATTGAAGTCAATACTAGCAAAGCTCTGTCATTTCTGAAGTCCAGATCTTAGAACTGGTTTGACACATTTTTGTCAGATAGTAAAAAGCTCCAAGCAACCAATCCCCCCCGCCCCCCAAACCCAAACCCACTATTCTGAGTAGTTTGTCAGCACTTCACATAAGTATTACTGATAGGAGGTTCAGCAGTCTCTCGCTTCTCCATCTTTCTATAAAATATGTTTTAGCGCACTTGAGATAGAGAGGAGTTGGTGTATAAAAATCAAAGTACTGAATGTTTCAAAAGATAACAGAAGTTTATTATACTATAAAGGCTTTCAGCATATGTGAATGCTTATTTTATCTGAACACATTAGCATAGTTATTAGTCATTCTAAATGATTAAATTTCCCTCTCATCCACCTAATCTGCATTATAAATGAATATACTGAAGAGCAATACACTTTGTTGATAAAGCACTGGCTTGGCATTCAGGAGACAGGGTTTGTTTCTAGGGCTGACTTTGACCTCTTGAGTTGGCCCAAGCTGATCACTGTGCCTTAAAGTGCCTCAGCTTCTCAGTTTGTCAAATAATATTGACCTGTCTTGTCTAATGAATCAATATCCAATCAGTATCAATATCCAAGCAATATCCATCAATACCTGATAAATATTTGTGTCTGTTTTACAGGTGTCTTTCAGTAGCACCTTTCAAGCTTTAAAGTGTTTTCTTTGTGAGAAACACTATGAATCTTGTTTTAAGGGCAGGGTGACATTCTCAGCCCATGGCTGTTGACAGGCGTTGAGATCCATGGAGCTATGGCAACCTGCAGCAGTGGAAAACCAGCTACTCTCAAACTTGTGGTAAAATCTTTTTTCTTTTCTTTTCTTTTCTTTTTATTTCCTGAGTGAGGACGAAGGGCAGATGTCCCACATGCAGTAATGGTAGCTCCTGTGATTTAGGCTACTGCTTCTTCCACCTGGCTGGCTGTCCATTTCTTCTTCAGCAATAATGGCTAGGAAGGGAATAGCTCACAGTATGTTTGAAAAGAAAGGGAATTAAATTTAATTTTGAACTTTTCAAAGTTTATTCAGTCATGATCTTGAGCAAAGATCCTGTCCTGTTCATCAAGCCTCCGCTTACCACCTTCCAAATGTCATACCATGCTGCTGCGGTGACTCGGGTGAGCTTGGAGGTGAGCGTGGCTATACAAAGGTGATGTGGTTTCCTTTTTCTGCAGGTGATGGGTAGTCTCTAGGTCTGTTTGTATTCCTCAGGAGGTCTGTGAGGCCTCTACCACAAACCAGACTGGAAGGGGAAAGAGCGGTGAAGTGCTCTGGTGACTCCTTGGGGCGCAGGGGCTAGGGGCTGGAGCTCTGCGTGTACTTCTCAAGACAGCAGCTAAAACTGTTCACTAAGAGAATTTCCCTCTTGGGGATGAGCCTTCATTCAGCTTCTGGGTCCTTCTGAGCTTCGAAAAAGTGATTCTGGATCTCTTTTGCATGTCACTTATTGCTTAATACTGTACATATGATTAATTTTTAATGTAGCCAAATCAAAAGTGTGCCGCTATGTACAGTGGAAAAGGAAGCCCTTTTTGCCATTGCTAGACCTCGATATGCAGGATTAAAAAAAGGACTGTGGCAGTTTGCTTAAATAGGTTGAGGCTGGTGCCAATAGACAGCTGAATTCCCCTGAGGGTCAATGGCACAGAAAATGGAAAAAATTCTTGCTGGATGATTGCATAAAGATCACCTCTGATTTAGTCATATTTACATGAAACCTGCATACAGTGAAGTAACGCTCCAGGACTTCTTTAGGCATTGAACAGAGATTTGTGTTTTACTGAGATAAAGCAGGATGTCATCTGTGAAAAGAGCAATTTATGTCCTTTGTCATGGATTGTGATGCCTTGAATCTCTGGAGACTTTCTGATAGCTATTGCTAGCGGTTCAGTGGACAGAGCAATCAGAGGAGGTGACAAAGGACACACTTGCCTTCTGCCTCTCTAAGGAAAAAGTCATTCAAATAAAGGAGTCGCAGAGAGTCATTCAAATAAATGAATGCACACCCTCTAGCTTTCTGTGAGCTTAATGAACCTTATTCACCAGAAGCCGAGCCTTGTTGTCAAGCCTCAGTTTTAGAAAGGAGAAGGAGAATGCTGAAAGAGGTTGGTCCATCAGACTTGTTTTCTGTAGAGGAGCTGAAAGACAATTTTCCGTCCTTCCCCTGAATTCTGGAAGCAGAGCTTTCCTGCGGCTGCAGCGACCTACTTGCTCCGCTGGCTCAGGCTCCACTTTTTTCCTCTGATTCTATTCTGATTACAAACAAACATTTGCTGCTCTGCTGGCAAATGAATTTTGTACAGTCCTGAGGCAAAAATCATTTTAAGAGAGCCTCTCTGCTTCTTCCTAGCATCTTTATGTTGGATTTTATAGGAGGACAGCGATTGTGTACATGAAATCATCACAAGAGCTGGTAAGTTCCAAAAGTGTCTAAATCATTAGGTGCATATGAAGCCATATCACATATTTGTTTTTTTAAGCTTATATTCCTCTCTATAGGATAAGAAACAGAGTTCATCCATCAGTGAAAGCGAAATATCTGCTCCGATTTGGGCAGTGAGTCATCCCCAGCGCCTCTGATGTATAGCCCCTTGCCAGTGTGTGCAGTCATGTGGTCACATAACTCTCTCTAGCTGCATGAAATGAAAAGGAAAAATGTTAAATTTGCTAATATTTATCACAATCATTTTTCAAGAGCAAGAGAGAAACTACTGGTCTATTGAGAAATGTGGCCTTTTAATACTTGACTGGGACTATCCATTTGTGTGAATAATAAAAATCTCTTACACAGATATAGAAAATAGGGTAAAACTTTATAATGGATTATATATTCTCCAGCACAGAGGACCACCGAGGGCCTTGGAATTTGGAAGAAATGCCAATTCATCAAAGTTTTGTCTTCCTTTTTTTTTTTTTTAAGCTCTCTGTTTAGGGGATTTCCTGGAAATAATTGAGTTTTCTACTCTTGGACCAAGAGTCTTAAATATTCATGGCTTAAAAGAAAGAGATTATTAAATATCTCACTATTTAATATCTAGATAATTTTGTCCTATAAAATCCTGTGCAGCAAGTAATTTAAATTGGTACCCTATTTATGGCAGGCAAAACTGCTCACTACCATCTGCTTTGCAGTTTTAATAGATGGAGTGTTAACTGCGTGTTGCATGAAATTCATTGCGACTAGGTTAATTAAATGGTTGTGCTTCACTTCCTGCACTCTGGTAATAAGATGACAACCTCATCTGAATTTATTAACCCTTGCCACTTTCAGTGCTGTTATCACCCATTCAACCAGCTTTGGTCAACAAAAATGAAATAAATCACAATAACAGGAGACATAACCATATTGGCTAACAAAATAGATATTGATTAGTATCTTCTAAAGCAAATATGTCAGTACAGTCTGATTTTATTTTCACAAAGGTCATTGAAATCTTTTGGAGAATTTGTAGTGGGAGTAAATTATGATGCAGTAGGTTATTAGAGAAAACCCCAAATCTAATCTTTGCCGCTCAACAACCTGAATGGAGGCTTCAGCATGGAAAGCTGGATGGTTGTTTGAAGTCTTTGGCTTTCTACTCTAGAAAACAGGTATGAAATGATCTGCAGTGAAGGGTCTTGCAGAGGGCCCAAGGCAAAAGCCAGACTTGAGTGTCCCTCTGGTTGGAGGAATTTCTGTCCTCCCAGAAGAGGGAGCATGGGGTAAACAGCTCCATCGGTGCTCTCTCCCTGGCCAGCCCTGGCACTGGCTCAAAGTGTAGTGGTAGTAGATGTAAACACCCTGCTTAGGTATCAAAACAGCAAGGTAATCCATTCACACGTGGGATCGGGGTGTGCACAGTGGGGAAGGTCCTGATAGAGCCATGTCCAGGGGTCAGTTCATGAAGCCAGGCTGTTGTCCACCATTTACACTGCTCAGATACTTTAAAAAGTTGATTTTAGGCACATACACACAAAGCAATCTTGTCTGCTTAGCTGGGATTTGCCAGTGGCAATCAACATTTTTGGGGGAGGGATGGATGCAGTGCATCAAAGCCATATTCATTCAGCTCTCTCGTGCCCATCAGATATGGGCATTGAACTCCAGTTAGCAGCACAAAAGGTCTTTCAAACCTCCTTGCCCTCCAGTCATCCCCATGGACACCATCGTGGCAGCTAAGGCTGTAAGTTTTCTTTTTTTGCGTTGTTACCAGGCTGCCACACCGGAAACAGCTTTTGGGAACGGCTCCTCTGTAATGCTCAGCCCCCCAGGTCCTCGCAGTCTCCAGATGCTGGCTGAGAGGGCTTATTTATGTGGCTAGGTGGGGAAAGTCATGTGGCAGGATCCTTCCACACCTCAGAGCGGTGGAATGAGGTCCAGCCCCGGTTCAGAAGTTCAGCTGCACAGAACTGGCTCAACTTGTCTGCGTGTGACCAGCCCGCACGACGCTTTGCCTTACAGGGCGCTAGATACAACTTGTTTGCTACCGTAACGTGAAAGTTTTGATTTATGCTGAGGGCCGTGGTCAGAAATAAGTTAATGAAATAAATCAGAATTTATAACTGCATATATGAGAAAAGTGTCTCTTTCTCAAAGTGTGCCAGTAGTCAAGAGACCACCAAACTTCTCCCCTTCTGCCCCCTCAATTCAGCTCCCAGACCCTGGTCTTGTCCCAGCCACTAAGCCAAACACCAGAATCAAAGCAATTTGCCCAATACCTTCTCAGCTTTGCTAGGTGGTCGGGAGACCAACAACTTCCCTGATTCATTTCCCAAATGGTGGGTGTTTGACCCAAACATCAATGGACAGTGCAACCAGGTCTGTACCCCAGCCTGACAGACTTTTACCAAGAAATACTGTTTGGCCATGGCCCAGTCTGAGGTGTATTCATTCCCTCCGTTTTTGAAAGCAGATTGGTATAGGAGCAAAGGTACGGCACTCAGAGGGCAGGGATTGATAATGTATCTGGAATTTAATGGGACTGTTACCACAGGCATAATTTACCTGTGAATAGGAATGGAGTTAAAATTGTTAGCCACTGAACATTATTTCAGAGTTTTCAGACTTTCAAATATTTATTTTCCATGATTATTCTTATCATTGGATTTAAATTAGTAAAAAAAAATGAACAACTGCATCTCTATCAGTCTTTGCCTTTTGGTACTAATCTTCATTTAGAACCCAGTTTTACCGAGATAGCTGTATAAAGTTGCCTGAAAGTCGTATTGCGTTGCTGTTCTATTTTGAATTCTGCTTAAAAAAACACTTCTCTTTTACAGGGTAGTAACATTTCTGGTAAGTACTATTCACGTGCTTTAAAGAACTTGGTATGAAACTATCATGGTTCCCAGATTCACTTATCTCTCCTGGCTCTCCCTGCAATCATGCTATAAAAGCATTCAAAATGTTGGCAAAAGTGCACCAAGTTCTAATGTAAAACAGGCAAGTTACACAGATAGTGCCGTGCTTCACCCAGATCTAATCTGAGAGGATGAAACTGAGTTCTTAGTGGAAGGCCTACACGTTGGTTAAAGCTGATGCAAGCCCTATTTTGAGAGCGTATTTAGGAAATGAACTGTATAGAGTTCGGGTGATTCTGCATGAGAGGTGAACCGTATTCACGGCGACAATTTTCTCGCATAATTGCGAAGCACAGAATGAATGTCACATCTGATTCATCTACAGATGCATTTTGTTGATTATGGCAGATAATGCACATCTTCCCTAATTAAATGTTAACATCTCTGCACATTTTCAAAGCTAAGTATTGAAATACTTTCCACCCCAGTGGCAACCAGTCAGTTTGCTGAGGTACAGATTCACATCTTCATCAGTGGGTGGATGAGGCCGCCTTCTGACAGTTCAGCACTGTGCTTTTACTAAAGCTACAACAACCATTAACTTAGAATACCTCTCCCCACCCCCCCTTCTCAAACCAGGCACAATATTCTAGGTGATCTGTGTTTTGCATCTCCCAACATTTTTGGCAAAATTTTATCTGGCAGTCTCATGAGAGAGAATCAACCCACTAGGATGAGACTTTTCAGTAGGAAGAAAGTGGAGCCTCAGCCGGCATGAAACCACACTAGAAGCTGGGTAGGCCCTGAGGGGTTTTGTTCGAGAAACTGCGCAAAATTATCGACACTGGTTGTGAAGGGATCCAGTAGCACATAGGGTTTGCGTGTGCACCTTAGTAACGTCCTAAGCCTCTAATTTTATGTCCTGAAAAGATGAGGATATTCACCAACTTCTCCCCTTCCTGGCTTTGTGTCCATGGGAATAAACCTAGGGCTGGGAGATGAGCAGTTGGCTGGATCCTCTGCCTGGAGAAGTGGAAGACACCCTCCCCTGTTGCTGTGCTGCAAACTTGCTGTACAAGCCATCATCAAAGTGAATGAATCAAGCAGTCTTTGATTCAGACAGAAAAGAACCATATGAACTACCAAGAAATGTCTGTCTTAGAGCAACAGGGAATGAGGTGATTAGCGCATTCATCAAAAATTCAGTAGGTTCAAGTCCCTCACCTGAATCAAACTAGTAGAAAAAATACTTGGCTAAAAATTCCTAATTTGCTCTTTATCTGTGCACAAGTTCTGGGTAAAACACACTACTAGGGTGTCATGAACCTGAAGCTTAAGCAGATGAAAAGTAGAGGAAATTCCAAGACATCTGTTAAAATAAGGGATGTGGGAGAGACTATGCAGCTGATCCTACCTCTTCCCTGTTTTTTCCATCCAACTAGCCTTCACTGCTGTTTTCTGCAGTTTCTGCAGCAATGCAGGGCCATTCTCCTGTACGAAGGCTTTTAGGGACTGATGGTAAAATCTCATGCAAAAAACTTTTGGTTAAAGTCCAGTCTCTTCAGATCCCATGAGCCATTGCAGGAAAAAGCTATGGCCTAGCTCCAGCTTAGCTGAACTAGTGAGGTGACTCTGCCTAGACCTCTGCTGCACAGTGACTGCTGCCAAAAGACTCTCACTCAACACATCCCCTCACTATTAAAATATGAAATTAGGCCAGACAGCAAAACACCTTTTTACACCACCCTCCCCTTGCCCACTCTGCTTGCAGGTGGATCATTTCTTTCTGCACTTTCTTCCTGCTTGCTTTTAGTGAAGTTGGTAATTTTCAGTTACAACAAACCTTGCCCAGTTGGTTTTTGCCACTTAGGGAACTGCCAGCTCTAAGGCCGGGCTCCCGGCTCCTCTCAGCAGGCACCAGCTCCCTGCTCTCAGCACCTTCCTCTCCCAGGAGCATGCTCAGCTGTTGGAAGGGCAGTAAGAACTTTCATTTATTTTTTATACAAAATGAAGATGTTTAATAGCAGTGTTAAGCAAAAAATAACGTAGCCTAAACTCTGGAACTGCCACTGCTTCTTCAGAATGCAAAATATACAACATCATTCAGTGACGCAGTGAAACAGGAATTGGGGCAGTTATGGATCTGTGCCAACATTTAACAGCTGATGAAAGTGATGGCATGTGAAATACCCACTGTGGACAACAAAAATAAGACAGATAACAAAAAAAAGTGAGAGCAACTACTGCTAGTGGTGTTTGTTTTAGTCTGTTTTTCCTGTGGAAAATAAATCTTTCACTCTTCCAACATCACTAAAAATAGAAAGCAAGATAATTGCTCTTCATTTTTGCCATTTATGGTATTGCTCTCCCCTTCTTTGTACAATTAAGATGCTGTGATGGATTTGGAGCTGTCTGACAATAGCTTAGGAATACTGTATATAGACATGGTTAATAAGATGTTTGATGTATTAATACACTGGCTATGATGTATTTTCTGGATTAAAAAACAATCAAGAAATGAAAGGTACTGAGCAGCGTCTCAGGGATGAGCCAGAGGCCCGAGCCAGGCCTGGCCCTGCAGAGCGCTGGCTCCTGGTGCTGGCAGGCACCCGCCGAGGGTAACCTGTGTCTCTAGGTCACTCCTAAACAAATGTGGGAGCAGAGGGATGTTGTGGGGACGAGGCAAGACACGGAAATGGAAGAGCTGAGCTCGTACAAAGTGGCAAGTGAGAGAAATGGG